>NC_056747.1:420330662-420630662 GCF_019279795.1 Protopterus annectens | reverse complement strand
CTACCTTTGGCATAAAGGTAGGGTTGGTCTGTAAGGAAACTCTGTCCTGATGGAAAAATGATGAATGGTTGCACAGCCATGAGGGCCTGTAGCTCCGAAACCCTGCGAGCGGAGGTGATAGCCAAAAGAAAGGCTGTTTTCCATGACAAGTACTGTAACTCTGATGAAGAAGCTGGCTCGAAGGGAGGAAGGGTCAGCTTTTCCAATACGAAGTTGAGGTCCCAAGCAGGGACTGGTAGTTTCCTTGGGGGTTTTATATTCTTTGCCCCTCTGAGGAACTGCCTTAAGAGAGGATGAGAGAAAAAAGGAGGATCTGTGTTGTATTGTGCAGAAATGGCTGAAGCGTGGATCTTGATGGAGAAGGAAAGTCCATTGTTTAACATCTCAGCTAGGTACTATAAAATTTGAGGTATATTTATTACCCAAGGATTCTGTCCCTTCTTTTGATTCCAGGCACAAAATCGTTTCCATTTGGCGGAGTAGGCCTTTCTAGTAGACGGTCTTCTGGCCTCCAAGATGACATCCTGCACCTCCTTGGAGAGTAGAAACTGTTGGGAAATCAAGAAATTCTCCATGCAGCTAGATTTAGAGTTTTGAGATGGCTGTGAAGAGTTTTGTAGTTGTGCTGGGACAACAGAAGAGGGACTAGAGGTAGGATCCATGGTGGGGAATGTGTCAGGCTCTTCAGGAGCGGATACCAGTGTTGCCTTGGCCAGTCTGGAGCAATGAGAATCATTTTCGGCCTCTCTGCTCTGGCTTTTAATAGAACTTTGGGCAGCAGAGGAAGAGGCGGGAAGGCATAGACTGTCAATGTTGCCCAATTGAAGGAAAGTGCGTCCACTTTCCAGGCCTGTGGATGATAGGTCCTTGAACAAAATTTTTTCAACTGGCAATTTCTATGGATAGCTAAGAGATCTATGTCTGGCTGTCGCCATGCCCGAGTTATCTTTGTGAAAATTTGAGGATGCAACTTCCATTCGTGTGGATCTGTCTTATTTCTGCTTAGGTTGTCTGCCAGTGTGTTTTCCTTCCCTGGCAGGAACTGTGCCTGTAGTTGAATTTTCAATTTCAGTGCTGTGCTCCATAGGGTCATGGCTTGCCTGCACAGGGGGTATGAATGAACCCCCCCCCCATTTATGTACCACATCACTGTGGTGTTGTCTGTCCTTATTAATAGCTGGCCTGGATGCAGTAGGTCTTTGAAGGTCATAATAGCCTTTTGCACGGCTAGCATTTCCTTTTGGTTGATGTGAAGGAGCTTCTCTTTTCGTGCCCATTTTCCCTGAATGCACTGATTTGTCATGTGTGCTCCCCATGCGTAGTCAGAGGCATCTGTTGTGATGATTTGAGTTGCTTGAGGTACACAGAAAGGAAGACATGTGTTTCTTTGGCAAGCTTGAGCCCACCACATAAATTCCTTTTGAAGGCATGGAATGAGTGGTATAATTGCTTCCAAGCTGTGGCTGTGTTGAGACCATAAGTTTTTTAGGTACCATTGAAGTTTCCTCATATGCAGCTTTGCACATGGGATAAGTAGGATGCAAGATGCCATGAATCCCAGAGCCTGCAGGACTTTCCTTGCAGTTAGCCTGGTGTAAGTTGCCATTTTTCTGAAGTATTGAGACAGTTGCCCTTGCTTGTCTGGCGTGAGGTAGGCCATCTGGGTGGTTGTATCCAAGTTGGCACCCAGGAAAATTATTTGTTGAGAGGGTATTAGTTTTTATTTCTTTTTGTTGACTGTGTATCCCAGGAAGTTCAACAGTTTATTACAAACGCCAGGTGCTGCAGTAGTATGTCCTTGCTGTCCGCTTGGATCAGGCAGTCGTCCAGATATGGGTAGATTTGTATCCCTTGTAGACTGCAGAAGGCGATTACTGATGCCAGGCATTTCGTAAACACTCTGGGTGCAGTAGATAAGCTAAAGGGCAATACAGAGAATTGGTAATGGGTTGAACCTGCAAGAAATCTGAGGTATCTTCTGCAATTTTGTCTGATAGGGACATGCAGGTATGCCTCCTTGAGGTCCAATGTTATCAGCCAAGACTCCTTGCCCAGCATGGGAAAGAAGCTGCTGTAATGTGAGCATCTTGAATTTTGGCACCTGTAGAAATGTGTTTAGGATGGATAGGTCTAAGATAGGTCTCCAATCTTTGTCTTTCCTTGGTACCAGGAATAGTCTGGAATAAAACCATTGACCTTGTTCTTTTGCAGGTACCTCTTGAATTGCTTTCATGTCCATGAGAGCTGAAATTTATTTTTGTGCCTCTGCCCTTTGATTTTGTGGCAGGTTTGGCATGCCTCTCATTTTTGGAAGGGTGTGAAAGTGGAACCTGTAGCCTCTTGTCTATAATGTCCAGAATCCATTTGTCTTTTGTAACAATATGCCAATTTTTTGAGAATAATGTCAGTTTTCCGCCCAAAGGTGCTGCCATTAAAGCTTTGCTTGGCAGGTGTAGGGGGAAGTCATTGTGTCTGTTTTCTGAAAGACTGATCTATCTTCTCCACCTCTTGGGGTTGGTGCTTGCCACTGTCTGGCTCTGAAAGATCCTTGAGGTTGCCCTCTACCCTTTGGACGCCTGTATCTGCCCCTTTGAGGTCTATCCGTGGCTGGAAAGGACCAGTTTTTTGAAGGCCAGTTTCTGCTGAAACGTGGAGGCTGTACCTGCAGGAAATCTTTCACTGTTTGCATTGATTTCGCTTTTTCCTCCATTTTCTTTAGCACCTCCTCTGCTTTAACACCAAACAATACATCTTTTTGAAGAGGTGCATCTAATAATTTAGCTTTGACATGATCTGGTAAGGTTTACTCTGAGCCAAACATGCCTACGTATAACAGACCCCGTAACCGCAGCTCTACATGAGGCCTCTAAAGCATCAAAACCACACTGCAAGGTATGTTTACCCACTTGCTCTGCACCATGCAACAAATCCTGCAACTCTTAAATCTGGTTGGTCTGGTTGTGTCATTTTGCTTTTCAGCTGAGATATCAAAAACTGTTGATACTTTAACATATGGAACTGACAGTTTAATGCCCTCATGGTTAAAGTGGCTGAGGTGTGCACCTTTTCCCCCCCACCTTTCTAAAGATCTGGAATCTCTCTCTGAAGGTAATGGGTTTTTAGCAGTAGAGGCCTTAATTCCCTTGGGACCCTGTGAAATAATTTCTGGGTCAGCAGTATGGCTTTTATATAGGAACTGGTGGGAATCAGGAACCCGGTAATACCTGTCTGGTTTAACAGGAGCTGGAGGCAAAGAATCAGGATTAAGGCTGGCTTCTGTGTACATATCATCCAATATATCTAAAACAGGAGGGATAGTCAGAGGCCTATGCTGGGGGAGCAGAAGAAATTCCCTGAGCCTTTTCTTGGAATCTGAGTAATCTTGGCCTTCCCAGTGAAAGTGTTCCCTCAATGTATGCAGGGTTTCCCCAAAAGAGAATTCCTCAGGGGGGAGACCGAGGGAATAGACTCCTCTGCATCAGAGTCTTCGAATGGAGAATAGGCACAATCCTGGTCCTCAGATAGTTCTGAGGTAATAGAAGCTTGATCTGAGGAAGGGTAGTCTTCCTCTAATCTAGGCCTTTTGTCAGAGGAGGGTTGAGAACCCCTGATAAGAGTAATCAAATTCTCAGCCATTTTAAGGATCTGCTTTTTAGGCATGGTGCCTTGAGCGGGTGTCTGAGGAACCTGTTTTTTGGTTTTCATGGCGGTTTTAGATTTAGTGAAGGCTTTAATAGAGAAGGAGGAAGGCCTGAAGACCCCTTGAGAAATGGCAGGCCTGTCTAAATTCTGAGTTTCCCCGCCAGGAGTGGCGTCGGTATCTGTAGTAGGAATGGGGGCAGAGGAGCCTGCGACCTCGGGTACTGAAGACACCGGTAATGCATTGTCATCGGTACTCAGGGGCTGCGTAGGCACCTCGCTGAGTACCAGAGAACTGGTAGTCGGCCTTAGCGTGGTATCAGTAGGTGGTGCGGACCTCGTATGCTGGTCCTTATCTTTGCGTTTTTTGCTCAAAACTGGAGTCTGAGTATCCGACAACATAATATAATTAATTTTTTTGCCAAAAAAGTGAAGGGCGAACTCCGCCCGATGCTTAATAGTGCGTTTGTTGAATCTAGCACAAAAACGGCAGGCTGAGACATCGTGGTCTGGGCCTAAGCAAGGTATACAGTAAGAGTGGAAATCCTTATGCAGTATTTGCTTCCCACATGAAATACAATTATTAACTTTGTCTGACATTGGTCTGAGGCAAGAAAAGTTTCCCCAATGGGGTACTTAGCTTTCAAGAAGACTTCGGCTGAAATACTTTCGTAAATCTCAGGAGCTGGCCGACTGGCACTTGCAAACTGCTTCTGCTTCGGGCACTGCGCGGCAAGAAAGACTGGAGAAAATGGCGTCGGCTGCCTCTTTTATACCCCTGCTACACTGACGTCAGGGGGGAAGCGACGACAACCGACACCGGACCTAGACTTTGGAATTTGGCCGACCGAGGACCTGCCTGACGGCAGGATAACCCCATCTGTTATGACTGCAGCTGTATGCACGATGAACATCAGTCTTGAGTAAAATCCTTGTCCCTGCTCTTGCTGTGGTACTTGATGAATAGCCCTCATGTCCATGAGAGCTGCGACTTGTTTTTGAGCCTCTACCCATTGATTTTTTTGGCAGGTCTGGCCAACCATTTGCCCTTGGCAGGGTATGGAAACGAAACTTGTAGCCTTGTGACACTATGTCTAGAACCCATTTATTTGCCCTGGGTGATAATGTGTGAATCTTGAGAAAAAAGTGCTAGTTTTCCCCCTAAGGGTGCTGCCAGAAGATAAGTGCTTGGCGCAGGCAGGGGGAAAGTCATTGGAACTGTTTCCTGTATGACTGTGATTTGTCCCCTCCACCTTTGGAGGTAGAAGCACTCCACTGCTTAGACCTGTAGGATCCTTGCGGCTGTGATATGCCTCTAGGGCATCTGGATCTGCCTTTTTGAGGTCTGTCTGAGACTGGAAATTACCAATTCTTTGTAGGCCAGTGTCTGCTAAATCTAGGTGGCTGTACCTGTAAGAATTCCTTGACCGTTTGCATAGATTTGGCTTTGTCCTCCATTTTCTTTAACACCTTTTCTGTCTTAACACCAAACAAGGTATCATGTTGTAAAGGAGCATCTAATAATTTTGCTTTAACATGGTCAGGCAGATTTTGTTCCTTTAACCAAGCATGCCTCCTAATGACAGAACCCGTAACAGCGGCCCTGCAGGAGGCCTCCAGAGAATCAAACCCACATTGAAAAGTTTGCTTTCCAACTTGTTCAGCTGCATGCAATAAATCCTGCATTTCTTTGTTTTCTGCACATTCAGAATTTGCCATCATTTTCTGTTTAAGCAGCATCATGATATATTGCTGATATTTGAGCATATGAAACTGGCAATTTAAGGCCCTTATAGCCAAAGTAGCAGATGTGTAAATATTTTTTCCCCATCTATCCAGGGCCCTAGAATCCCTGTCGGAGGGAGTAGGATTTTTTGCAGTAGAAGCCTTGACCCCTTTTGGACCCTGAGAAATAGTTTCTGGGTCTGCAGCAGGGTTTTTGAAAAGGAATTTGTGAGAGTTAGGGACCCTGTTGTATCTGTCCAGCTTAACAGGAGCTGGAGGTAAAGAGTCAGGGGTCAGACTAGACTCCGAGAACACATCATCTACAATGTCCAACAAGGTGGAATAGGTAGAGGCCTGTGTTGAGGTAGTAAAAGGAAGTCTCTGAGCCTTTTCTTAGATTCTGAAAAATCTTGGCTCTCCCAATGGAAGTGTTCCCTCATGGTATGTAAGGTTTCCCCAAAAGAGTAGTCCTCAGGAGAAGCTGAAGGAATTGATTCTTCAGCATTAGAATCCTTATAAGGGGGAAGAGAATATTCCTGATCAGAAGAGAAATCAGAAGAAATGTAAACCTGATCTGAAGATTCATAGTCTGTCTCTTGCCTAGGCCTCTTATCAGGAGGGGGATGGGAGCCCTTGATCTAGGTAATTAAGTCTTCGACCATTTTGACCATCTGATTTTTGGGCACGGAGGCCTGTCCTTGTGACTGGTGAACTTGTTTCTTTGCCTTTAAAGGTGTTTTAGAGTCTTTGTCTTTGAAGTCGGTTTAATATACAATTGTTTAGGTGTGAATACACCCTCAGAAGCCGATGCCTGCTCAGCGGCTCCGGACCCATCTGAGGGAATAATCTCAGAGGCTCCAATACCTTGAGTTCCCTGCGGCCTGGCCGACTCCACGTAGGAGTCGGTAGCGGCCTGCAACTTTAAAGTAGCGGGTGTCAGGGGCTGCGAAAGCACCTCACTGAGAACCGGCGACTTGCTTAGAAGCTTCGTTGTCAGTTTTGGACCTCTGTTGCCTGTCTTTTTCTTTGCATTTTTTGTGAACTCTGGTAGTCGGATGGCTATCCGACGACATTGTATAATTAAACCTTCGCCCAAAATAACAATGCAAAATCGTACCGTCGCTTAATAGTGCGTTGCTTAAATCTAGCACAAAACCGACAACTAGCAATGTCGTGGTCAGGGCCTAGGCAAGGAATACAGTAAGAATGAAAGTCCTTATGAGGTATTTGCTTCCCACAAGAAATACAATTAACTTTTTCTGACTTCGGTCTGGAGCAAGAAAAAAGTTTCCCCAACGGGGTACTTAGCTTTTAATGAAGACTTTGGATCTGAAACTCGAACACTAAAATCTCAGGAGTCTGTCGACTGGCAATTGCCAACTGCTTCTGGCGCCGCGCGGCAAGAAAGACTAAATAAAATGGCGTCAGCTGCATCTTTTATACCCCGGATGACCTGAAGTCAGGGAAGAGGTGACAGCAACCGACGCAGGACCCAAGAATTTGGAATTCAGGCCGACTGAGGGCAACCTGCCAGCAGGATAACCCAAATGTAATGACTGCAACAGTGAAACACGAAGAACATCCCTTAATGTTCATAATTTTTTCTTTTGTTTTTCTCTCTACAATTAATTTAGTATTTGAATTGCTATTTAATAGATTTTGTCCTGTATGTTTATCTTTGCTTATGTTTGCTGGGGGTCCTTATCCCTTGGGTCTCCGATGCAAATAGTTAACTAGTAAACTTTTTTTTTTTTTAACAATTATTTTGCACTGTGATTGTTAATATTTGTATATCGTCACATTATCTTTACTTATGTTTGCTGGGCTTTTCCCCTCTGGTCTCCACTGAAAATGGGTTTGTTTGCAAACTCAGTTGGACTAACCCAGTTAACAAATGTGAAATAAAACAAATAATAAATTTCAAACTAATTGCACCTGTGTAAAACCTAAAGAGGGTTTCTCATAATGTACATGTCATACTTGTTGATGTGTTGTACTTAGGTGTGTAATTATAGACAAGTAAATGCAACAAACTAGCACAGACTAAATCTCAATATGCAAGTAACCTGCCTATAATATGGAAAGTAACAGTAATTAAGTTACCCTTTGAACAAGTTATTAACCTAAGTTCTCAAAATTAGTGCTATATGGCTATCTTTTGAACTACACTTCCCAATAACTTACTCAACTTGTAGATTAATACAGTTGGAAATGCACAGCAGTTCATTCTGGGCTGGGATGAGAGGGCAGAAACTGTTCATACAATCAATTACTACATAGTTGAGGAAAGATAATGCCTTGATACAAGTTTAATCTCTAGAAACTACCTAGGGCTGGACTGAGATTTTTACTGTGGTATGCGATACCATTTTTAACCATGCTCCCAGAAAATGTGGTGTTTCCTTGCCTGGCCAGTTATTGCTTATGGCTTGACATTTACTGCTAGCCCCAGCCACTCAGCCACAATCCAGTAGGTTTTCTGCCATACCAAATTGCTTAATATATAGTTTGCAATACCACATTAACAGGATGCAGATGGCTGTTCTCCAGGGTGGAGGCTACACTCTGTAAATCTTTAAGAAAGGAGGAAACTCTATGTGGTGAGAAGATACTGTAGAACAAGAAGTCAGAGACTGCACAATGCAACTTAAGCTTTGGGGGCTCTAACACTGCATGATGTAATATCATTTGGGGGATATGAGAGATGATGAATTACAGAACTTCAAAAAATTAAGAAAATTTTTTTACTTGCATTTGCTGACAAATCCAGTCTACAAAGGATGCCATTCTGCCATAAACACCAGGGTTGTTCCTTTTAGAACAGCCATCACCCCAGCTGGTGACACCTACCAACCACCATACAGAATTGCCTTCAGTTACTAGTGGCCCACCAGTGCCTCCCTGACATGAATCAATTTAATAGAGTTGCAAGCCACCTGAGGAGGAGTCCCTAACAAGCAGAGTGCAGAAGTCGTCCCCTCAGAGTCAAGGTGGTCAGAAATAACCAGACAGGCCTGAGACAGAAGAGCCAAAATATATCTTGGCATATGGGTCTGATAACGGACAACTCTAGAAGCAAAGGTAGTTGAGGTATATATCTTACCTAGTCCTTCCATAGTTCTACTCTCCATATCAGAAGGGAGCAACTTTGTACAAGGCAGTAGCTTTGATGGCTTGCCAGATGCCACAGACACCACAGAAGGGTCAGTTGATGGACACTTTTATAGCAACTTGCAATCAGGCACTTTATAAAACCCATCACTTTTTTGGGAGCAGGGGGCTGAGAATCAGGAGCCTGAGATGCAGTCGAAAAGCCATCCAACAAGGTAGCCAAGGCAGAAGGAACAGCTGGTACAGGACAATCCATTTGCAAAAGCTTGTAATACCTCTTCTGAACCTCAGACACCTGGGCACAATCTCATTTGAAGAATTCCATCATTCTGGAAATAGTGTTCCCAAAGGAAATCTCAAAAGTAGAGTCAGGACTAGTGGATTCCTCTTCCTCAGAGCTATCGTCTATGGGAGAAGGATTCTGGGAAGAACAGGAAAGGGACTGTTCCCTAGGCCCTTTTAAGGGGAACACGCCTTGAGGAGACTTCAAAGCCATAAGGGCATTAAACAAACTGAGTTAAATTCTGCTATTCACTCTGAGGGTCCTTATGAGCAGGAGAAACGTGTTTAGTTTAACAAAATAAAAAAATGACACCGAAAGAACTGAACTGAGACAATAAATCCAACCACAGGACCACCAGAGTAACTGTTAAGCGCTTTCACTCACTTTAATGCACATGAGCTTCATCAGAACAAACATTACATTCATTACAAACTGCTTAAATACCACTTGATATCAAATCACATGACTTTCCAGTTAAAAACCTTAAAGTAACCTATTTATATTCAAATGTTTTTTTAAAAAAATAAATATTGATCAAACAATTAATATACATATTTCTGACTTAACATATAATCTAATTATTTAAATATATATATGTATAAATTAACAAATAAAAATACAATTATTTAATTCTGGCCATCTGCAGAAAACATTTCATGTTGACTGCCCAATTGAGGCCAGGAGGTTCATCAGCTATTAACATTTGCCACAAACTTTCCTTACACTCCAAAAGTGTCTTATAGTCCCCAGAGAACAAGCCAGTGTCGACCCTTTCCAAAACAAAAAAGAAAACTTCTTAAACAAAACACATTCCGTGGCATGAACAGCGACAGCATTGTTGACATCTTTTTTCCTTATGGCTAAACTATGCTCATAAATTCTTTTGTTTAATGCTCTAATAGTTTTCCCAATATAAAATTTTTGGCATGTATCACATGTTGCACAATATACCACATTGGTCGTACTACAATGATATCGCGCTCTAGCCACAAACTTTCTTTTTAAATGTTTAAATTCTAAGCTAGGCACATTACTCATGTATCTACACTCTCTGCATCTACCACATGAAAAACTTCCAACTGAACAAATCACTGAACTTGTGATCTGATTTCTCTTGGATTCTAGAATTTGCTTAATACTAGTGACCTTTTTGTAACAAAAAATGGTTTCTCACCTAAAATCTTGACTAATTCTGTATTGCCCATTATTACCTTCCAATGTTCCATGAGAATCTTTCTTATTACACTCATTACAAATAGGTGTAGGAAAAGCTAACATAAAAATTCGTATATCCATTATTTGTAACACTAAGATGTAACCCTTAGTGTGACATTGTCCAAAATTAGACGTGCAGAAGTCACTCTAAGCTGTTTAACTTCCTGAACTATCTTGCAAAGCCAGTTCAAATCATAACCTCTTTGTTGAAAAAAGCTTAACAATTTATCTACCTCTTCTAAAAAAATCGAATGTTCAGTGGTCAATCTACTGAGTCGTATGAACTGACCTTTGACAACCCCACTTTTCATATGAACAGGATGTAAACTCTCTCTGTGTAAATATTGATGGACAAAGGTTTGTTTGTGTCTTTCGGCTTTTCCCGGTTAGGGGTCGCCACAGTGGAACTCCGGTCCGCTAATGACTGGCAGTAGAGTTTTACGTGCTGGCTTGCCGGGCCTAACGCACAACCTTCAACGAAGGAACGCCCGTTCACGCATGTCACCACACAGAAGACGCTCTAACTGAGAATCGAACGGGCAACGTCTAGCTGTGAGGCGACAACGCTACCGCACCACCACCACCGCAGTATGTTGATTGACAAAGGTATTCTTTCTAAATATCTGACTTTGAAATCTCAGGGTGTTTATGTCAAAGGTGAGATGAAATACAATTGTTAACTTTTTCTGACATCGGACTGGAGCAAGAAAAAAGTTTCCCTAACGGGGTACTTAGTTTTAATGAAGACTTCAGTTCTGAAATTCGGATTTGAAAATCTCAGGAGTCAGCCGCCCGGCACTTGTGAACTGCTTTTGCTTTGGGCACCGCGCGGCAAGAAAGACTGAAGAAAATGGCGTTGGCTGCAATCTTTTATACCCCTGGCGCACTGACATCAGGGAAGAGGCGACAGCAACTGACGCCGGACCAGGACTTTGGAATTCAGGCCGACTGTGGGTAGCCTGCCAGCAGGATAACCCGAGAGTAATGACTGCAACAGTGAAACACGAACATCTACCAATAGCAAAATTCAAAAAGGTAGTACTACTATTAAGATGCTCAACAAAGAATAGAAAACGGTCATAAATGCCCTTCCAAAGAAAAATTAAATCATCTATGTATCGCCTGTAAAATAAAATATTTTCTACAAAAGGCACCACATAAAGATGTTTCAATTCCCAAAGGGCCATGACAATGTTGGCAAATGAAGGTGCTACTCTAGACCCCATAGCTACCCCAGATATTTTTTGAAAAAATCTCTTGCCAAATTTGAAAAAAAATATTGGTAAGAACTAACTCCATAAGTATACAAGCAGTGTTGACCATAACATTTTCAAGGGCTGCATACTCTGTCAAATATTCTCTCAGATATTCCAGGCCAACCTCCTAATCTATGCTAGTATATAATGAAGTAACATGTAAACTAGCAAAATAAAAAGAAGAAACATCTGCCACATTAAGCTCATTTAACAATTCTAGTAAATGCCAAGAATCTCGTAAATAAAACCTAGATTTCTGAACTAGTGATTAAAGATGAAGTAAAGTCAAACTGAAATGGGCTCCGCCTTAGAGTACGATGCAGATACAATGGGCCTAAAAGGGGGACAGGTACGATTTTTATGTACTTTGGGAATACCAAACATCACAGCCATTTTGGGGTATTCCACTTGCAAAAACATGTAAGTATCAAAGTCTATGCTGATATCACAAAATAAATCGAATAAAATAGTATCCAAATTTCTAAAGCAGCTGAGGATTTATTCACTAACTGCTTTATAACAATTGTCATCAGCAAGTAAAGAAAGCATAGCTTGTTCATAAGTAGTAGTCTTCATAACCACTAATGAACCCCCTAGAATCCAAGAGAAACCAGATCACAAGTTCAGCGATTTGCTCAGTTGGAAGTTTTTCATGTGGTAGATGCAGAGAGTGTAGATACAAGAGTAATGTGTCTAGCTTAGAATTTAAAAAGAAAGTTTGTGGCTAGAGCGCGATATGATTGTAGTACGACCATATATTGGGGAAACTATTAGAGCATTAAACAAAAGAATTTATGAGCATAATTTAGCCATAAAGAAAAAAGATGTCAACAATGCTCTCGTTGTTCATGCCACGGAATGTGTTTTGTTCAAGTGGTTTTCTTTTTTTGTTTTGGAAAGGGTCGACACTGACTTGTTCTCTGGGGACTAGAAGACACTTTTGGAGTGTAAGGAAAGTTTGTGGCAAATATTGTTAATAGCTGATGAACCTCCTGGCCTCAATGGGGCAGTCAACATGAAATGTTTTCTGCAGATGGCCAGAATTAAATAATTGTATTTTTATTTGTTAATTTATACACACACACATATATATATATATATATATATATATATTAAATCATTAGATTATATGTTAAGTCAGACATATGCATATTAATTATTTGATCAATATTATTTATTTAAAAAAAAAACATTTGAATATAAATAGAAAGGTTACTTTAAGGTTTTTAACTGGAAAGTCATGTGATTTGATATCAAGTGGTATTTAAACAGTTTGTAATGAATGTAATGTTTGTTCTGATGAAGCTCATGTGCATTAAAGTGAGTGAAAGCGCTTAAAGTTACTCTGGTGGTCCTGTGGTTGGATTTACTGTCTCAGTTCAGTTCTTTCAGTGTAATTTTTTATTTTGTTTTTGGTCTAGTTTATGTGAGTTAACTACTGTGTTTAGTTTTTTGTTTCTCCGTTAAAGTGACATTGGCCTTGTAAAACGTAAATGGCTGAGACCCCATACAACACTAACTGTAGTCAGTACTTCCACCCTAACCAAAATCTGAGAAACACCCCTAATCCCTTTGATAATAATTGGCTGCGATTCCCCCTAAACATCCAAAGTGTATGTCTGCAAGGCCTCCAGGGACATCTGTGAAGATGCCATGCTGGCCTTCAAAGCGGTTGCAGCAGAAGAATCTAACCCAGGAGCCGGGCAAACTTCCTGGCTTTCACTAGCCTCGAAAGAGACGTCTAGCGGTGTAGGCACAGATGAAGAATCAGACCTAGCTTTCTTGGCCGCCGCCTTCACGGATGGCTGACCCACTGAGTGGGAAATCTCTTCCACAGCATCCTTTGCCAAAAGCTTAATACGTTGATTTTCTAAATATATGGCCAAAGAGGAAAGCAGACTATGCAGACTCTCTAGAATAAAAGCCTTACAAATTAGAAAGTACAGTTGTGTACACTTACCATAAATGTAGATATGTTAAGAGTGTATTCACTGTTGCAGTCATTAACATTTGGGTAATCTGCTGGCAGGTTGCCCTTAGCCGGCCTGACTAAAAAGTCTTGGGTCCTGCATCAGTTGCGGTCTCCTCTTCCATGACGTCAGGGGTATAAAACATGCAGTCGACTCATTTTAATAATTTTTTCTTGCCCCAAATGTCAGGTGCCCCCCAAATGGGGAGCAAGGAAAAAAAAAAAAAAAAAAAAAAATTATATATGTATATACACATATATATATATATATATATATACACATATATATATACATATATATATATACATATATATACATATATATATATACATACACACACCCACACATATATATCTATATCTATATATATATCTATATATATATCTATATCTATATCTATATACGCATGTAATTTAGAACACAAAAAGTTAACCTCCAACTAAAAGCAAATGCACCAAAAAAGGCTCGAGTATAGTGAAGGAAAGAAGAGGTAAAATAACAGAGAAGAAAGGGGGCAGGCGGATGGGTAACCCGGACTGTAACAGTGAATACACTCTAACATCTACATTTATGGTAAGTGTACACAACTGTACTATGTTCTTCGTGTTTCACTGTTGCAATCATTACATTTTGGTAGAATCCCAAAGCTATGGATGGGAGGATGGAATTATACAGCATTTGGAGCGGCGATAAGGCCCTGCAGGACAGCAGTGGCAAAGCCTGTCCTGGACTTAGAAAAGAGAGGTAAATGGTAATGTTTTGTGAACGTATTAACTGAGCTCCTAGTAGCACCTTCTAGAATGTCTCTGGTAGGAACCCCTCTGAGAAAAGCTGCAGAAGTAGATGCAGCCCTGGTGGAATGGGATCTGATCCCCTTGGGGACAGGTTTACCATAGTGCATGTAGCAGAAACGAATACAACGGCTTATCCATTTTGAAATAGTCTGCTTTGAGATAGCCTTCCCCTCTGCCCCTGCAGCAAATGCCACTAATGGTTGCTCAGACTTTCTTAGAGATTTTGCCCTGTTTAAGTAGAACCTTAGTTGTATGTGTACACACAATGAATGCAGAATCTGCTCCCCCTTGTTTTGCGGATTTGGGAAAAAAGTTGGCAGATGAATAGTCTGCTTAAGAGCCATACTGGATACCACCTTGGGCATAAAAGGAGGATTGGTCCTGAGGGCTACCCTGTCCAGATAAAAGATAATGAAAGGCTCCACTGCCATGAGGCCCTGTAATTCTAAAATCCTTCTAGCTGAAGTGACTAACAGAAAGGCAGTCTTCCAGGAAAGAAATTTTATGTCTGCAGTAGCAGCAGTTTCAAAAGGAGGCAGGGTGAGTTTTTTTTCCAGCACAAAATTGAGGTCCCATGCAGGAGTTGGTGCTCTCCTGGGAGGTCTCAAATTTTTGGCCCCTCTGAGGTACTGCTTTAGCAGGGGATGAGAAAAGAGAGGGTGGCTCTGTGCTGTAATGAGCCGAGATGGCAGAGGCATGGATTTTTATAGAAGAAAAAGATAGGCCCTTGTGAAGTATCTCAGTTAAATATTGCAGAATTTGAGGAATATTGGGCATTGCTGTGTTTATTCCTTGTGCTTGGTTCCAGGCACAGAATCTCTTCCATTTATCAGCATAAGATTTTCTAGTACTAGGCCTTCTGGCCTCTAAAATGACATCCATCACAGGTTTACTGAGGGATGTGATTGGTGAAATTAGTTGATTAGCCATGCCGCAAGATTCAGAGCTTGGAGCAGAGTGTGCAGAATTTGATACCACTTTTGGCATGAAGGATGGGTTAGTCCTAAGGGAGACCCTGTCAACATGGAAAATGATGAAGGGCTCTACAACCACTAGTGCTTATAGCTCGGATACTCTTCTAGCTGAAATGATGGCCAGAACCAAGGCAGTCTTCCAAGAGAGGAACTTTAACTCTGCTGATGCTGCTGGTTCGGGGGGGGGGGGGGGGAGGGATTGGGAGGAAGGGTGAACTATTCCAAAACAAAGTTAAGTCCCAAGCTGGGGTAGGTGCTCTTCTGGGTGGCCTCAAGTTCATTTTTTATTTTACACTTGTTTACCGGGAAAGTCCGATTGGAACGAGGTCCATTTACAGCGGACGCTCTGGGAGAAAAGCTCCACATCAAACAATATGTACAGTGGTAAACATACAATCAAAAAAATGCGTCATACAATGGTTTGTTCCAAGTAAGCTTAATTTACACACAGCAGACCCTGGATGGCAGTATTTGGGAGTTGTAATCCCCTCTCAGGAACTGTTTTGATGAAAGGGTGGGAGAAAAGAGGTAGCTCTGTGCTGAAATGAGCAGAGATGGCAGAGGCATGAATTTTAATGGAAGAGAAGGATAGACCATTGTTGTAGTAGGTCAGCCAGGTAATCAAGGATGAGCAGTAGGGAGGGCGGTGCAGTTCTGGCTCCCTTAGCCTGGATCCAGGTGCAAATTCTTTTCCACTTGTCAGCATAAGACTTCCTAGTGCTAGGGCATCTGGCCTCACATATAACATCTAGAACTTGTTTGCTTAGTTTGGCAGCTTGTGCAGTGAACAGGGGAATAAGCCAGGCTGTCAGATTGAGGGTCTAAAATTGGGGGTGCATGAATTCTCCACTCCTCTGGGTCAGGAGTGTTGGGATCTGAGGGAGATGCCATGGTAGCAGTGGTAACAGGCTGGGCAGCAGAGGGTACCAGTGTTGGCGTGGCCAGTCTGGGGCAATCAGGATTGTCCTTGGTTCTTCCTCCCTTATTTTGAGCAGTACCCTTGTAATGAGCGGTAGAGGGGGGAATGCAAAGACCGAGAGGATGACCCACTGGAAAGATAGAGCATCCACTTTCCAGGCCTTACTGTAAGGTTCCCTGGTGCAGAATTTGCTGAGCTGATGGTTGGATTGGGAAGCAAAGAGGTCGACCTTCGGCGTGCCCCATTTCTGGCTTACAAGGGTGAAGGTTCTTTGGTCTAGCTGCCACTCATGTGGGTCCACAAGATTTCTGCTCAAGTTGTCTGCCAGAGGATTTAGAGAGCCTGGCAGGAATTGTGTTAACAGGTGTAGTTGCATGGCTGAGGCTGTGTGCCAAATGGGTCATGACGAGCCTGCACAGAGGGTACAAGTGAGTCTCTCCCTGTTTGCTGATATACCACATCACAGTGGTGTCTGTTTTGGTCAGTAGAGACCTCAGGGAGAGTAGGGGTCTGAAGGCTGTCAGAGCTTGATGAACAGCTAACATCTCTTTTTGATTGATGTGCAGATGTATTTGGTTTGGGCTCTATTGGCCTGAATGCACCTGCCATTGAGGTGTTCACCCCAGACATAGTCTGATGCGTCTGTGGTGAGGGCCTGGGTGGTGTGGGGTTGTGAGAAGGGTAGCCCCTTGTTTTGGTAGCATGATGCTGCCCACCAAAGTAAATATTTCCTTAAACAAGGTATCACTGGTCTAAGAGTTTCCAGGTCTTGGGAGTGTTGACACCAAAGGCTTTTTAGGTACCACTTTAGTTTCCTCATATGCAGTCTGGCATATGGAATGAGTAGAATGCAAGAAGCCATGAACCCTAGAGCTTGCAGGATTTTCCTTCAGGATAACTGAGGTCTGGTGGCTAGTTGAGAGAAGTAGGCTGTCAAGTAGGTTTGTTTTTTCTGGAGTAAGGAATGCCATCTGAGATTCCGTGTCCAAGCTTGCTCCCAGGAATACAATATTTTGCGTGGGTACTAGTTTGGATTTCTTTTCGTTGATAGCATACCCCAGGGAGGTCAGGTCCTTTACAAAGGTCAGGTGCTTTTATAAGCTTTTCCTGACTGTGCCTGAATCAGGCAGTCGTCTAAGTATAGGTAAATTTGAATATTCCTTTCTCTGCGAAAAGCAATGGCGGGAGCCAGGCACTTTTGGGAAAACTCTGGGAGCAGTGGATAAGCCAAAGGGAAGTGCAGAGAACTGAAAGTGCAGTGATCCTACAGCAGATATTACCTGCAAAATTCCCTAATTGGGATGTGTGGGTAGGCCTCTTTTAGGTGTAGGGTAGCTAACCAAGCATCCTTGGAGAGCATAGGTAGAAGTTGAGGGTGAGCATTTACAATTTTGTTATTACCAGGAAAATGTTTAGAATGGATATATCGAGGATGGGGTGCCAGGTGCCTCTTTTCTGGATACCAGGAAGAGTCTGGAGTAGAAACCTTGGCCTACCTTTTCTGCATGACTTGCTGTATTGCCCTCATAGAGAGCAGGGAAAAGACTTGCTTTCTGGCCTCTACCCACTGGTTTGGGGGACAATCTGGGAACCCTTCTGGGGTTGGTAATGTGTGTAAATAAAATTTGTTTCCCTGGGACACTATGTTGAGGACCCAACGGTCGTTGGTAATGGTGGCCCAGGTGCTTGCGTGGAAGGAGAGTTTTCCTCCTAGGGGCAAGGGTGGGTGGGCAGAGGGAGGGGTGGAAGTGTAAAGCCATTGTGAGTTCTTACCAGGAGGGGGTGGCTTAGCACTCCCTGGTTTTGAAGGGGAGGAACACCATTGCTTAGATCTCTGCATTCCCTGGGGCTGCTGTCTGGGGGTCCTGCTTTCCTGGGGGTCTGGGCTGAGCTGACCTAGAGGGGGCAGGAAAGGTCCAGGGCTTGGAGGGACAATGACTACTGAACCTCAGTGGCTGGACCTGCAAGAAGTCTGTCTACAAAGACTTAGCTTTTTCTTCCATCTTTTTTAAGACCTGCTCTGCCTTGGTGCCAAATAAATTGTCTTTGTGCAGTGGTGCGTCCAATAATTTGGATTTGCATGGTCTGGCAAGGGCTGTTCCTTTAGTCAAGCATGTCTTTCAAGGACAGAATCAGTGACTGCTGCCCTGCAAGATGCTTCTAGGGAGTCAAATCCACATTGTAAGGTGTGCTTAGTTATTTGACTTGCAGAATGCATCAACTCTTGTAACTATTTTCTGCACAAGCAGAAAAGGAAGATATTTTTTGTTTGAGGAGTTCCATGGTATGTTGTTGATATTTCAGCTTATGGAACTGACAATTTAGTGCTCTAATAGCAAGAGTAGCAGAAGTGTATACCTTTTTACCCCAGCTGTCTAATGCTCGGAAATCCCTACCTGAGGGGGTGGGATTCTTAGCAGAAGTTGCTTTAATTCCTTTAGATCCTTGAAAGAGAACCTCAGGGTCAGCAGTAGGATTTTTTAATAGAAATTTGTAAGAACCAGAGGGACTCTACAGTACCTGTCTGTTTCCTGGGAGCAGGAGGGAGGGTGTCAGGAGTCAAACTGGATTCCATAACAACATCTATCCATCATCCACAACATCCAGGACAGGAGGAATGGCCAGAGGTCTGTGTTGGGGAAGATCTAGAATTCCCCGAGTCTCTTTCACGGAGGGTACGTAGGGCTTCGCCAAAGGAGAATTCCTAGGGTGGAGAGGCTAAAGGGATGGGATTTCTCTGCATCAGAATCCTCATAAGCTGAGAGGGGTTGCATATCTTCATAATAAGATGCATCAGAGTCATCGACTCCTGTTCAGATAAAACTACTGGGGACAAATCTCTTTCTTGTGGAAGGAGTAGCATGGCTTCCCCTGGTAAGTATTATAAGGTATTCCGCCATTTTAAGTATCTGAGATTGAGGCAAGGAAGCAGGTGCCCGAGATTGGGTCGTCGGTTTCTTGGGTGTGGTTCGTATCCTGGGCATTAGAAACTTGGTAGTTTTCAAAGAACGGTAGATGCGAAAGAAGTCGCTGGTCTGTGTCGAGAACTGGTAGTGTGAAGTACTTCCTCAGAAGCTGGTGCCTGCTCAGTGGCTCCCGACCCATCCAAGGTAGAGACATCCGCAGGATCCTTAGCTGATGAAGAGTCTTGTGGCATACTGAACTCCGAAAGGGTCCCTGTAGCAGCCTGCAAATCCACAGAAGTGGGCATCGGGGGCTGTGAAAGCACCCCACTGTGGAACGGAGAACTGATGACTAGCTTAACAGAAGCATCGTCGGTAGTTTTGGACCTGTGTGATTTGTCTCTATGTCTTTATCTTTAGGTTTTTTCAGAAGATCTGCTGTCGGATGGCTTACTGAAGCCATATCGGAATTAGAGGATAGAGCTGAAATATCTAGCTACAATAAGGGCCCGACGGCATATACTTCTGGCGTTGAACAGAGCACAAAAGTGACAGCGGGGGACGTTGTGGCCTGGGCCTAAGCAAGTGATGCAGTAGGAATGAAAATCTCGGTGTAGTATTTGCTTTCCGCAGGTGACACAACTGATAACTTTTTCTGACATAAGTTAGAGCAAGAAAAAAGGATCAACAGGGTACTTGGCTTTAGAAGACTCCAACTTCAATTTCGGAAATGAAAAACTGAGGTAGCGGCCGAGCAGCATTCATGCGAACTGCTTCGGCTTTGTGCTCCTCGGGAAGAAAGACTGGTGTAATAGCGCCGGCTGTCTTAATTTATAACACTGACGACCCGACGTCAGTCCTGGAGCAACTGCAACCAACGCAGAAATACTAAGCCTCTGGTATTCGGGCTGATGGTTACCCTGGCAGGCATACTCCAAATGTGAAGACTGCAACAGTGAAACATGAAGAACATCAGCATCAAATGAGTTGGTGCAGAAGACTGTGCCAAAGACTTCTTGTTGAGCAGTCGGATTAAAGACCATCATATCTAAGATCTTAATGTAGACTGACTCAGAGTAAATGTTGGTGCCAAGGTGGAGGTACCAGCTGTTGCAGAACATACAAACTCCCCTTGGTGTACCTGTTCATAAACTACCAATGCCAAAACAGGGACTGGAGAATGGGCGAGTAATGGAGACTATGGATCAGACTGATCAGTTATAGTAACTGAAGATGGTACGACACCCATCTCAATCTGTTCCTTCAGAAAGGTCCCCATCATTCACTTCCTATCAATACCCACAATACTCCTAAAGAATTTGGCAGACTGAATGGAGGAAGCAGACAGAGGGTGGAATGACCAGAAGTGGGCCAGTTCCCTTTCAGAAGAGTGCTCAATTAAGATACTTTCTTGACAAACTTGCATGCAACACGATATATTCTGAAATGATCTGGGCTGAAGATGAAATCTCATGCACCAAAAACTAGTGCTAAAGGAGAATGTGCTGGCTCCTTCCTTGGAACTTTTGGAGGTTAAGACAGCCTGCATCATCAGTTTTCCTTCTTCGTTTCCTTCTCGTTCTCCTACTTTTCACTGCACTTGTCTAACTTATTGCTAAGTTGATGATTAAGGAACAGGAGGAAGGAGCCTCTTAAGAAAATCAGCTAAGAGTTGAGGCCCATAGGCCTTATATGACAGTCGAATGTAAGGTGACCAAGGTACACGGCACAGTGCTCGTGGCCATACTTGCCACATTTCCTGGAGTTCTTGTCCATGTCAATTAACTATGAACAGCAATACAAATGGTAATAAGTACAATACAAACAGCTAACAAAAATGATTAAAAAAACAGCAAAACTGTATTAGCAGCAAACACCACACAACACGTGTTAGGCATCAGGAAAAGTGGAAAGGGAGTAAGACAAAATGGCAAGCTTCTTGACCTGAGGAGATAAAAAATGTCTGACCAGAAAGTAGAGTTGTGCAAGATCTTACCATAACAGTGGATGACCAACTTCTCAGTATTGCAGTATTCCTTACTAAAAGGATAACCTGCAGAGGACAGCCGAATGTCTGGCCAGCATACCAAAACCTTATCTCCTTCCAGGCACTGCAAGTCAGACTTGTGTCCTACGTCTAAGACATAAGGTACATAAGTGACATACAAGCACCTAATCTTCAGAACTGAGCTGCCCAAGGAAAACTAGAGCAACCCAAGAGTAAAAGTAGAATGGGAAGAAGGAACCCTCGGCCAAAAGAAGAAAAAAAAAAAACATTGCAGAAGAGGGGACTGGCTGGAGGGACAGAATACTGCAACAGTGATATGTAGGACATCTATGGTTATGGTTAGGCTCTTGCACAGCGGTCCTACAATCCTTACTTTTCAATATTGCAGTATTCCTTACAAAAGTAAGGACTCCAAAAGCTACTAGAGGGGGATGGGAGGAAGAAGCCACAGAGAAGCCCTCTGAAAACCCATGCAGGACGGCCCTGGCAAAATCAGCTCTGACCCTAGAAATTACATTCCACTTTGGTTTACTGAAGATCACGTAGCATCTTCCAAATCAGATCTTGTATCCACATTCTTGAGAAAACCACCAAAGAAAAGGCTACTGCCCTGGTACAGTGAGAACAGAAGAAAGCTGCTTACCATGAAAACAGCAAAACAAAATAGCCTTAGAAATTCAATTTTTTTGAAGAGAGTTTGCTTAGACACAGCTAAACCCAATTTCTTGGAATGGAAAGAAAATAGGTGCTCAAATTTCCTTATAACTTTATTTCTCTCAAGGTAATATCTGAGCTATGTAGATCTAAAGTATGAATAGTTCTCTATCAATTCTGTGCAGGCGGAAAAAAGGAAGAAGGTGAATAGTTAGATTTAGAAATAAATTAACCACCTTGGACATAAAAACAAGGATTAGTATGAAGAGAAATAGTCACTGTGGAAAACAAAATAAAAAGGGAAAACTCCCATGAACGGTTGAAAGTCAAAATTCTCTTGATAGAAGGGCTAGAATAACAGTTTTCCAACTACTTTGCTGTAAAGAGTAGACTACAGGCTCAAAAGAAGGCAGAGTCGAATTTTCAAGAACAAAATGAAGGTCTCATGGAGGAGGAATAGGCTTTTCTTGGAAGCTTAATACAAAGAAAACCTTTAAAAAAAAAATTCAAGTTATGTACTCACCATAACTATGCTTCTGTGGTGCCCATTTTCATTCTTCCTCAACCACTGGATCTCGGATCTGACTTGGCAACATTTACTAGACTCTTGGATCAAGCTCATAAGCTCCTCGCTCTATCCATTATGCCCCGATCAACCTGCAATACCTCACATTGAGTTTGCTGCCTTATAAGCCATATATATGAACTAACCTGAAATTAAGACAAAAGTAAGGCAAGTGGTAGCAGACTGGGGCTCAAACCTGGAACAGAGGTTCCACAATAACCATAAAGTCACTCAAAGAGCAAAAAGGAAGGGGGGGTGGAGAGTGGGGAGCTGAAGAATGAAAACAGACAACACAGATGCAGTTATGGCGAGTACATAACTTTAATATCTGATGTTCTTTTCATTCATTCCTCAACTACTGGGACAGTCCCCAGCTACATGAACCTTGGGTGGCCTTCATAGAAGGATATTCTGGAGTACTGCAAAACCAAAGGCAGCCCTGCTCCTGGATGTCAAATCCAATTTGTAATCAGCAATCAAGGTATGAGCATTAGATCAGGTAGTTGCTGCACAAATGTAGTCAATAGAAATTCTAGACTAGAAAGTGGATGATGTAGCCATGGACCTGGTGGAGTGTGCATTAGGAGGCCTGGGTAGGAACAGAGCTTGCTGACTAAACAAAATAAATGCAATCAGTAAAGCCATTTGGTTAGAGTAGTTTTAGAAAACAGTGAGCCCAATTTGTTTGGGAGAAAGACAAATTGTTTTGTTCTATGGATGTAAAATAGAGTTGTCTACGGACATCCAAAAGATGGAGCATGTATTCTCCTTTGTTAGCAAAGCTGGGAAAAAAAACAGGCAAACCAATGGCTTGATTAACATTTGTTTGGGAGGCTGCTTTAGGAAAAAAGGATGGTTTGGTACTTAAGTTAATCCTGTCTTTGCGGAAGATGAGATATGGAGATTTGGAAGAGAGCCTGTAGTTCAGGAAACCTATCTTGCATAAGTAATGGCCACTAGAAAAGCAATTTTCTAGGATAAAAATTTTTAATCTTATGTAGCTGATGTCACAGAGTTTGGGTAAACCCTTGCATTGTGACTGTCAAATCCCATGGAGGTATGAGGTCCTTCAATGAGGTCCTAGGCAAAAAAGTACTTTTGAGAAAAGCCTTGCACATTTTTGAAGAAACTAATGCAAAACCATTTTCACCCGTACGCAAATTGCTGCCAACTGCACTTTGATAGTAGAGAAACTAGCACCTTGAAAATCAGATGCTAAAAACTGTAGGACAGCAGAAGTAGTAGCAGTGAAGGGGGTCCAATTCTCTCTGCAGAGAACAAACAGAAAAATCTAATATTTACTTTTGTAGATCTGTGTTGGACTAGGGAGGAAAGCTTGGGCTGTCTATCAGTGGAACTGGAGAAACCCATGTGGTCAACATGAGGTCTGGAATGTCCAGATGATCCATCCCTGTGCGACGAGAAAGAATGGTCTGGACTGGGTTCCAGTATCCATGATGGAAATACAAGACGAGATCAAAGGAAAAGGAACCCCACTTGACAAAACCAAAAAGTGGCAATGAGGATAACCATGCTCTTCAATCAAAGTGTTTTCTGTAAAATATGGGAATTGAAGGCTTTATGAGTAAGCATAAAGGGGACTGAAGTCCAAACATGGAGTAGAGCATCTCTGACACACCCCTAGATGGGGTGGGGAGATCAGGGCAAAAGATCTGCTGCACTTGTGAGGAGATGCAGAGCAATCTCAGCAAAGCTGATCCCATCAATGGAAAATTCCCTCCACCACTGACTGAGTCCACTTGTGAGGCATCAGAATGTACCTGCTGAGTTTGGCTGCTAGCACGTTGGACTTAGTATGTCCTTTGCCATAAAAAGCGGTTGGAGGAGATAGTCCATTGCCACACTCACTGCATCTCGACAAAGAGGATAAGATTGGGTCTGTTGACTTATCAAAACACAGACGTTGTTTGGACTGCAATCATCCTGAGAGGAAGAGCATCCTGGAAGGCCTGCAATGCTTGAAGGACCACTCTTCTCTGGGGCACTGATGTGCAAACTGGTCTCTTCTGGAGACAAAATGTTTTGGACTGTCCATCCCAAGAAATGCCCTCACCCTTCCCCAGTTGGGAGGCGCCCATAGTTACCACGGCTACTGGGGCAGAAGTACAAGAAGGTGGACGTGGGAGACTGAATCCACCAACATAAATGGTCTTTGCACACTCAAGTGAGTTTGAACAGTAAGGACAGAGGATGTCAAAGAACTGAGCACTGAACACCTACTGTCCATTGAAGAATGTGCATATAAAAATGGGCCATGGTAACCAAGGTTATGGCTGCTGCAACTGATCCCAAGGCTTGAACAAGTCTGGCTAGGGAGAAGGGTGTGCGATAATTTGCTCCACTTGACAGCTGATGGTCTGTACTCAGTGTGGTACAAGAGGGGCCATCTAATGGAATGCGTTTAGCTGACCACCTATGAAATCCAGGCCCTGAAGAAATTGAAAGAGAGACTTGCAGGTGTTAACAGATGCTTAGAAACCAACTTAACTAGAGCAAATAGTAACTAGATTTGTCTAGAAGATGCCTGGTTGGGACAGTTCGGAGACTGTCATTTAGTTACGGAAGTATTCGGAATTCTAGTTGTCTAAAATGAGCGACTACAACTACCATACATTTGGTTAAACACCCTGGGGGGCTGTGGTGAGAACAAAGGGGAAGGCTATGAACTGGTAGTGACCAGTCCCCATCCAAAAGCACAGAAATCTTTGGGATCACTTCTTCATCTTGATGTGATGGTACACATCCTGTAGATCAATGGAGCACATCTAACCATCCTCGTGTAGAAACAGCAGAATGGACTGAACCATGACCATTTGGAACTCAGATTTCTTTACAAACTGAATCAATTTGCTTAGGGTCCAAAACTGGTCTCAAGTTCCCAGTTTTCTTTGGCACTAAAAGAAATCTTGAGTAAGTCCCGAATCCTTTCTGGTCTGATGGGACCTCCTGGATGACTTGTCCAGCAGCTTTTGAATATCTCGAGTTTCTGCCTACCTCTAACTGGGTGGAATGTCAGATAGCGTTTGGTTGAACCATCTGCACATGATTTTTAGCACCCAGGAATCTTTCTGTACTGATGCCCAGACATTTGTGTGCAGAGACAAGCACCCTCTAACTGCCTCCCATTGGGGGACAGTCAGGCAACCTTTCAGGAGTGCTGAAAGGGTTTATCCGAAAAGGACACTTGGAAACCCTGGTTCTACGGGCCTCCCCTGCTACGAGGATGGCATCTTCCATTAGAACTCCCTCCTCTGCCTGTGGGGGAGATATACCTGTGTGAATCTTGGAATGGACCACGAGATTTAACATTTTCTTGCCTGCTCATTGATTCCTGGAAAAGGATTGCTGGGGAGTAGAAAAGCATATCCCTATGGCAAGCATCCTTCTATCCAGTTCACTCCAAGAAAGAGTTTCCTAAACAGTAGGGACAGGCTATTCATCTAAAGAAGCACTGATGGATCAAGACCTGAAAGGCTCTGCAAAGTCACACAAGGACATCCAGGCACGTCTCCTAACAGCTATGCCTAAACCAGCTGCCCATGAGGTACCCTTCAGCAGCATGAGAAATTAACCTTATGGACACATTAGACAGAGATGAGTGGCCAGTTGTGAATACAACTTGTAGTCCTCCCCTGTCATGGGCTAGGAGAAGGACTGGGAAAGCTCTTTAGTCAAATCTCGCTGTAGCCTAGTGAAATGTGCCAAGTAATTCAGAGACCATAAGGGCAAAGGGGGCAGAGGCAAAAACGTTCTTCTGAAATCCGTCTAATGCCCTGGACTCTGTTAGGGGGATGGATAGAGGATCTCTGCTCTGCCAGCTCCTCCTTTGCGGCTGCCACCACAACCATAGCATCAACAGGAACTCCCCTGTTCCAGTGTGGCATGTCCTGGGGGGTGGGTTGGAGGGGAAGAAACTTACCAGGATGACAGGGAATGGGTTCTATAGTACCAGACTGCCTCCACGCTAGAGACTAAATCTATAAGCTCATCAGCCAGGGGAGTTGCCCAATTCATAGATGGGCCAGAACGAAAAGCTTCCAAGAACACAATCGGAAGACCATCCACCTTTTTGCTTGATAATTTCTAAGATGTCTCTGAAGGAAACAACATCCATTGGAGATCTGGGGGACCCCTCCCATTCACTGAAGCCAGTGTCTTTGGTGAGAGAATCCTAAGGGGAGACGGTGTCTCCTCTTGCACATTATCTTTTGGGAAGCCTCTTCAGTCGAATGGTCTGGAGATGTATCCAAAGAGAAGGGAAAGCCCTTGAGGGTGACTGGATGCTTGATGGCACTTTGCTATCCTTGTGCGATAGGTCTGAGAGGATCAGAGCTCTGACTGGGAGGAGGCAGGGCTGTAGGATCCAAACAGGAAAGAGTAGTTGCATCTCTCGGATGACAGAAGACCCTCTACACCAGAAGAACCAGGAGAAAAGTACAGTTTTGTACCTACCATAAATGTAGATGTCCGATAAACATGCAACTGCAGTCATAACATGCGGGTTGTCCTGCCTCAGGCAGCCCTCGGTCGGCCGGATTCCAAAGTCTGGGTCCGACGTCAGCTGATGTCGCATTTCTCTCCGACGTCAGAGCGGCTGGAGTACATAAGCATCAGCCGACGCCATTTTCTTCAGTGTTTCTTGCCCCAGATGCCAGGTGCCCTCCAAGGAAGGCTGTAATCAAACTGGAAGACAAAAACAGGATTCCAAACAAATAAATGAGCAATAAAACAAATACACCATAACAGATATCCCCAGCTAAGAGTAACAGGGATAGGAGTGGACCCTAGGCATAGAGGGGTATGGAGGGAGGGAAAATCCGACTGCAGTTGCATGTCTATCAGACATCTACATTTATGGTAGGTATAAAACTGTACTATGTCCTTCAAGAATGCAACTGCAGTCATAACATGTGGGTAGAATACCATAGCTTAGCTGGGGGAGGAGGTATGCAGTAGGAAAGAGATGGTGTGGCAATCAAACCCTGCAGGACTGCCGAAGCAAAGCCTGATCTGGATCTGGAATATAGAGGGAGATTGTAGTGTTTGGAGAATGTATGCACGGAGCTCCATGTAGCAGCTTCTAGAATGTCCTTGGTAGGCACCCCTCTTAAAAATGCTGTAGAGGTGGATGTAGCTCTGGTGGAATGTGGTCTGACATTGGCTGGAACAGTCTTTCCATGAAAGGAATAACAGAATCTGATGCAATGTCCAATCCATTTAGAAATAGTCTGTTTTGAAATTGCTTTTCCCTGGACTGCATGGGCGTAAGCTACAAAACGTTGTTCAGACTTCTTACTGGCCTTGGTTCTGTCCAGGTAGTATCGAAGTTGTCTGTGAATGTCCAAGGTATGCAGAAGTCTTTCCCCCTTATTCTCAGGATTGGGGAAGAAAGCAGGCAGATGAATGGCTTGATTTAGAGAAACCCTAGATAACACCTTTGGCATAAAAGTAGGGTTGGTCCTTAATGAAACCCTGTCTCTGTGGAAAATAATAAAGGGTGGTATTGCCATTAGGGCCTGTAGCTCCGAAACCCTTCTTGCTGAGGTAATTGCCAACAGGAAAGCTGTCTTCCATGAGAGAAATTGCAAGTCAACTGAAGCTGCTGGCTCAAAAGGAGGTAGAGTCAGTTTTTCTAAGACAAAATTGAGGTCCCAGGCTGGCACTGGGGCCTTTCTTGGTGGCTTAATGTTCTCGATTCCCCTGAGGAATTGTCTTAGTAAGGGGTGAGAGAAAACAGGAGGATCAGTGTTGCATCTAGCTGAAATAGCAGATGCATGTATCTTTATGGAAGAATATGAGAGGCCGTTCTTTAACATATCTGCCAAATATTCCAAGATAAGTGGGATGTTCAGCAATGAAGCATCATGTCACTTGCTGGTATTCCAATTGCTGCATCTTTTCCACTTTGCTAAGTAAACCTTTCTGGTGGATGGTCTTCGAGCCTCTGTTAGTATCCGCTGAACTTCCTTAGAGAGATAAGCTGAAGTTATTTATGGGATCTCCCAAGCTGTTAGCTGCAGTGTCTGAAGGTTTGGATGCAGTGTTTCGAAATTGTGTTGAGTCAAAAGTAGAGGCCACTGAGGGAGGGCCCACCTCCTGGTGTGACATATGCTCCGTAATAGTGGGTACCAGTGTTGTCTTGGCCAATCCGGAGCTATTATGATTCCCTTGGGCTTCTCTGCTTTGATCTTTAGTAATACTGAGGTCATCAGTGGCAGAGGTGGGAATGCATAGATTGCTAGTGAGTTCCAGTTGAATGAGAGGGCATCTATTTTCCAAGCTTTTGGATGGTATGTCCTTGTGCAAAATTTTGGTAGAAGATGGTTGAGGTGAGAGGCAAATAGGTCCACTTCTGGCTTGCCCCATGTCGAAGTGAGTTGTCTTAAGGCCTTCGGATGTAACCTCCACTTGTGTGGATCTGTGAAATTCCTGCTTAGGCTGTCCGCCAACACATTGTCTTTTCCTGGAACAAACTGGGATTGTAACTGGATGTTTAGGCTCAGTGATTTCTCCCAAAGCTGCATTGTCAGTCTGCAAAGGGGGTAAGAGTGGGTGCCCCCCTGCTTGTTTATGTACCACATCACAGTGGTGTTGTCTGTCCGTATCATTAAATGGCCTTGCTGGAGTTGGTGTTGAAAAGCCTCGATGGCATGCATTACTGCCAGCATTTCCTTTTGGTTGATATGCAGATGTGTTTCCTTTGGAGACCATTGTCCTTGTATACACCTGCCTTCCATGTGCGCCCCCCATCCAAGGTCTGAGGCGTCTGTAGTCATGGTCTGTGTTATCTGTGGTTTTTTGAATGACATACCTGTGTTTTCCTGGCTCACTGAGGCCCACCATAGGAATTCCTTTTGTAGGCATGGAATGAGTGGTATGATTGTCTCCAAGTTGTTGCTGTGTTGCTGTGTTGAGACCAAACGCTTTTTAGGTACCATTGAAGCTTTCTCATGTGTAGTTTTGCTAATGGAACCAGTAGAATGCAGGATGCCATGTAACCCAGGGCCTGTAGGAATCTCCTTGCAGTCATCTGGGTGAGTTTTGCTAAACCTTTGAAGTAATGAGTTAACTTCTCTTGCTTGTCTTCTGTCAGGTAAGCCATCTGAGAGGCTGTGTCTAGTTTGGCTCCTAAGAAGATTATTTGCTGGGATGGCTGCAGTCTTGACTTTTGGAAGTTGACTGTGTATCCCAGAGCTTGAAGTAATCATATGACATAATCCAGGTTTCTTGTCAACATCAATTTGTCGTCCGCTTGTATGAGGCAGTCGTCCAGGTACGGGTAAATTTGTATACCCTGGAGCCTGCAATGAGCAATTACTGAAGCCAGGCATTTTGTAAATACTCTGGGCGCAGTAGATAAGCCAAATGGCAATGCTGAGAATTGATAATGCTCTGGCCATGCAAGAAATCTGAGGTATCTTCTGCAGCTGTGTCTGATAGGGAAATGCAGGTATGCCTCCTTGAGGTCCAGAGTAATCAGCCACGACTCCTTGCCCAGCATGGGAAGGAGTTGCTGTAAAGTCAGCATTTTGAACTTTGGTACTATGAGAAAGGTGTTTAATGCGGACAAGTCCAGTATTGGTCTCCATTGAGATTCTTTTCTTGGAACAAGGAACAGTCTTGAGTAAAACCCGTTCTTGTTCTTGTTGTGGAACTCTTTCTATTGCTTTCATTCGAGTCAGCAGAGTGATTTGTTTGATAGCCTCTGCCCTTTGATTTTGTGGTAGGTTTGGCATGCCTTGTTTTCTTGGTAAGGTATGAAAATGAAACCTGTACCCTTGGTCTATAATGTCCAAAATCCATTTGTCCTTTGTCAGTCTGTGCCAGTTTTCTGCAAACAGAGATAATTTCCTGCCCAAGGGAGCTTCTAGTTGTTCCCTGGTAGGCGGTAGTAGAGGAAAGTCATTGAGTTTGTGGTTGTTGGGCAGGTGAAACCCCTGCGTCACTTCTTTGGTTTCCTGGCTGCCATTGTCGTCCCCTGTAAGGGCCTCTGTATTGGCCTCTTCCTCGGCCACGTCTGTTCTTACCCCTTTGAAAATTTTTCTGGATTAGGGAAGGACCAGTTTTTTGAAGGCCAATTCCTACTGAATCTGGGGGGTTGAACCTGGAGGAAATCTTTCACAGTCTGAACTGATTTTTCTTTTTCTTCGATGGTCTTTAACACATCCTTAGCATTTGCACCAAAAAGCTTGTTCTTTTCCAAAGGTGCATCCAGAAGTTTTGCTTTTACATGATCTGGTAGAGGTTGATCTTTTAACCAAGCATGTCTACGAATCACTGCCCCTGTCATAGCTGCCCTACATGAAGCTTCCAGTGCATCATATCCACACTGCAGGAAGTGATTGCTTACTTGCTGAGTGTTATGTACAGCTTCCTGCAAAGTCTTCCTGTCTAAAGGATCAGGAGAAGCTAATGTTTTTTGTAAATCTTCTAAGAGATAATCCTGATATTGTAACATATGAAAAAGGCAACTTAAAGCTCTCATAGATAAGGTAGTGGATGTGTAAACCTTTTTGCCCCATCTCTCTAATGACCTTGCTTCCCTGTTGGAGGGCAAAGGATTTTTTGAGGTGGAGGCTGAAACTCCTTTAGGCCCCTGTGAAATAGTTTCCAAATCAGCAGAATGGGCACTGAATAAATGTGAATAAGTTTCTGGGACCATGTAATACCCGTCTGGCTTGGCTGGAGCAGGAGGAAGAGAATCAGGGGTAGCACTAGAGTCAGAATACAAATCATCCAGAACATCAAGTACAGGAGGAATAGCTAAGGGCCTGTGCTGAGGCTTCTTAAGGAAAGTCCTAAGGCGTTTCCTAGAATCAGAATATTCCTGACCCTGCCACTTGAAATGTTCCCTCATGGTGTGCAGAACTTCCCCAAAAGAAATATCCTCAGGAGGGGAGGCCGAAGGGATGGAATCTTCTGCATCCGAGTCTTCATAAGTCTGGAAGAGCTCTTCCTGGCTATCAGAGTGGACAGAGCCCTCAGAGTCTTCATCTGAAGGAGTAGGGTCAGAGGGTTCAATCCGGGGCCTTTTATCAGGAGGAGGCTGGGATGCTCTCTCAGGATGGGCCTGTGAACCTCTAATCATGGAAATTAAATCAGCCGCCATGGACATAATTTGGGTCTCCGGAGTCGGCTGAGGTAAGGATTTAGAAGTAATATGCTTTGTTTTGCTGGCTGCCTTAGCCCTAGTGTAGGCCTTAATAGACATGGCCATAGGAGGCCTGGCAGCTCCACGTGCAGGAGTGACCTTGTCTACAGCAATGGTCTCGGGCATTTCCTCGGTTTCGGTATCCGGAGGAAAGTCTATAACTGGCGGAGTAATGTCTGGAATCGGAGTCGTCGGTAATGCGGTGTCTTCGGTTCGGAGCGGTGGAGAGACCGTCTCAGAGGGAACCGGAGCACTTGCGCTATGTTTTGGCGTGGAGTCTGTGGTAGACGCGGGCCGATGATGTCGGTCCCGGTCTTTTCGCTTTTTGGGTGTTTGCGATGTCGGAAGATCCGACGGCATGGTGTAGGCAAAATTATCGCCGAAAAAATCTTCAGCGAACTCCGCCTGGCGCCTGAGAGTGCACTTGTTGAAGCGAGCACAGGCTACACAGGCCGAGACGTCGTGGTCTGGGCCCAGGCAAGGGAGGCAGTAAGAGTGGAAATCCTTATGAGGTATTTGTTTACCACAAAAAAGACAATTGTTAAATTTTTCAGTAATTTCTGACATCGGCTGAGGCAAGAAAAGGTCCCCAACGGGGTACTTAGCTTTTTCGATGACTTCGGTATCGTAGAATACAGGAGCTGACCGACCGGCACTTGCGAACTGCTTCTGCTTTGGGCACCGCGGCAAGAAAGACTGAAGAAAATGGCATCGGCTGATGCTTATGTACTCCAGCCGCTCTGACGGAGAGAAATGCGACATCAGCCGACGTCGGACCCAGACTTTGGAATCCGGCCGACCGAGGGCTGCCTGAGGCAGGACAACCCGCATGTTACGACTGCAGTTGCATTCTTGAAGGACATCCATAGTTGGTCACAACTGAAATGAAGCTCCAGGTGCCACCATGCCCCAAACAGTACAGTTTTGTACCTACCATAAATGTAGATGTTAGAGTGTTCACACTGCAGTCATTACACTTGGGTTATCCTGCCGTCAGGCAGTCCCGCAGTCGGCCAGAGTTCCAAAGTCTTGGTCCGGTGTCGGTTGCCGTCACCTCTTCCCTGACGTCAGTGCGCCAGGGGTATACAAGATGCATCCAACGCCATTTTCTTCAGTTTTTCTTGCCCCAGATGTCAGGTGCCCCCAAGTAGGTAGGCAATACATATTGCTAATAAAACATACATAAATAAAAAACAATACCTTCAGTTACAAGCAAATACACCACAAAGGTTGTATAGGATAGAAAGGTATAGATAAGTCCAGCTAGGACAGAGGGGATGGAGGGAGGGTAACCTTGACTGCAGCAGTGTGAACACTCGAACATCTACATTTATGGTAGGTACAAAACTGTACTATGTTCATCGTGTTACACTGCTGCAGTCATTACACTTGGGTAGAATCCCAAAGCTAAGGTTGGGTGGCTAGTCTATAAAGAGTTAGGATTGGCTATGAGGCTCTGCAGAACTGCAGTGGCAAATCCTGCTCTGGATTTAGAGTAAAGAGGCAAGTGGTAATGCTTGGTAAAGGTGTGCACTGAACTCCAATTTGCAGCCTCCAAAATTTCCTTGGTTGGTACTCCTCTGAGAAAGGCTGTTGAAGTGGCTGTTGCTCTGGTAGAATGTGGCCTAATGTTATTAGGGACTGATTTTCCATGCTGTGTGTAGCAGTAACGAATACAGGGTCCTATCCATTTGGAAATATTCTGCTTTGAGATAGCCTTGCCCTGTGATCCTGCAGCATATGCTACGAACAATTGCTCAGTTTTCCTGAAAGCTTTTGTTTTGTCCAAGTAGAAGCGTAGCTGCCTGTGTATATCCAAAGAGTGCAGAAATTTCTCCCCTTTATTCTGGGGGTTTGGATAGAAAGTTGGCAAATGGATGGTTTGGTAAGAGCCACACTAGATACCACCTTTGGCATGAAGGTAGGGTTTGTCCTTAAAGAAACCCTGTCCTGATGAAATATTATAAAAGGTTCCACTGCCATTAATGCCTGTAGCGCTGAGACTCTTCGTGCTGAAGTTACTGCCCGGAGCAGAGCTGTTTTCCATGATAAAAATTTTAGATTGGCTGTATTGGCTGGCTCAACAGGTGGCAAGGTCAGTTTTTCCAAAACAAAATTGAGGTCCCACATTGGTGTTGGTGCTGTCCGGGGCAGTCTTATGTTTTTAGCCCCTCTGAGGTGCTGCTTTAGCAAGTAATGAGAGAATAAAGGAGGATCCATGTTGTAATGAGCTGAAATGGCAGAGGCGTGGATCTTAATTGATGAGAAGGATAGGCCTTTGTCCAGCATCTCAGTTAAGTATTGTAAAATCTGAGGAATGTTTGGTACAAGAGGGTCAAGGCTTTGAGCCTGGTTCCAGGCGCAGAATCTCTTCCATTTTTCTGAGTAAGATTTCCTGGTGCTAGGCCTCCTGGCCTCCAAAATGACATCCATAACAGATTTAGAGAGAGAGGTGTTGCCTGTTTGACTAATGAATCTGCCATGCAGCCAAGTTTAGGGTTTTGAGCTGACTGTGCTGGATCTGATGGTTTTGTTGAGTCAGAGGGTGTGAAATTTGAGGCAAAATCCATGGTGGGCCTTGAGCCAAGTTCTTTAAGATTGGGTACCAGTGCTGGTGTGGCCAGTCTGGAGCAATGAGGATCATCTGTGGTTTTTCTCGTCTGGCTTTTAGGAGTACCTTTGAAAGGAGAGGCAGTGGTGGGAAGGCATAAACTTTTAGGCTTTTCCAGCTGAACGAAAGAGCATCCACTTTCCATGCTTGTGTGTGGTAAGTCCTTGTGCAGAATTTTTGTAGTTGGCAATTCAGTGGGGAGGCAAAAAGATCTATGTCTGGGCACCCCCATTTTTGCGTTACCATGCTGAAGATTTGTGGATTCAATTTCCATTCATAAGGGTCCATGATATTTCTGCTGAGATCGTCCGCCAGAGTATTTTTCTTTCCTGGCAGGAATTGTGCTTGCAGATGAACTTGATAAGTTAGAGCTGTGTTCCACAAGGTCATGGCTTGCCTGCATAGGGGATAAAAATGAGTGCCCCCTTGCTTGTTTATGTACCACATTACTGTGGTGTTGTCTGTCTTCAATAATAATTGTCCTGGATGCAGAAAAAAGGGCATTTTGAACGGCCAACATCTCTTTTTTGATTGATGTGAAGATGCATTTGGTTTGTGGTCCACTTGCCCTGAACACATTTTCCTGCCATGTGTGCTCCCCAGGCGTAATCCGAAGCATCTGTTGTTAGAGTCTACCTGGCTGTGGGTAGAGTGAAAGGCTGACCTTTGTTGAGGTGACATGCCTGTGCCCACCATCAAAACTCCTGTTGTAGGCAGGGAATTATTGGTATTACTGTTTCTAAACTGAGTGTTGAGTCCAAACACTTTTTAGGTACCATTGTAATTTCCTCATATGCAGTCTGGCATATGGAATCAGTAGTATGCAGGATGCCATGAATCCCAGGGCCTGCAGAATTTTTTTTGCAGGGAGATGGGACTTTTTTTGCCAGTAATTGAAAATATTGAGTCAGTTTTGTCCTTGTTTGTCTGGCGTGAAATAAGCCATCTGGGCCGTTGTATCCAAGCTGGCACCCAGGAATATTATCTGTTGTGAGGGCACTAGTTTTGACTTCTTTTCGTTTACTGTGTACCCTAGAGAAATGAGCAGCCTTTTTACAAATGACAGATGTTTTAGAAGAATGTCCTTTATCTCTGCTTGAATGAGACAGTTGTCCAGGTATGGATATATTTGAATTCCTTTTTGTCTGCAAAACGCAATTACTGGTGCCAGGCTCTTTGTAAAGACCCTGGGTGCAGTAGATAAGCCAAAGGGCAGTGCAGAGAATTGGTAGTGCATTGTACCCACTTTGAATCTGAGGTATCTTCTGCAATCTTGTCTGATAGGGACATGCAGGTATGCCTCTGAGGTCCAGAGTAACAAGCCAAGCCTTCTTGCCCAGCATGGGAAGAAGCTGCTGTAGTGTCAACATTTTGAATTTCGGAACATCCAGGTAAGTATTTAGAGTTGAAAGGTCTAGTATGGGTCTCCAGGCTTTGTCCTTTCTGGGGACCAGGAAGAGTCTTGAGTAAAATCCTTGTCCTTTTTCCTGCTGTGGTACTTTCTGAATAGCTCTCATGTCCACGAGGGCTGAAATTTGTTTTTGAGCCTCTGCCCATTGATTTTGTGGCAGGTTTGGCATTCCCTTTAGTCTTGGTAAAGTGTAAAAGTGGAACCTGTATCCTTGAGACACAATATTCAGAACCCATTTGTCTTAGGTGATTGCTTGCCAATTTTGAGAAAAAAAGTGTTAGTTTTCCCCTAAGGCGGCTGCCAAAAGGGAAGTGCTTGGCATACGAAGGGGGAAGTCATTGGGACTGTTTCCTGTAAGGTTGAGACTTGTCCTCACCTCCTTTTGGGGTTGAGGTACCCCACTGTCATTGTCTGTAAGAGCCTTGGGGTTGAGATCTGCCCCTTGGGCATCTGTATCTGCCTCTCTGTGGCCTGACACTGGAAAGGACCAATTCCTTGTAGGCCAATTTCTACTAAATCGATGTGGCTGTACCTGTAAGAAATCCTTGACTGTTTGCATAGATTTAGCTTTATCCTCCATTTTCTTTAACACCTATTCTGCCTTAACACCAAACAAGGTATCATGCTGTAAAGGAGCATCCAATAATTTTGCCTTAACATGGTCAGGTAAACTCTGTTCTTTTAACCAAGCATGTCTTCGAGTCACAGAACCTGTAACTGCGGCTCTACAAGAGGCCTCTAAAGAATCAAAACCACATTGCAGAGTATGTTTTCCCACCTGTTCAACTGCATGCAATAAATCCTGCATTTCTTTGTAGTCAGGAGCTTCTGAGCTTGTAAGCATTTTCTGTTTTAACTGAGCCATTAAATATCGTTGGTACTTAAGCATGTGAAACTAGCAATTTAAAGCCCTTACTGCTCAAGTTGCAGAAAGTGCAAACTTTCTTCCCCCATCTATCCATTGCTCTAGAATCTCTGTCAGAGGGGACTGGATCTTTTGCAATGGAAGCCTTAACCCCTTTGGGACCCTGGGAAATGGTTTCTGGGTCAGCAGAAGGGTTTTAATAAAGAAACTTGAGAGAGTCAGGGACTCTATAATACCTATCTGGCTTGGCTGGAGCAAGGGGCAAAGAATCAGGAGATAAGCTGGATTCAGAGAACACATCATCCACAATATCTAACACAGGCAGAATAGCAAGGGGCCTGTGCTGCGGCAATAAAAGGAAGTCCCTGAGCCTTTTCTTGGATTCTGAATAATCCTGACTTTCCCAATGGAAATGCTCCCTCATGGTATGCAAAGTTTCCCCAAAAGAGTAATCCTCTAGAGGAGAGGCTGAAGGGATAGATTCTTCAGCATCAGAGTCCTCATAGGGGGGCAGAGAGTATCCCTGGTCTGAAGAGGAATCAGAGGAAATGGAAACCTGATCAGAGGAATCATAGTCTGTATCCTGCCTAGGCCTTTTGTCAGAAGGGGGATGGGAACCCCTGATTAGAGTAATGAGGTCTTCGGCCATTCTGAGCATCTGTTTCTTGGGCACAGAGGACTGTCCTGGAGAGTGCTGTACTTGCTTATTTGTCTTTAATGGTGTTTTTGTCTTGGCTGTTGCTTTAATGGTAAGTTGTGAAGGTCAGAAAACACCCTCAGAAGCTGATGCCTGCTCAGCGGCTCCGGACCCATCTGAGGGATTAGTTTCCGTAGGCCCAATACCTTGAGTTTCCAGTGGCCTAGTTGTCTCCACGTGGGAGTCGGAGGTGGCCTGTGGCTCTGAGGTAGCGGGTGTCAGGGGCTGCGAAAGCGCCTCACTGAGAACCAGCGACTGGCCTAGAAGAGGCTTTATCGTTGGTTTTGGACCTCGGATGCTTGTCTTTATCCTTGTCTTTGCGTTTTTATGAATTGTGGTCGTCGGTTGTTCCGACGGCATTGTATAATTGAACCTTCGGCCAAAGTAGTGGAAAGCAAAATCAGAACGTCGTTTTATAGTGTGTTTGTTAAATCTAGCACAAAACCGACAACTAGTGACGTTGTGATCAGGGCCTAGGCATGGAATACAGTAAGAGTGGAAGTCCCTATGAGGTATTTGCTTCCCACAAGAAATATAATTACTAACTTTTTCTGACATTGGTCTGAGGCAAGAAAAAAGTTTCCCCAACGGAGTACTTAGCTTTATTGAAGACTTCAGATCTGAAATTCGACTTCGAAAATCTCAGGAGTCTGCCGACCGGCACTTGTGAACTGCTTTTGCTTCTGGCACCGCGCGGCAAGAAAGACTGAAGAAAATGGCGTCAGATGCATCTTGTATACCCCTGGCGCACTAATGTCAGGGAAGAGGCGACAGCAACGGATGCTGGACCAAGACTTTGGAACTCTGGCTGACTGCGGGACCGCCTGACGGCAGGATAACCCAAGTGTAATGTCTGCAGCAGTGGAACACTATGAACATCTGCAGAGACCTGTGCCTCGAAGGGGGAGTCAGACCAGAGTTGTTCAACACACTCCAAGGGGCAGGGATGACTCAATCTCAGAGTGGATACCAGCAGCCCCCCACCCCCCGGACCCAGTACAGACACTTTGGTTCTGAGACTCTTACTGGTCCAAAGGAATTGGTGATGAACACATCAGGAAAGCTCTTTTCCACTTTACTCAAAATGTGCAACAACAATACTTACTAATTGTACAATATTTTTTATAGATAGTTTTTAGGGTTCGGGTTCTTGTACACAGACCTGAAGAAGTCTAGAACGACGAAAGCAATCTCTGTTAACAATAGGTCATGAAAACAGAATATGATTTTTACAATTGATTTTTTACAAGCAAATTGTATATGTAAATACTTATATTTTTTGATTTCCAAATGGCCTAAAGTTGATATATTTCCAGCCATGTAGCATATCGTCTTGGATAAAATCAGACTTAATAATCTGGTTTAATAGGAGATACCACATCATTATTAATTTTAAAGTACACAAGAGTTATATTACTAGTACTGCAGTGGTGGTGCTGCAGTAGCGTTGTCGCCTCACACTAAGACGTCCTGTTCGATTCTCAGCTAGTGCGTCTTCTGTGTAGAGACATGCATAAATGGGCGTACCTTCGTTGAAGGTTGTGCGTCAGGGCCGGCAACTCGGCACGTAAAAATCTACTGCCAATCATTAGCGGACCGGAGTTCCGCTGTGGCGACCCCTAACTGGGAAAAGCCGAAAGACACAACAACAACAAGAGTTATATTATGACAGCTACTAAGTAGAGCAGGACCAGCTGGAACGTCACACTGATGGGGGAAGGGATGTGAATTGAACATGTGTACCAATAACACTGTTTTACAGCACAATAAACCACTCCCTTGCCTGATAAAAAGTATATATATATATGTCTGTGTACTTAAAGGAGTTTCGACTGGAAACAGACTGCCTGCCTTGCTTGGATCACTTTCAAATACTTAGTTATTCTGTACAATATATATATATATATATATATATATATATATATATATATATATATATATATATATATTTTTTATTCGAGATGAGCTTACGTTCGCTACTTCTACTATTATTGTCTGATCTGATTAATGTACAGTGATTAACTAAAGATATATGGACTGAAAAGGGGATTACAATCCTATCAACCACAGGGTGAGGTGCAGTAACTGCCACTGTGGGTGTATCTGGGATCCCTTATGCTGTGTGAGAAGGTCCACTCTGAGGGATAAAAGAAAGTTGCGTAAAATCTTACCATAATCATATATGTCCTTCTCTTCCATGTCGCAGTATTCAACTTGTGGGTTTTACCCTTCTTCATCTCCAGTTTGTCCAGCCAGGTTTCCAAAGATTTTTCAGTCCCTCTTGGTGCGTTAGACCTCTGACATGGCTGCAGGAAAGAAGGTCATAAAAGTGACGTCTGCATGTACCAGCCCTCAGAACATATCAAAAGCCCCAGTCGGAGCCAGTTCTGTAAGGGCATAGCCTGTCCAATATCACCCCGCAGAGCAAGTGCAGTCATACAAGTGGGGAAGGTGGGTGGGAAGGAACACTGCAACATGGAAAAGGAGGACACAGTACAGTTGTGTACACTTAACATAAACGTAGATGTTCAAGTGTATTCACTGTTGCTGTCATCACACTTGGGTTTATCCTGCCAGGGGTATCCCTCAGTCGGCCCGAAAACCAGAAGCTTAGTATTTCTGCGTTGGTTGCTGTCGCTCCAGGACTGACATCAGGTCGTCAGTGGTATAAAATCAGACAGCCGACGCCATTACATCAGTTCTTGCCCAAAATGTCAGGAGCCCCCAAATATGGAGCTAGGTTATGGTGAAAGAACACCACCAGTAGAAAGTAAATACCAAAAAACCCTGTAATAAATGAGGAAGAGAGAAAGACAAAGGGGATGGAGGGTGGGAAACCAGGACTGCAACAGTGAATACACTCAAATAAGAAGTTATGTACTCACCATAACGTTCCATCTGAGTAGTTAGACCTCATTCTTCTGCACATATGGGTATTCGGATCCGAGCCGGCAAAACTTTTACAAGCATCAGCTTCGAGCTCCAAGCTCCTCCCCTACCTATATCACATCCCCTTGACTAACCCCAGATAGAGTTTGTCGTCACTAACTAGCAACGTAACCCACAATCCAAACAGGATAAGACCTGAATAGTGAGGGGGCATAGGGAGGGAAGGTGCAGAAGAATGAAGTCTAACTACTCAGATGGGACATTATGGTGAGTATATAACTTCTTAATCTGAAGTAGTTAACTTCATTCTTTCTGCACATATGGGACAGAGTCCCCAGCTACTGGTATTCCTGGGAGGCCCTTATGGAAGGATATTTCTGAGCACCGCAGAGCCAAAGGATGCTCTCCCTCTAGAGATCAAATCTAATTTATAATGAGAGATAAATGTATGCGAATTGGCCCACATGGCTGCCGCACAGATATCATCTAAAGGTACTTTTGACCAGAAAGCTGCAGAAGTAGCCATTGATCTAGTGGAATGTGCCTTCAGTAAGCCAGGAGGAGATAATCCTTTGTCCTTATACACTTGTGCAATATAAAGAGTGATCCACCTTGCTAAGGACACTTTTGAAACTGCTTTGCCCAAACATGGTTTTGAAAACGAGACAAACAGTTGATCCGACTTTCGGTAGGGTTTAGTCCTATGAAGGTAAAAACAAAGCGGTCTATGGATGTCCAATAAATAAAGTCTATATTCGCCTTTATTTTGGAAATTTGGGAAGAAGACTGGCAAATTTATAGATTGGTTAATATTGGCTGCTGAGGACACCTTGGGAAGGAAGGAGGGGTTTGTACGCAGCGAAACCTTGTCCTTGTGAAAAATCAAATAGGGGGCACGGAGGATAAGGCCTATAACTCTGAAACCCTCTTAGCTGAGGTGATGGCAACCAGGAATGCCATCTTTCAAGACAAGAATTTCATAGGGACTGAACCTGCAGGTTCGAAAGGCGGACAGGTCAATGCTTGAAGGACTAAAGTCAGATTCCAGGGAGGAATTGCCTCTAACTGGAGGTCGCAAGAGAAAGGTGCCCTTTAAGAACGCTTTTCACAATTTGGCAGAGGCCAGAGCAACCTTATTTTCGCCTACATGGAAATTAAGATGGCAGCCAGTTGAACCTTGATGGTGGAAGAACTTGCGCCCGATTGAAAGAGACCAGCCAAAAAATCTAAAACAACTGGAATAGGAGCTGTAAAAGGGTTCTGATTGCGTTGAGAGGCCCAAATGGAAAAACGTCTCCACTTGCTAATGTAGAGTTTCCTAGTGGAGGCTTTGAGAGATGCTACCAAAATGTTCTTAACAGGGAATGAAAGTCCGGGAGTCCTGATGGATCATGGGAACTGGAGCAGCCACACCGTCAGCTTGAGACTGTCCAGGTTGGGCAGGGGCAAGCCCGATGGATGAGCACGTAGATCTGGGCATGGATCTAGAGTCCATGGAGGAGCCAAGAGGTGAGACCATAGGAAGGGAAACCACACTTGGCAAGGCCAGAAGGAAGCTATGAGAATGACTTTGCAATACAACCGGCAAGCTTTCTGAAGGAACTTCGGTATCAGAGGTAATGGGGGGTAAGCATAAAGTAACCCGGGAGGCCAAGCATGGACTACATCGTCCCTTGGGACATCCCCTGGAGGGGAAATGCGAGCAAAGAAGTTGCTGCACTTCATGTTGGAAGGAGACGCGAAGAAGTCGCAGCAAGGTTGACCCCATACGAGGAAGATTCTCTTCGCCACCGATGGATTTAGAGACCACTTGTAAGGCAGAAGGATTGCCCGGCTTAGACTGTCCACTGAAATGTTGAAGCATCCTGGGATATGCGCTGCTGTCAGAAACCAGTTGGTGGATATGGCCCACTCCCAAACTCTCATGGCCTCGCAACAGAGAGTAGGATCGGGTCCCTCCCTGCTTGTTGATATACCTGACTACTGCCATGTTGTCTGACTGAATGGCCACTGTTCCCTGGAGGTAGGACAGGATGGAAGGCTTTCAACGCTAAAAGCACTGCCCTCATCTCCAGGACACTGATTGTAGCTTGGTCTCTGGTAGGGACCACGTGCCTTGGACTGTTCTTCCCAGGAAGTGTCCCCCCAACCCGAGCTGGGAGGCATCCGTGGTCACCGTGGCATGGGCCGGCGGTGCTAGAAAGCTGCGCCCCACAAGTATGTCTGATGACATAAGTCACCACTGGAGTGACATTCTGCATGTCCGGTTGATTCGGAAAGTCATCGGGAGGTCTAGCCAGGACCATTGAACTTGCAGATTCCACTGAAGGGTTCACGTATGAAAACGTGCAAGAGGGAGAATGGAAATTGAGGTTGCCATCGAACCCAAAGCCCTGAGAACATCGCCTGCTGTGACTACAGAGTGCTCTGAGATAGCTGACACGTGGAGTCTGAGATTTCTTATCCTTTCTGGGGTGAGAAAGATCTTTGAATAGTATCCAACCATGCCCAGAGGAAATCTATGACCTGAACCGGAGCCAGGTGGGACTTGTTGGAGGTTGATCATGATGCCTAATTTGTGAGCCAGACCGAGAAAGTAGTGTAGGGCCTGGCACAACAGAAGTTTGGTGGATGCAGCAGAGAGCCAGTTGTCTAGGTAGGGGAATACCTGAATGCCCTGAAGTGTCAGGTGAGCCGCTACGACTGCCATTACCCTTGGTGAACACCCTGGGGGCTGTGGTGAGACCAAAAGGTAGGGCTCTGAATTGAAAGTGACTGGCCCCTAGCCGGAAGCGCAGAAACCTCCTAGAACGTCTGTGGACCTTGATATGATAGTAAGCGTCCTGGAGGTCTAACGAGCACATCCAGTCGCATTCTCTTAGAAATGGTAGAATGGACTGTAGAGTGACCATCCGGAATTTTTGCTTCTCTACCGACAGGTTGAGGATAGACAGGTCCAGTATGGGCCTGAGGTCCCCCGTCATCTTTGGCACTAAAAAAAACCTGGAGTAGATGCCTGATCAGGACTGGTCAGGGGGGACGGTTTGATGGCTCATTTTTGTAACAGTTTCGAAACCTGTAAAGCTGCGGCCTCCCTGTGATCGGGTGGAACATCTGGGAGGCGTGCTGGAGTTATGGGGGATGAAATGAAAGGGATAGAATAGCCTCTGGATATGATGTTTAACACCCAGCAGTCTGTAGTAATGGACTCCCATGCCGCTGGATGTAAGGAGAATCTTCCCCCAACTGCCTCCAGAGTAGAGCAGTCTGGCAACCCCTCAGGGCTGCTGTGCGGGCCTGTCGGAAAAAATTCCATAGACCCGAAGTTTCTGGGACCCCCTCTGCCTCTGGGACGGCGTTGGTCTTGTCCCCCTCTGCCTCTGGGGGACGAATAGTCCTGAGTGTCCTGGAAAGACTGATTTCTGGAACCACATCTTCTTTTGCCCCTTTTGGTTCCTGGAATAGGATCTCTGGGAGTTAGAGAAGCGGATTCAGACGGCAGACAAAGTCTTTCCGTCCTTCCACACTCTGGGTGAGCTTGTAGCGTACTGTCTTCCGAAAGAGGGATGATCCATCGAAAGGGGCGTTAATAAAAGACGCCTTAAAGGGGTCCGCAAATTAACAGTCTGATCCAGGCATGTCGCCTCAAGGCAATGCCTGTACCAGCAGCTCTAGTGGCTCCCTCCGTAGCATGGGAGAGGAGACGCATAGATGTATTTGTCACTGATTTCAGTGCAGTCATCTTCGCAGTAAAGGACTGCTTGTCCTGCTGTGACAGAGACTCCGGGGTGACTCAGTTCAGTTGTAAGATCACGCAGCAGTAGGGTAACATGTGCCAAGTAATTCAGCGCACGGAGAGAAACAGTCGCTGACGAGTACATACGCTTCCCGAAACAATCCATCGACCTGGACTCCTTGTCTGGTGGATGGATCGAGGAACTCTCCTGTGCCAGTTCCTTCTTTGTGGCAGCTGCAACCAAAGTGTCCACAGGGGTTCCCTTTGGACCATGCCTGCCTATCTGATGGCAGGGAAAGAATTTTGTCCGGTCTTTTGGGTATAGGCTCCACGGTGTCAGGATCCTTCCATGCCCTAGCGGTGATGAGGTCCACCAAAGAGTCGGCTGGTGAGGAAACCCAGGAAGTAGATGGGCCTGCGCCAAAGGACACCAGAAACACGGACTCATCCGTAAAGGGTTTGGGGGCTGACCAACCTCCCTCTTTGGCGGAGGATCTCCATAATGTCTCCAAAGGAGACATCCTCGGGAGGTGATCTGGGGGGAACCCTCCCCTTCATCTAAGTCCGAGTCAGTGGTAATGGACTCAGGGGAGTCCAGGTGCCTCCTTTTACACTTGCGTTTACTAGGTTCCTCTCCAGTGGGACCTTCTGAAGAGGACTCGTAAGCCTCCGGGGGTTCCCTGAGGGGAACAACCTGGGATACTTTGGCACGAACTGTCCCTGAGGGGAGCAGAATCTGAAAACAGGGAGGTCTGAGTAGGATCTGAGTAGGTTAGCTGTGGTCTCAACCCCTGGGAGAGAACCCTTTCCACTGCCCCGAATGTGGATGGAGAGCCCACCTCCGTAACCTGTAAGGATGAGGCCCTCCCCGGGTCCAAAGCAGGGATTGGAGCTGAAGGCAGGGTAGTCTGGGCACAAAGGATGGGATCCGAAAGAGAATGACCTCGACCCTCGGGTCCGACTCCCTGATCATGGAGCCGAGAGTCTCCTGGATCTGAAATCAGATCCGAGGAACTCAAGGTGACGGCCAGCGTCTAGGAAACGAGAACAGTCTGCGCCGAACCCACAGCTCCAAAGGGCCTCGGATCAGAGAACCCCGAAGCATCGGGTCGGATCAGGGAAGGAGAGATTGGGTGAAACAGAGCTGTAGAAGGACCCTCTCTGATGGGAGAGGGACCTGGTAAGACCCCCATCTGAATCTGATTCTGGATGAACCTCCTTATTAGCCTGTCCCTGTCAAGGTTGGAGACGCTCCGAGTCTACCATGAAGAAGCGACAGAAGTGGGTCTTGGCTGGATCTGAGGGGAGTGCCTCGGCTCCGGCGAGACATGGGGAGAGTGGAGCCGAGGAGAACAGGACCTGGGGACTTTGGAAGAGGGGCTGGAGAAAGACTCCCTGTCGGGGGGATCTTTCTCTGGGCCTGTCCCTCTCTTTGTGGCACTTCTCCCTCTCTCTCTTGTCCCTACAAGAGGCTGCAGGATGAACGGGAGGTTCAGTCCCTGCCTGCAAGACGTCACTGGCTGGAGCAGAGACGGAGGCAGACTCTAGGGCAGAAGATGGCAGCAGACCCTTGGCCACAAGCTTAGCCCGACATCTTTCAAGGCCATGGGGTTAAAACCCGCACAAATGTCGCAGGAAGCCGACAAATGGGAGACCCCCTAAACAAAGAACACAGAGTGTGGCCATCGGCTGGTGAGAGCTTGTGACCACACACTGTGCATTTCTTAAAAAGAACTTTAGGCTGTTCAGCCATAAGGGCGGAACAGTAACTAAATCCTAAGGCCCACACACACAACAAGGGATTGGGCCAAGGCGGGAACTAAACTACCAACAAGCTACACAGAAAAATTTTTTTTTTTTTTTTTTTTTTTTTTTTTTTAACATGACGACCAGGCATGAAAGGGGGAGGAACAGGTACACACACACACACCAACTGTACTGAACAGAGAAAAAACAGAAAAACCTTACCACCTTCGCCTAAAGCTCAGAGACCATAATGCTAACTCTTAGAGCGGCAAAAGAGATCTGGGGTTAGCCAGGAGGAAGTGATGTATTATAGGTAGGGGAGGAGCTTGAAGCTGATGCTTGCAAAAGTTTTCCCAGCTCGGATCCGAATCGGATTCGAATACCCATACGTGCAGAAAGAATGAAGTTAACTACTTCAGATCATCTACATTTATGGTAAGTGTACACAACTGTACTACGTTTTTCGTGTTTCACTGTTGCAGTCATCACACTTGGGTTGATTCCCAAAGCTGAAGAAAAGGGTGGAGGCAGTCAAGAAGACTGAGGGCTGGCTAATATGCCCTGCAAGACTGCGGTTGAAAAACCTGCCCTGGATTTGGAGAAGATAGGCAGGTGGTAATGCTTGGTGAAGGTATGAAGAGAACTCCATGTTGCAGCCTCCAGGATGTCCCTGGTAGCGACCCCTCTGAGAAAAGCTGCAGAGGTGGAGGTTGCCCTGGTGGAATGTGTCCCGACTCCCCTAGGGGGCGGTTTCCCGTGGCATTTGCAGCAGAAATACATACAATGTGCTATCCATTTGGAGATTGATTCATTGGATATGGCCTTGCCCTCTGCCCCTGCTGCAAAGCTGTCTAGCAATTGGTCAGTTTTTCTAATAGATTTAGTCCTATCCAGGTAGAATCTGAGCTGTATGTGCACATCTAGAGAATGCAGAATCCTTTCCCCCCTTGTTTTGTGGGTTAGGGAAAAAGATGGGCAAATGAATAGACTGGTTGAGAGCCACACTGGACACCATGTTAGGCATGAAAGTTGGGTTAGTGCTGAGGGAGACCCTGTCAGCATGAAAAATGATGAAGGGCTCTACTGCCATGAGTGCTTATAGCTCTGAAACTCTTCTAGCTGAAGTGATGGCCAGAAGCAAGGCTGTTTTCTAAGAGAGGAATTTTAACTCTGCTGAAGCTGCAGGCTCAAACGGGGCTAGTGTGAGCTTTTCCAACACAAAGTTAAGGCCCCAAGCTGGGGTAGGAGCTCTTCTGGGTGGCCTTAAATTGTTAGCCCCTCTTAGGAACTGTTTGATGAGAGGGTGAGGAAAAGAGGTGTATTGGTGCTGCAATAAGCAGAGATGACAGATGCATGAATTTTAATAGAAGAGAAGGATAGGCCCCTGTGTAGTAGGTCTGCTAGGTAATCCAGGATGACAGGTAGGGAGGGCTGTGCTGTTTCAGCTCCTTTAGCCTGGATCCAGGTGCAATACCTTTTCCACTTGTCAGCATAGGATTTTCTAGTGCTAGGGCGTCTGGCCTCACATGTAACATCCAGGACTTGGGCTGCTTAGACTGGCAATTGGAGAAGAGGTTAGGGAATAAGCCAGGCTGCCAGGTTCAGGGTCAGCAATTGTGGTTGCATGAATTCTCCGTTCTTCTGGGTTAGGAGAGTTGGGATCTGAGGTAGGTGCCATGGTGGCAGGGGTGACTGACTGCGCAGCTGTGGGTACCAGTACTGGCTTGGCCAGTCTGGGGCAATCAAGATTGCTCTTGGTTTTTTCTCTCATTTTGCGTAGTACCCGTTAAAGTAGAGGTAAAAGGGGAAATGCATAGATCGAGAGGTTTACCCACTGGAAGCATAGGCCATCCACTTTCCAGGCCTTGCTGAGAGGTTCCCTGATGCAGAATTTGTTGAGCTGGTGATTGTTGTGGGAGGCAAAGAGGTCCACCTTCGCGGTTACAAGGTTGAAGGTGCTGTGGTCTAGTTGCCACTCGTGTGGATCTTTGCTTAATTTGTCTGCCAGGCAGTTTTGGGAGCCTGGCAGGAATTGCGCTTGCAGGTGAATTTGCATGGCTGAAGCCGTGTGCCAAAGGGTCATGGCGAGCCTGCAGAAGGGATAATAGTGAGTTCCTCCCTGCTTGTTGATGTACCACATCACTGTGGTATTGTCTGTTTTGATCAGTAGAGGCCCTGTGGAGAACAAGGGTTTGAAAACTGTCAAAGCATGCTGAACAGCTAACATCTCTTTCTGGTTGATGTGCACATGTATTTGATTTGGGCTCCAATGGCCCTGAATGCACCTGTCGTCCAGGTGTGCACCCCAAGCATAATCTGATGCATCTGTGGTTAGGGTCTAAGTGGCTTGGGGTTGTGAGAAGGGAAGACCCTTGTGGTTGCATGCTGCTGCACACCAAAGAAAATCTTTCCTTATATAGGGTGGCATAGATATAATAGTTTCCAGGTCCTGAGTGTGTTCACACCAAAGGCTTTTTAGGTACCACTGAAGTATCCTCATATGCAGTCTGGCATATGGAACGAGTATAGTGCAGGATGCCATGAATACTACAGCTTGCAGGATTTTCATTGCAGATAACTGGGTTCTGGTGGCTAGTTGAGAGAGGTAGCCTGTCAGATAGGCTTGTTTTTCTGGAGTAAGGAATGCCACCTGGGAAGCTGTGTCCAGGCTTCCTCCCAGGAATACAATTTGTTGAGTGGGCACTAGTTTGGGTTTCTTTTCGTTTATAGTGTACACCAAGGAGGTTAGCAGTTGCTTTAAAAGTTCATGTGCTGTATCAGCTTTTCCTGACTGCCTGAATCAGGTAGTCTTCTAATTAGGGGTAACTTTGAATATTCCTTTGTCTGCAAAAAGCAATGGCTGGAGCCAGGCATTTTGTGAAAACTCTGGAAGCAGTGGATAAGCCAAAGGGAAGCGCAGAGAGCTGTAAGTGCATAGATCCTGCGCTGAAACGTAGATATTTCCTGCAGGAATCCCTGATTGGGATGTGTAGATAGGCCTGTTTTAGGTCTAGGGTGGCTAACCAAGCATCCCTGGATAGCATAAGAAGAAGCTGCTGGAGGGTGAGCATTTTGAATTTTGGTATCACCAGCAAGGTATTTAGAATTGATAGGTCAATGATTGGGCAGTAGGTGCCCTCTTTTCTGGGTACCAGGAAAAGCCTGGAATAGAAACCTTGGCCTATCTGGTCTGCAGAACAGGCTGTATTGCCCTCAGAGAGAGCAGGGAATGGACTTGGTTTTGCGCCTCTGTCCACTGGTTTGGAGGAAGATCTGGGAACCCTTTTGGGGTAGGTAGTGTGTGGAAATAAAATTTGCATCCCTGGGACACTATGTTGAGAATCCATTGGTCGTTGGTGATAGAGGCCCAGTTTTTGGCATGGGAGGAAACTTTTTCTCCTAGGGGCACAAGCAGGTGGGCAGAAGTAAGGGGTGGAGGTGTGAAGTCATTGTGAGTTCTTTCCATAAGGTGGTGGCTTAGCACTCCCTGTTTTTAAAGTGGAGGAACTCCATTGCTTAGATCTCTGCATTCCCTGGGACTGCTGTCTGGAGGGTCTGCTTCCCCTAGCTCTTGTCTGAGTTGGTCTTGAGGGGGCCAGAAAGGACCAGTGCTTGGAGGGGCAATGCCTACTGAACCTCGGAGGCTGGACCTGCAATAAGTTTAACTGTCTGCATAGATTTAGCTTTTTCTTCCATCTTTTTAAGACCTCTTCTGCTTTAGTGCCAAATAAATTGTCTTTGTTCAATGGTGCAGCCAATAGTTTTGATTTGACATGGTCTGGCAAGGTCTGTTCCTTAAGCCATGCATGTCTGAGTAGAGAATCTGTGACTGCTGCCCTGCAAGATGCTTCTAGGGCGTCAAATCCACATTGCAAGGTGTGTCTAGTAACTTGGCTTGCAGAATGCATAAGCTCCTGTAATTCTTTATTTTCTGCACAAGCCAGAAAGGTAGATACTTCTAGGAGTTCCATAGTATGTTGCTGGTATTTCAGCATGTGGAACTGACAATTTAGTGCTCTAATGGCAAGAGTTGCAGAGGTGTATACTTTTTTTTACCCCATATGTCTAAAGTTTGGGAATCCCTGTCAGAGGGGGCGGGATTCTTAGCTGTGGTTGCTTTTATTCCTTTAGGTCCTTGGGAGATTACCACTAGGCCAGCAGTAGGATTCTTAAAAAGAAATTTGTGAGTCAGGGACTCTAATACCAGTCAAGCTTCCTGGGAGCAGGAGGAAGGGTGTCAGGAGTTAAACTGGATTCCATAAAATCATCCACAACATCTAGGACAGGAGGAATGGCTAAAGGTCTGTGCTGTGGTAAATCTAAGAATTTCACGAGTCTCTTTTCTGGACTGAGGATAGCCCTGACACTCACATAGGAAATGCTTCCTTAAAATATGTAGAGTGTCACCAAATGAAAAATCCTCTGGAGAAGAGGCAGAAGGAATGGGTTCCTCTGCATCTGAATCCTCATAAGTAGACAGGGGTTGCATGTCTTCATATTCAGAAACCTCAGAGTTAGTGGACTCTTGGTCAGATAAAACTGCTGGGGACAAGTCTCTTTCTTTTGCAAGGGGTACGTCTGGCTTCCCCTAATGAGCAAGATGAGGTCTTCTGCCATTTTAAGCATTTGAGATTGAGGTATGGAAACAGGTGCTTCAGCTTGGGTCGTCTGGTTTTAGGCGTATACTAACCACAGATAGAGCAGCAAGTACCTGAACGAATACCATACGAAACTGGCCAGTAGTCCAAAAATAGTTTTTTTATTAAAACACACAATAATTCTCTAGCGCGGCTGTGAGAAACCTTTAACAGAGTATAATCACACACACTGAAACCTGAGTTAATATACTTTTAAACTTTGCAAATTACTTCATTATCCAATAAAACAATCAATTACAATTTACTTAATTACATTACAACAAACACAAGTGCATTCTTGATTCAAGCCCCTAGGGCTCATAGTGTCAAACTTAAGAATCAACATGATCTCTTTTTCTTAATACATTTTTTATATGTTGATCAATCAATTCATTAGTTTCTACTTTTTCTAAAATTGTTGCTTGTAACCCCTCTGGGTTACTATTATGAAACTCCTTAAAATGAACAGCTACAGGGCTAGTTAATTTATAATGTCTCATGTTCTTTGGGCCTACATGCAAATTGTCTTTTACTTTCCCCCACAACATTTTTATAGGGACATTTTAAACCACAAATAATTTTCTCCGTTTTGCAACTATATATATGCCTCCTGCTTGAATTTTTTTTACATTGATATATGTAAATTCCTTTATTACAAACTTACATATGCAGCATTTTCCACATGAAAATGTGCCTAACATTTCTGGGGATGAAACTAACCATGTAGAAGGCATACTAAACTTACCATGTACTAAAAAATCTTTTATGCGTCTACCTCTTCTAAAGGAGAAGCTGATGTTCTTATTTTGTAAAAAATCAACTTCCCTCTTTAATTTTGTCCAAGAATATTTTACTTGTTCTTTTACTACCTCTGAAAATACTGAATATGTTGATGTAAAATATATGCATTCCTGTTCTTTCCTATTTTCTTTCTTTCTCTCTCTGTATATTACCTTTCCTTCTGGGTCTATTTCAGTTTACCGAAATGGCTAAAGTTCGAGCAGCATATGTTCGAACTTCTAACCACAAAGTACAAAAACATTGAAGTCTTAGAACAGCGATTTTATTCCCAGGGAAAAAAAGTACTGTTCCAAGAAGCACACACAAGTACCCCAAAAAAATCAGCAATCCACACACAAACACTTAAAATCCTATATCTAACCCTGCACTAAACTGTATCCACACTACTATCTATCCACTTACCTTAACCCAAACCCTAGGTTCTGTCAATATCACACACTCACCTGACCCGCGCCCTAACTCACCTATCCCGCCCTAACTCTAAGGTCTGTCACTATTGCACCCCCACCTCACCCGCGCCCTAACCCCAACTCACCTAACCCGTGCCCTAACCCTAACGTCCACACAATTGCACACTTACCTGAACCTGACCCGTAACTTCCCACCACAGTCCTGATCATCACGAAGCCACAGAAACGGCCCACCAAATTCTTTCCTTGGGGAAAGAATTAGGTGTTCCACGGCTTCACGATAATCAGTGTTCAAACTTCACAGTTCGAACATCTGGTGTTCGATCGTCAGCCGTTTCGATGGACTGATATAGACCCCTTTTCTGGTTCCAGTTTAGCACTTTCTCCAACCCCTGTTACACTTCTACTACTGGATATAGTCTCTCACAAAACTTGTGAGAAGTTTCTTCCATTTTCCTTTCCTTATCTATCGGGTTATTACATAACCTTTTGACCCTGAGGAATTCTCTATATGGAAAATGGTTTTAGGCATAGTTCGTACCCTGGGCCTTAGAAACTCGGTAGTTTTAGAAAGAACTGAAGACGTGAAAGAAATCGTCGGTTTGTGTCAAGTATCGGTAGTGTGAAGAACTTCCTTGAAAGCCGGTGCCTGCTCAGCAGCTCTGACCCATCCAAGGTAGACATTTGCAGGATCCTTAGTCAAAGAACAGTCTCGCGGCATACCGGACTCTGAAAGGGTCTCGGTAGCAGCCTGCGAATCCACAGAAGCGGGCATCAGGGGCTGTGAAAATGCCTCACTGAGGAACAGCAAACTGGCAAGTAGCTTAACGGATGCGTCGTTGGCAGTTTTGGACCTGTGCAGTGTCTTTATCCTTATATTTTTTTGGAAGATAGGTAGTCGGACGGCTTACCGAAGCCATTTTGGGATACGGAGATAGAGAAGGAAAATATTTAGCTACAATAAGGGCCCGATGATGATGACGACGCAAAATGAATGGAAATCTTGGTGTGGTATTTGCTTTCCACAGGCGAGACAATTGTTAACTTTTTCTGACATCGGTTAGAGCAAGAAAAAAGGATCCCCCAACGGGGTATCTATCTTTAGAAGACTTCAACTTCAATTCGGAAACGAAAATTCAGGTAGCGGCCGACCAGCACTCGTACAAACTGCTTTTGACTTGGGCTCCTTGGCAAGAAAGACTGATGTAATGGCGTCGGCTGCCTGATATTATACCACTGACGTCAGTCCTGGAGCGACATGAACTGACACAAATACTAAACCTCTGGTACTTGGGCCGACTGAGGGCTAGCTCTGGCAGGATAACCCAAGTGTGATGACCACAACAGTGAAACACGAACACCTACGGTTATGGTAAGATTTTACACAACCTTTTTTATGTCCTTCTATTCCAATGTTGCAGTATTCAACTTGTGAGTGCAAAAGCTCGCTTAGGATTGGGAGGTGGCCTAGATGAAGTTTCCAGGAATCAGTGTAGGACAGCCCTGGCAAACCCCACCCTGGCTCTATACCATTGACGTCCTGACGTCAGTCCTGGAGCGACAGCAACTGTGGATATATGGTCCAGTTTGCAGTGTTTGGTGAAGGTGTGAACCGAGGACCAAGTGGCTGCCTCAAGTATGGAGTTGGTGTCTAACATTTTAAAGAAGGCTCCAGAAGAGGCCATTGCTCTGGTGGAGTGGACCTTGACATTGCCCCGCAAGGTCTTACCATGGTGAAAGTAGCAGGAGGAAATGGCCTGGGAGATCCAGGCCAAAATGGTCTGTTTGGTTTTATGAAGATAAAACCTAAGTTGTCAGTGGACGTCTAGGGAATGTAGCACTCTCTTACTATCCCCCTGTGGGTTAGGGAAGAAGGTGGGCAGGTGGATGGGCTGGGTTCAAGGATAGGTCATTCACTACTTTGGGAATGAATGAAAGGTTAAGACCCGAGGGTCACCCTGTCCAGGTGGAAGATTAGGAAAGGTGGTGTGGATGTAAGAACTTGCAACTCTGAAACCCCCCTGGAGAAAGTCAGAGCTACCAGCAATACAGTTTTCCATGTGCAAAAGTTTAAGGTAGCCTTGTCTGCTGGCTCAAATGGGGCTAGAGTGAGGTTTTCCAGAACATAGTTTAGGTCCCAGGGAGGGGGAGAAATTTCTGCGTCTCATGGACATTATAAAGTTTGTCTGCTCTACGTGGGGCTGGAGGTTGCGAGTATGGGCTAATGGAGGCTGAGGGAAAAGCATCCAAGAATGCAGGTTGAACAGGAGGAATGGCAGAAGGACCGGGAGAGTTCATTTGAATAAGGTCATAAAACCTTTTTTTGTACATCAGACATATCCGAGGATTGTCACAAAGTGGTCTTTCATATTATTAACAGTTCCCCCAAAGGTAAGATCCTCTATGGGGGAGTCGGGTTCAACAGAGCCCTCCTCAGGAGATCCATATCCCAGGGGGTATGAAATCTGGGAGGAGTGACAGTGTCCTCAGAGAAATCAGACAATTCCTCCTCTTCAGGCTGATCTACCCTCCTTACCTGGGAGTGATGTCTGGGACTTAGGAGGGGCAGAGGCAGAGGGTTCTGCAGATGACCTAAGGGCCATAAAGACACTGAACAAGCTCTGGCTCAAGGCCTGCCAATCCAGCATGCTTTCAGAGGTTGGAGTGACGTGTCTTTTTTTCTTCAAAGGCCTAGCTGGCATCTGGCTAGGAATAGGCCTTTTTTCAGGCGTCAGGTCAGTGGAAGCGGCGTCTGATGGGCCTCTAGTGAATGTTGGTTCCCCCGGCATCTAAGGCAGGTGCCAGTAAATCCTCTTTGGACGTGTTGTCCACTTGAGATTGTGTGGCTTCCTCAAAAGGTACCTGCTTTATCTACACCAGCGAATACCAGATCCTCAGTCAAGCAGACATCGGCTACTGAGGTGCAGCAGACGAAGTAGGCCACGAAGACTTTGCCTTCTTCCTAGGCAGGTCAGACGGGGTGTCGGGTGCAGCCTCCATCCCTAATTCTATTTGTTATAAGTGCTGATTCTCCAAATACAAATGTAAGGTCTGCAAACAGCAGATTACAGTCCTAGGGACAAACGATCAGCAAATGGCACAGTTCTCATGGTCGTGTTCCCTGTCTAGACAAGAGAGACACTGGTCATGGGTGTCTTTATGGGGAATCTGCCAACCACACTTGCTCTTACCGGATGACATTAACAGACTATAATTAAAGTAGGACTGAAAGAATCCCCAATGGGGTACTTAACTGAATCTTTTCCTATCAGACATCTGTGAGAAGCAAGAGCACCTGGCGTATGACCGGCGGCTGAAAAGTTCTGAGGGCTGGTGTGTGTAGACGCCACATTTATGGCCCACATACCTGCAGCCACGTCAGATGTCCGACACACCAAGAGGGACTGAAAATCATTGGAAATCTGGCTGGACAAACTGGAGGAAGAAGGATAAACCCACAAGTTGAATACTGCAACATTGGAATAGGACATCTTGTGGCGATTGCCCTTGGACAGTTGTAGTAGTAGGGGGAAACAATGCTGTCTTGGCCAGTAAGGAGTCAAGAAGATTTTTGGTCTGTCCTGCTGGATTTTCAGTAAGGCCTTCTGAGTGCAAAGGGGGGGGGGGCGGTGCATATAGAAATTTGAGATTGAGCAGGTACCTATTGTTAGTGCCTGTGGGTTTGGTATCCTGGTGGAAAAACCAGGAAGTTGCCCTTTGATGGAGGAGGCAAACAGGTCTATTTGAGGTGTACCCCATCGGTGGACCAGATCCAGGAAGACATCCCTGTGAAGCATCCATTCGTGGTTGTTTGTGATGGCTCTGCTAAGAGTCTGCCTGGGAGTTGTAGAGAGGGAATGTAGACCGCCTGCAGAGTCGCTCCCTATGAGGTGGCCAGTTCCCATACCAGAAGGGCTAGTCTGCAAAGTAGGTATGACTTGGTCTCTCCGTTTGCTGAGATACCACAGAACTGTGGTGTTGTCTGCGAAAATCTTCAATGGACCTTGCTGGAGATCAGGTAGGAAGACTCGAAGGGCCAGATGAATTGCCCTAATTTCTTGAACATTGATGTTTTCTAGCTTGTGTGGCTCTGGCTACATGCCTTGCACCTTTCAATGGCCCAGAGTTGCTCCCCAGCCCAAGTCTGAGGCATCTGTGTGGGCAGAGGTGGTTGGAGGGGAAGACCTGGATTGTGGGTCACTAGTGCCAGCCCCACTGTATTTCCGGTTTGAGTCATGGGAGGAGACTCCAGAGAATGGGAGTGTTGGGTCCAGACAGACCAATGATACCACTAACTTTCTAATATGCAGTATTGCTAATGGCAACATTGGGATAGTGGCTGCCATGTAGTCCAGGAGCCTGAGGTACTGCCTTGCTGTCAACTCTGAAGAAGCAGATGTTCTGTCAGATTTTCCACTTTTTTTTTTTGGGGGCAAGTTTTCATGAGGTCTATGCGAATTCTGCACCCCAGGAAGACAATGTCTTGTGTAGGTTCCAGGTGTGATTCTGGGAAATTTATTTAGAATCCCAGAGACTGTAGGAGGGACACAAAGTGTGTGTGTGTAAGCAGGAGGGCCTCCTTGTTGCCTGCCTGACTCAGCAAGTCATCCAGGTAAGGGAATACTTGGATTCCATTTGTCCTGCAGTAAGCAATCACTGGAGGCAAACATTTGGTGAAAACCCTGGGTGCAGTGGAAAGCCCAAAGGACAAGGCAAAGAATTGAAAGGGGGATGGGCCCACCAAGAACCTCAGTTATTTCCTGAATGTGAGCTTTATGGGAATGTGTGGATAACCATCCTTTATATCTAAGGTGGCCATGAACCCTTGGGGACGTAGGAGGGGGAAGAGGGTTGGTAAAGTCAACATCCTAAAGGTTGGGACCTTTAGGAATTGGCTGAGACGGGAGAGGTCTAGTACTGGTCTCCACGGTCCATCTTTTCTGGGAACCAGGAAAATCCTGGAGTAGAAACCTCTCCCTTTTGCAACTGGAGGCACTAATTCGATGGTGCCCTGAGCCAGCAGTGCTTGCAACACAGGTTGCAGGAGGTGCAGCTGTTGTGTTGGAGGCTGTGGATGCCCTTTCGCTTTGGGGGTGGGGGGGGGGGGGTTGAGCCAGGTCATGAAATAACTGTTTTGAAGGATTGACAGGACCCATTTGTCTGATGTGATGCGAGTCCACACAGGTCGGCAGTGAGAGCGATGAACTGACAGAGGTAGAGAGGGAGGGGGTGGTGGGGCAAAGTTGGCAGGTAGTTGGATGCTACCTGCCCTATCTTGAAAGGGTGGCCTCGGGCTAGAGGAAGGTGAAGCTCTAGTGGGGGGGGGGGGGGGGGGGTTCCTGGTAGGTTTTCTAGTCCTAAGAGCAGCAGCAGGGCAAGAGTGCTTTCTTATGAACTGAGTTTTTGCAGGGTAGTTTCTTTGGAATTTTGATATGGGGGAAACAAGCAGGCTTTTCAAATCCTGCATCTCTCTCCCTTTTTGTTGAAGTGACTTAAATAGATCAACCACTTTTTCACCAAACAAGGCTGTATTTTTCAGGGGTGCATCAATTAGCTTTGCCCTAAAGTCATCAAGAAGGAGCTGTAAATGTAGCCAGGAATACCTTCTTAACGCAGATGCTGCTGACCTTGCTGAGGCTTCAGCAGCATCATAAAATACAGTTGTGTACACTTACCATAAATGTAGATGCTCGAGTGTATTCACTGTTGCAGTCACCACACTTGGGTTATCTGTCTACAGGTAGCCCTCAGTCGGCCCGAACACCAGAGACTTATTATTTCTGTGCTGGTTGTTGTAGCTCCACTACTGACGTCAGGTCGTCAGGGGTATAAAAACAGGCAGCCGATGCCATTACATCAGTTTTTCTTGCCCCAAATGTCAGGAGCCCCACAAATATGGTGCCAAGTTATGGTGGGAAAAACACCACCAGTAAAAAGTAAATACCAATAGCCCTGTAAGGGGTGAGTAACAGACAAAGAGAGGAGAAAGACAAGGAGGCTGGAGGGTGGAAAACCAGGACTGCAACAGTGAATACTCTTGAACATCTACATTTATGGTAAGTGTACACAACCGCACTATGTTCTTCGTGTTTCACTGCTGCAGTCATCACACTTGGGTTGATTCCCAAAGCTGAAGAAAGGGTGGATGCAGTCAAGAAGAGTTGGGGCTGGCTAGTATGCCTTGCAGGACTGCTGTTGCAAAACCCGCCGTGGATTTGGAAAAGATAGGCAGGTGGTAATGCTTGTTGAAAAAAAGTGTACAGAACTCCAGGTAGCAGCTTTCAGAACATCCCTAGGTAGGGACTCCCTGAGGAATGCTGTAGAGGTAGAAGTTGCCCTAGTGGAATGTGTTCTGACCCCCTGAGGGGTTGGTTTCCCATGGTGTTTGTAGCAGAAATGGATACAGTGTGCTATCCATTTGGAAATCGTTTTGAAATGGCCTTGCCCACTGCTCCTGGTGCAAAACTGACTAGTAACTGGTCAGATTTCCTGAAGGGCTTAGTCCTATCAAGGTAGAATCTGAGCTGTCTGTGCACATCGGAGTGCAGGATCCTTACCCCTTTATTTTGAGGATTAGGGAAGAAGGTTGGGAAATGGAAAGATTGGTTGAGAGACGCACTGGACACCACTTTAGGCATAAAGGAAGGGTTAAGTTCTGAGGGAGATCCTGTCAGCATGAAAAATAATGAAAGGTTCCACAGCCATAAGTGCTTGTAGCTCAAGACACTCTTCTAGCTGAAGTGATGTCCAGAAGCATGCTGTTTTCCAAGAGAGGAATTTTAACTCTGCTGATGCTACAGGCTCAAAGGGGGGTAGCTTGAGCTTTTCCAGAACAAATTAAGGTCCCAAGTAAGGGTGGGGGGCTCTCCTTGGTGGCCTTAAGTTGTTTGCCCATCTCAGGAACTGTTTGATGAAAGGGTGAGAGAAGAGATGTGGCTCAGCGTTGTAATGAGCTGAGATGGCAGAGGCATGGATCTTAACTGAGAAGGATATGCCTCTGTGGAGTAGATCTACTAGGTAAATCCAGGATTACAGATAAGGTGGGCAGTGCTGTGTCCTCTCCTTTACACTGAATCCAGGAACAATACCTTTCCACTTAGCATAGGATTTCCTTGTACTAGGTCTTCTGGCTTCAAGAATGACGTCCAGCACCTGCTTGCTTAGGTTGGTCACTGGTGGAGAATTCAGGGAGTAAGCCAGGCTGCAAGATTCAGAGTTTGCAGTTGCAGATGCAAGATCCCCCCCCCCCCCCGCTGAGTGAGAAGGGTTGGGATCTGGGGTAGGTGCCAGGGTGGCACTTGTGACAGGCTGCACAATAGTGGGTACCAGTGCTGGCATGGCCAGTCCGGGGCGATCAGGATTGGCCTTGGTCTGTCCTGTCTTACCTGGAGTAATAACCTTGAGAGAAGAGGCAGAGAGGGGAATGCATAGATTGAGAGGTTTTCCCACTGGAAGGATAGGGCACCCACTTTTTCTGGCCCTGCTGTGAGGTGTCCTGGTGCAGAATTTGCAGAGCTGGTGATTGCAGGGGGAGGCAAAGAGGTCCACCTCTGGGATCCCCCATTTCTGGATTACAAGGCTGAAGGTGCTGGGGTCTAATTGCCACTCGTGTGAGTCTAGGAGATTTCTGCTCAAGTCATCTGCCAGAGAGTTTTGTTTGCCTGGCAGGAATTGAGCTTGCAGACGAATAAGCATGTCCAAGGCCATGTTCCATAGGGCCACGGCTAGCCTACAGAGTGGGGAAGAGTGGGTTCCCCCCTGCTTGTTGATGTACCACACCTGTTTTTATTAGCAGGGTTCCTGGTGACAGTAGGGATCGGAAAGCTGTCAGTGTGCGCTGAACAGCTAGCCTCTCTTTTTAGTTGATGTGCAGATGAATTTGACCTGGGCTACGGTGGCCCTGAATGCAAATGCACTTGTGCCCCCCAGGCACAGTCTGAAGCGTCTGTGGTTAGGGTCTGGGCAGCGTGGGGTTGAGTAAAGGGAAGTCCCTTCTTGTGGTTGCCTGCTCCTGCCCACCAAAGAAACGCTGTCCTTAGACAAGGTATGATAGGTATGACTGTTTCCAGGTCCTGAGAATGTTGGCACCAAAGACTTTTTAAGTACCAATGAAGTTTCCTCATATGAAGTCTGGCATATGGAATTAGCAGAATGCAAGAGCGAACCCTAGGGCCTTGCAGGATTTTCCTTGCGGATAGCTGGGTTCTGGTGGCCATTTGAGCGAAGTAGCCTGTTAGATATTCTTGCTTTTCTGGAGTAAGGAATGCCATCTGGGATGCTGTGTCCAAGCTTGCTCCCAGGAATACAATCTTTTGACTGGGGACTAGTTTTGATTTCTTTTCATTGATAGTGTACCCCAGGGAGGTTAGAAGTTTCTTTACAAATGTCAGGTGCTGCAACAGCTTGTCCTGTCTGCATGAATCAGGCAACCGTCCAAGTACAGGTAAATTTGAATCTGTCTGCAATAGGCAATGGCTGGAGCCAGGCATTTTGTGAATACTCCGGGAGTAGTGGATAAGCCAAAGGGAAGTGCAGAGAACTGATAATGCATAGATCCTGCCCTGAAATGTACATATTTCCTGCATGAGTCTGATAGGGAATGTGCAGATGGGCCTCTTTTAGGTCTAGGGTGGCTAACCAGGCATCTTTGGACAACACAGGAAGAAACTGCTGAAGGGTAAGCATTTTTAATTTTGGTACCACCAGGAAGGTGTTTAGAATGGAAAGATCTAGGATTGGGTGCCAAATGCCCTCTTTTCTGGATACCAGGAAAAGTCTGGAATAAAACCATTGACCTATCTGTCCTGCAGGAACAGGTTGAATTGCCCTTAGGGGAGAGCAGGGATTGAACTTGGTTTTGTGTCTCGGCCCACTGGTTTGGAGGAAGGTCTGGAAATCCCTTTGGGGTTGGTAGTGAGTAGAAGTAAAATTTGTACCCCTGGGATACAATGTTGAGGACCCATCGGTCTTTGGTGATAGAGGTCCAGTTTTTTGCATGATGGGCAGGTTTTCCTCCTAGGGGCATGAGCAGTTGGGCAGAAGTGAGGAGTGGAGTTGAGAAGTCATTGTGAATACTTTCCGAAAGGGGGTGGCTTAGCACTCCGTTTTAGAAGTGGAGGCACTCCATTGCTTAGATCTCTGCATACCCTGAGACTGCAATGGGGGGGGGGGGGTGTCTGTTTTCCCTGGGTTTAGTTTGAGATGGCCTTGAGGGGCTGGAAAGGACCAATGTTTCGAGGGGCAATGCCTACTGCATCTAGGAGGCTGCACTTGCAAAAAAGCTTTGACTGTCCGCACAGATTTAGCTTTTTCTTCCATCTTTTTAGGACCTCTTCTGCTTTGGTGCCAAACAGATTGTCCTTGTTCAAAGGAGCGTCTAGATGCTAGCAAGATGCTTCAAGGGCATCAAAGCCACATTCCAAAGTATGCTTGCTGACTTGGCTTGCAGAATGGATAAGCTCTTGTAGTTCTTTACTTTCTGCACAATCTGTAAAGGTAGATAATTTTTGCTTAATAAGTTCCATAATATACTGCTGGTATTTCAGCATATGAAATTGTCAATTCAATGCCCTAAGGGCGAGAGTTGCAGAAGAGTATACTTTTTTACCCCATCTGTCTAAAGCTCGGGAATCCCTGTCTGAAGGGGTGGGATTCTTAGCTGTAGTTGCTTTTATACCTTTAGGCCCCTGGGAAACTACATCTGGGTCAGCAGTAGGATTTTTGAAAAGAAATTTGGGAGCGTCAGGGACTCTGTAGTACCCATCTGGTTTCCTTGGAGCAGGGGGTGAAGTATCAGGAGTTAGACTGGATTCCATAAAGACATCCTCCACAACATCCAGAACTGGAGGGATTGCTAAAGGTCTCTGTTGTGGCAAATCTAAAAATTCTGAGTCTCTTTTTGGACTGAGGATATCTTGGCATTCCAGGGAATGGATTCCTATGCATCTGAATCCTCATAAGCAGATAAAGGCATGTCTTCATATTCTGAAACCTCAGAGTCGGACTCTTGGTCTGTTAAAGCTGCTGGGGACAGATCTTTTTCTCTTAGCAGAGGAAGGCTGGCTTCCCCTAAGCATAATCAGGTCTTCTGCCATTTTAAGCATTTCATGTCTTGGCAGGGAAGCAAGTGCTTGAGTTTGGATCGTTTATTTAGGCGTAGCTCGTACTCTTGGCCTTAGAAACTCGGTAGTTTTAGACAAGACTGAAGATGCGAAATAAGTCTGTCTCAAATATCAATAGTGCGAAGAACTTTCTCGGAAGCCTGTGCCTGCACAGCGGCTCCGGGCCCATCCAAGGTAGAGACATCCGCAGGCTCCGTAGTCAAAGAAGAGGCGTGTGGCATACTGGACTGCGAACGGGTCTCAGTAGCGGTCTGCGAATCCATTGAAGCGGGCATCAGGGGCTGCAAAAGCACCAGAGTACTGGTGAACTGGTGACTAGCTTAAAAGAAGCATCGTTGGCAGTTATGGACCTGTGCGGTCGGTGTCTGTCCTTAAGTTTTTTCAGAAGATTGGTAGTCAGATGGCTTACCAAAGCAATTTCGGAATACAGAGATCTAGAGCGAAGTATTTAGCAACAATAAAGGCCTGACGACAAATACCTTGGGCGTTGAAGAAAGCACAAAACCGACAGCAAGGAATGTTGTGGTCTTGGCCTAAACAGGTGACGCAGCAAGAATGAAAATCTCGGTGTGGTATTTGCTTTCCACAGGCAAGACAATTGTTAACTTTTCCTGACATTGGTTAGAGCAAGAAAAAAGGTTAGAGCAAGAAAAAAGGATTCCCAACAGGGTACTTAACTTTAGAAGACTTCAGGATGATTTAATTCTGAAACGAAAACTCAGGTAGCGGCCGACCAGCACTCATGCAAACTGCTTCTGCTTTGGGCTCCTCGGCAAGAAAGACTGATGTAATGGCGTTGGCTGCCTGTTTTTGTACCCATGACGACCTGACGTCAGTCCTGAAGCGACATCAACCGACACAGAAATACTAAGGCTCTGGTATTCGGGCCAACTGAGGGCTACCTGCAGGCAGATAACCCAAGTGTGATGACTGCAACAGTTTATCACGAAGAACATCTGCACCTTATTGACTGCCTGGTAACCTGGGAAGTAAGGGCCAGAAGAGTGAAGCTTTGGCAGCAAAGTCTGGTGTTATCAGTCAATTTCTTGGAGACTTTTTCCAGGAGGAATAAGGCATATTTGGTCATATGTCTGGTAATTTGTAGCCCTAATGGACAAGGTAGCAGAGGTGTAAAATTTTCTTACCCAAACATTCCATGGTTTTGCTGTCTTTGTCAGCAGGAAGTATGGTGACTGTAGGTAAGAGCTTAGAAGCCTTGCCTGTACAGATGGAGATAGTGGCAGGGTCTGCAGGTGGACACTTAAGGAGCTACTTGGCAGTCTCAGGAACTTTATAAAGTCTGTCAGGTCTGCGTGGAGCAGGAAGTTGAAAGTCTGGATTTAAGGATGCTGCTGAGAAGGCATCCAGGAAGGCAGGCAGGATTGGTGGAACAGCAGAGGGGCTTGGAGAATCCATCTGAATGAGGTCATAGCATCTTTTTTGAGCCTCGGGTCACTTCAGAAGAGTCCAACGTGAAATGATCTTTTATCTTAAGAGATGGTTTCCGCAAAGGTCAAATCCTCAGCTGGGGACGCAGGATTGACAGATTATTCCTCTAGGAAACTATACCCCAAGGGAGAAGAGATCTGGGAGGTGTAAGAAAGTGATTCTTCTGAGGAAGAATCAGAGAGGTCTTCCACTTCCATCATGGTAGGGTATGAGGCCTAGGGCTCCAAAGTGGAGAAGGAATGCTAGCAGTCCCTGCAGCAGGACGTAAGGCCATGAAGGCATTAAACAAGCTTTAACTGAAAGCCTGACACTCGGGCATGCTTTCAAAAGGTGAAGAAAGGTGCTTCCTTTTTTTTTTTTCTTTCTTTTTAATGGGCCTAGCTGGCGTCTGAAGGGGGAAGGCCTGGAATCTGAAGACTATAAAGGACTGGAGGGAACAGACAGACCTACTGAAAATCACTTGTTCCCCTGGCAAAGACTGATGTCGGAAAAGTCTCTATGGACGTGCCTTCTCCACAGGATTGTGCGACATCTGTGGAGGTACCCGCTATATCCCATGCAGCAGATTCTGATTCCTCTACCAGGCTTGTCAGCCACAGGCTGAGGGTCGGAAGCTAGAGGCACAGTGGTAGTGGTAGGCCTGGCCACCTTTGGTGGTTCAATGGGTACATTGGATGAACCCTCCACCCCTAACGCAATCTGTTTTAACCTCCGATTTTTTTAAGCATAGGTTTAGTACATGCAAACGACTATGCAAAGTTTTGGGCACAAAAGCCTAACAAATTGAGCAGGCCTTGTAGTCGTGAGACCATCCCAAACAGGAGAGACACTGATTGTGGGTGTCCTTGGGAGGAATCTGCTGGCCACACTTAACACTTGCCCTTTGTGGATGACATGAACAGGCAATACAGTAAAGGAAAAAGGACTAAAAGGTTCCCCAAGGGGATACTTACCTGATTTCTCGAATCAGATGGGGGTGTATGACTGGGAGCTGAGAAGCTCTGAGGGCTGGTGTGTGCAGATGTCACTTTTATTGCCCACTTTCCTTGAGCCACATCAGACATCCCACACACCATATAGGGACTGAAAACTTTTGCATACTGGCTGGACGTACGGAAAGTAAAGAGGAGTAAACCCATATGTGGAATACTGCAACACTGGAACAGAAAGACATCAATACGTACTTAAGTGTGAAGCACCCAAGCAATAGACACACTGCCTGTGGGTATTAGAATATTAGAATTACACATCTTTTGCCTACAGGAAATGCATTTCTTAAAACCAGTGGGTTCATCAGCCATGATGAAGAAAAGGATTTTTTTTTTTTTTTTTTTTAGCTAGCAACAATGGCAGGAAAAGATGCCTTCTAAGGGTAGAACGAAAGAGGAGGGAAGGAAAAGTACCAGCAATGGTACTGAAACCTATCCAAGGTACACGAAACAGAATAAATGTACAGAAAGTTAATATTTAAACCCAACACAATAGAAAAAAAAATTATTAACTAGGTACGGGAGGTTGAACGACGAGAAAAAAACGTCCAATGAATCTGACGGGGGTAACCATTGCTGTCTGGGCCAAAAGGTAATCTCCAACAAGATTTAGGGCCTGTCCTATATGACTGTGCAGGGTCGTTGGCAACACAGAAAAGGAGCTGGTAAGCATATAGAAAGATCTCCTTGCAAGAAAATGACAGGACATTGACTTTCCAAGCCAGTGGACTTGGCACTCTAAAAGAAATGAGGAAATTGTCTGTTCAGATGAAGGCAAAAAGATGTACTTGAGGAGTACAGCACCAATGTATAATGTCCAGAACAACCTCCATGTGAAGTAATCATTCGTGAGGATCTGCTCTTTACCTGCGTAGACAGTCTGCCACAAGACTGTCCTCTGATGGATTGTAGACTGACAGCAGTTTGTTGATGGCTGACTGTAAAATCCCAAGCCTGAAGAGCTAACCTGCAAAGAAAGTAAAATTTTGGACTACCTTGCCGATTTATGTACACATAACCATGGTGTTATCTGTGAAAATTCTCAACCCAGAGTGTAAAGAATGAAGATCCAGAGAGTGTGCAAAGAATAAAGAGCCAGAATCAGAGCTGTCATTTCTTAGGCTGATATGGAGCTGTCATTTGTCTTAGGCTGATATGGTCCACTTGCTGATGGGGAATCTGCCTCCTACACTCATTTTCCCATCTAGGGATTACATGAAAAGGGTAATGCACGCCATCGGGGCACTTATCTTTTGAAGGCTTGGTAGCTGTATCTGCACAACATATGACTGCAGATCGAAGTATAAAAGCAGCATTTGGAACAGTGGCAAAGTTGTTCTGAGGATTAGGAGCTCATACCACACTTATGTACTCTATTGCCCTAGATGCAGGGCATACATCTGACGTACGGTGCCCAGAAGGAGCAATGTCTTTAATATGCTGGCCGAAAGTTTGGCTATCCTCGGCAAGATAACCCTTTAAGGAAAACTGCAGCAGGGATAAGGACATCAATATTAACATTAAGAAAATAAGACAATGGGTCTACTTAGGTGTACACTAAACAAATATTGCACAGATCTCAGACCTGCCTCATCCCTAAATGGCAACAAATGAGATCTGAGAGTAGTCAAGAGCACATGGGAATTATTGGAGGATTTTTCCTAAGGAGATCAAGGCAAGGAGCAATAGAAGGCCAGGACTTAACTGTCAAGTGCCTCAATTGCAATTAGTCAGATCAAATGAACTGGATAAAAAAGACCAAAGTGAAGATTCAACACCTGCAGGCACTACACAAGTATCAAATATTCATCATACTGCATGACAGTGCTGCAGAGAGCGATGCAGATTCTGAACAAGAACTTTACGAAATGACAGCAGACTGGAATGCAAAAAGTACAGTTGTGTACCTACCATAAATGTAGATGTTCGAGTGTATTCACTGTTGCAGTCATTACAATTAGGGCTATCCTGCTGGCAGGCTACCCGCAGTCGGCCTGAGTTCCAAAGTCTAGGTCCGGCGTCGGTTGCTGTCGCCTCCTCCCTGACGTCAGTGCGCCAGGGGTATAAAAGATGCAGCCAATGCCATTTTCTTCAGTTTTTCTTGCCCCAGATGTCAGGTGCCCCTAAAATGGTAGGCTCACTAATGCCAAAAAACATGCATAACCTAAAAACAACTTTTCCTTCATCTACAAGTAAATACACCACACAGGTTGTACAGAATAGAGAAGTACAGATAAGTCCCAGCAAGGAAAAGAGGGATGGAGGGAGGGTAACCTGGACTGCAACAGTGAATACACTCTAACATCTACATTTATGGTAGGTACACAACTGTACTATGTTCATGTTTCACTGTTGCAATCATTACAATTGGATTGAATCCCAAAGCTATGGTTGTGAGGCCGGTGCTAAATAGGATTAGGAGAGGCTATCAGGCCCTGCAGAACTGCAGTGGCAAAGCCTGCCCTGGATTTAGAAGAAAGAGATAAGTAATCGTGCTTTGTAAAAGTATGCACTGAACTCCAAGTTGCAGCCTCTAAGATGTCTTTGGTTGGTGGTACTCTGAGGAAGGCTGCTGAAGTGGCTGCTGCTCTGGTGGAATGTGGCCTAATGCCCTTAGGCACTGATTTGATTTGAGAAATAAGACGAAAATAGAGGCAGGATGGGAAAATACTGGAACAGGTTAACTGCTTCAAGTATACTGGAGTTGTAGTTAAGGAGAAAGGAAGTCTGAAAAAGGAGGTCACAGACAAAGTCAGAGGTGCTGCAGCAAACTGGCACAGTGTCAGGAATAGTGTGCAAGAGAAGAAAGTCATAGGCTGGAAAGTAAGGTGTACAAAACAGTAGGGCCATGAATGCATTAAATGAACTCTGTGAAAAGGCTTGCCTATCTGGTTGGCTTTCTGCAGGGGGTGAAACATGGTTGTCTTCAGTTTCCCTATCAGAGAAGGTCTACAGGGCGTAGGGCCTAAGGAATGCCTAGGTTCGGCAAGCTCTGGAGCCGTGGAAGGACCTGTCTGGACGCGTGGTACAAGCAGAGGATTGCCCTCATCCTCGGCAGCAAACAGCAAACATCTGCGAAACCTCCATGGACATGCCTTCCGCTCTACGTTCTGCAGCCTCCCGAAGAGTACCCGCTATACTCATCAGTGGATTCTGAACGTTCCTCCAGGCTGTCGGCCATAGGAGGGATGTTGGGTGGAGGAGGTGCAGCAGCAGATTCAGGCCTAGAAACTCTAGCCTTCTTTCTAGATGGCTCGACGGGATGACCGAATGGTCATTCCACAGCTAGCAGTAAGCTTCTGAGATGCTGGTTTTCCAAATTGATGCTGAGGGGGTGTAGACTGCTAAGGAGTGTTTCAGGGAAGAAGGCCTGACAGATTGCACAGGTTTTATGGCCGAGTAGGCTCCTAAACAGAAAAGGCAGAGCTCGTGGGCATCCTTATGGGGGATCTGACGACCACACCTGCACTTCCCTTTCGTGGATGACATGAACCTAAACAGACATACAGTGACCCAAAACAAACAAACCCCTCCCCCCAATGCGGTACTTGCTTTAAATGTGAAGATCATCTGACAGCAGGGACAATAGGAACAGCTGACATTCGACTGGCCGCAGAGAAGTTCTGAGGAATGGTACGTGCAGACGTCACTTTTATAGCCCACACTCTCTTAGCCAACATCAGACAACCCACGTACCTAGCAGTGACTAGAAGCTTTTCTATACTGGCCGGACTTTGTTAGTAAGCAGAGGATAACCCAAGGGTTTGGAATACTGCAACATGAGAACAGAAGAACATCTCAGATCAGCCAAGGATGCTCGAGGTGATGAAGACGAAGTGCCTCAAATGAATACACAGGCTGTACAGTACGGGACAGAAGGTAGAGATGACCGCAGGATCCTTAGTCGAAGAAGAGTTCAGCGGCATACCGACTTCGAAAGGTTCGCGATACAGGCCTGCATATTAACTGAAGTGGGCACCGGGGGCTGCGAAAGCCCCTCACTTGAGTTCTGGAAGACTGACTACCAGTTTAACAGAAGCATCATCGGAAGGTTTGGTCCTGTGCGGTCTGTCTCTGTCTTTATCTCTACTTTTTTTCGGAAGATTTGCTGTCGGATGGGTTACCGAAGCCATATCGGAATTAGAGGACTGTAAACGGAAACATCTGGCTACAATAAGGGCCCGACGGACAGTTCTGGCGTAAAAGCACAGAAGTGATAATGAGGGGCATCGTGGTCTGGGCCTAGACAAGCGACGCAGTAAGAGTGGAAGTCCCGGTGTGGTATTTGCTTTCCACAGGTGAGACAATTAACTTTTTCTGACATTGGTTAGTGCAAGGAAAAAAGGATCCCCAACGGGGTACTTAGCTTTCGAAGACTTCAACTTCAATTCAGAAATGAAACTCAGCGGGCCAACCAGCACTCGTGCAAACTGCTTCTGTTTTGGGCTCCATAGCAAGAAAGACTGATGCAATGGTGTTGGATGCCTTCCTTTATACCACTGATTACCTGACATCTGCCTTCAAGCGACAGCAACCGACACCGAAATACTAAGTCTCTGGTATTCGGGCAGGCTGAGGGCTAACCTGGCAGGGATAACCCAAATGTGATGATTGCAACAGTGAAACACGAAGAACATCTCAACTTCTTAAAAGATACCAGAAAACATACTAGAGTAGAACTGTCTCTCTCAGAAATGTGTGTTACATGGAGAAGGTGGGCAGACTACAGCTGCATTTGGTTAATTACGATTTAACTGGGGATGATTACCCATTACCATACAACAATGGGCGTGATTTTTTTTAACAATCACATAGTGGTCACAAGAAACATACCAACAAATGTTATATCGCTTTACAACACATTTAAACAAGTGCTACCAGTGTGAGGAATATAGAAACTAATTTGAAGTCAGTAAACATTCACTAAACATCTGTAAGAATAAGTTAGGTACATAGTTTGAAAACAAGGTCCTTAAGTCTGTGTCTTTAATGAGGCTGCCAACTCCTTGATGGCATCTGGGCATACCTCCCAACTGTACAGATTTTTGCAGAATGTCCAGATTTCTGCTTCATATCTTTTGTCTGTTACTCATAAAATGTGTAGTTTTCTGACAAATCATTGACAATTGAAGTCACTAAATACTACTAAATAATGACAGACATTTGAGTTTCAGACATTACATCCTTCAGAAAAACATAATGCAACACCCATTATTCTAGGAGATTTCTAAGTTTATAGGAGAAATACTTAAATTCTGTCCCTATTTTTGGGAATTTGTACACTCATTCTTTTTGACTTTGTCCAGATATTCTTACACAGAGGTTGAGAAAAACTGTATTTTAACAGTTAAATCAATTAGCAACAAACAATTTAAAATGAAACAAAGATTTCCAAATTCAGATACTTAATTCTGTGGCATTCACAAGGAATGGACCAGACAGACAAAACATTCCTGCAGCAAGAAAGAACTACAGTACAAGATGTCTCTTTTTAAAGTGTACATCAGACTTGTATCCAACTAAAAGGAAAAGCTTGTATCCGAAGTTGGACCAGAATGGCTGACATCCAACTTCAATCATTTCCCACAAAATTAAAAAAACAACCATTATACACTGCAATGGCACTCCCTTCAATGAATATCTAGTCACTAAAGTATCACAGATAAGGTGTGAACACACAGCAATGGTACTGCCAATAATGAATGTCCACAGTCCCCACCGAAGTACCATACACAGCTCAATAATATGGTTGACAGTGCTGAGTTTTGCGTCTGCAGGTTCTTCACAGGTGAAGTCAGTATTTTTCACTTGCAGGCTCCTTTTGGCTTGGATCAAGGTTATTTTTAGTCTAATACAAAACCATCATGGTAGATGCTGCTTCACGTAGTTTAAACTGACCAATCTAACCTTGAAAGGTACAAGTTACATGCTACATCATCTTTTGTTCCCCCAAAGATTTGCCATAGATATAGTGCAAATGAAAGGATTCACAGACTACACAAACTGCTTCAAGTACACTTGAAGTTGACCAAGTACATCTGCTATAATTAGCCTGGTGAGAAATGTTGCCATTGGCCATATTTCTGTGATATGGCCTAAACTATGGCTAAAAATAAAGTCAACTAACTTATGCCTGACAGCCCTTAAGCTAATGCAGTGTGAAGTCCCACAGAACCAACACTGGAAAAAAATTCTCTGACATTTGCTGCAAAAATGCAGCATACATGGGTTCAAAGAAACATTCAAATTAACACATAAAGCAGAGACTTAATTTACTTGTTCAATTAAGTGATTTTATATTTAAGCTTTTAATCAAGTTACTAAATGTCAGACACTATTATGGAGAGGAAAGTTGTGTAAACTCTTACCATAACCATACTTGTCCTATTCCATATTGCAGTATTCACTAGTGGGTTTACCCTTCTTCCCATCATCAGCTTGTTCGGCGAGGTTTCCAAAGCTTTTTCAGGGCCTGTTGGTGCGGACATCTGACGTGTAGGCTGGTACATGGGCCATAAAAGTGATGTCTGTGCGCACCAGTCCTCAGAACCAAGCAGCCCCAGACTGAGCCAGTTCTGATAGCATAGCCTGTGTAGAAGCTGAGGAGAGCAACTGCAAGGAGAACAGTGGGGTGGAGGGAGGGAAGGAATGCTGCAACATGGAAAAGAAGGACATCCTATGTCGTCCTATTCCAATGCTGCAGTATTCACTAGTGGGCGAGTACAAAGGCTCACTGCTGATTGGGCGGTGGTCTGGATGAGGATTCCAGGAATTCATGCAGGATAGCCTGGCAAATCCTGCTCTGGTCGTGGAGATGTGGTCCAACTTGTAGTGTCTGGTGAAGGTGTGTACAGATGACTAAATAGCTTCTAGAATGGAGTTAGTATCTAGACCTATAAAGAAGGCTTCAGAGGAAGCCATGGCCCTTGTGGAATGGTCTCTGATGTTGCCCATTAGTGTCTTTCCGTGGTTGAGAGTAACAAAAGGAGATGGCCCAAGCAATCCAAGAAGAAATGGTTTGCTTTCCTACAGCTTTCCCCAGAGCCCTGGGGTGGAAGGAAACAAAACAGCTGGTCTGATTTGCGTATAGGTTTGGTCTTATGCAACAAAAACGGAGTTGCCTGTGTACATCTAGGGAGTGAAGGACGCCATCACCGTCTCCCTGAGAGTTACGAAAGAAGGTGGGCAGGTGAATAGCCAGATTAAGGGAGAGGTCATTAACCACCTTAGGGTGAAGGAGGTAATAATCCTGAGGGTGACCCCATCCATATGGAAAACTAAGAAGGGTGGAGTAGACGTGAGGGCTTGGAGCTCTGACACCCTCCTGGCTGATGTTAAAGCTACTAGCAGTACTGTTTTTCAAGTGCAAAATTTCAAGTCAGCCTTACCAGCTGCTTCAAAGGGTCGTAGAGTGAGTTTTTCCAGCACATAATTAAGATCCCAGGGAGGAGGAGTTGGTTTCCTAGAGGGTCTTAGGTGCAAAACACCTTTTAGGAATAGTTTGGCTGGAAGCAACTGGGGGCTACATAAGCATGCAGAAATAGCTGACAGGTGTGCTTTTAAGGAGTAAGACAAGCCTGTCTTTAGCAGTTCACATAGGTTAAGAGAATTAGAGGCAGGTCGCTGTCCAGCAGTTTTGTCATTTCTGACACTAGATAGAAAACCTTCTCCATTTAGAGGGACGGAATTTTCTAGCATTTGGTTTCTTGGCCACCTGCAGAACTGAGAACACGTCCTCTTTAAATAGGTGCCTGAAGGGAATCAGAATCTTATCAGCCACAGGGAGAGGTGTAGGGATCTCCACTGTGGGTGAATCTGTGTCCCCTGGTGCTGTGTGACTAGATCCACTGAGGGGGGTAACTTGTGGTAATGGCCCTTGGACAGATGAAGTAGGGGGAACCAGTGTTGCCTTAGTCAAAAGGGTGTCAACAAGATTTTTGTTGAGTCCTGCTGAATTTTCAGTTAGACTCCATCAGAGGGAAGGGGGGAAAGGTGTAAAGGTATTTCTCCTTCCAGGACATTAAGGCATCCGTTTGAAGAGCCTTTGGGTGGTAAGTTCTGGAGCAGTAGCTCTGGAGTTGCCTGTTTGTGGAGGAGACGAACAGGTCCATCTGTGGAATACCCCACCTGTGGATCAACTCTAAGAATACCTCCCTTGACAGCATCCATTCGTGACTGTCTGAGGAGGTTCTGCTTAAGGAGTCTGCCTGGCAAATTTGTTGGGACGGGATGTAGGCTGCCTGTAGGGTGATCCGCAGGGAGACAGCTAGTTCCCATACCTGTAGAGCAAGTCTGCAGTGGAGGTAGGACTTGGTCCCTTCCTTGCTTCTTCAAGTACCACATCATTGTGGTATTGTCTGAAGATATTCAGAATGCCCCGTCTGAGACAAAGTAGAAAGGTCTGCAGGGCCAGAAGTATGGCTGACATTTCTTTGATGTGCCATTGTTTGTTTTCCACAAATCTTGTATTTTCCTTGTGTCTAGTGTTGCTCCCCAGCCCACACCTGACGCGTCTGTGTGCATGATCAGAGAAGGGGGGGGGGGCAATTGTAGTGGGAGATCCGGGTTTAGGGTCACCTGGGCCATTCACCACTTTAGATCTTGGTGGAGGCAGGGTAGAAGTGGGATTCTGAACTCTAGGGGGTTAAAATGCTGGGTCCATACTGATTGAAAATACCACTGTATCTTTCTCATGTGTAAACTTGCCAGTGGCAGCATGGGAATTGAGGCAGCCATGTGGCCAAGAAATTTGAGAAATTCCCTCGCAGTCAGGATGGGTGAAAGGAGGGGAAATTGAAGGAGTTGAATCAGGGAAAGCAATTTTTCCTGAGGTAGGAAGGGCATCCTGAGGTCTGTTCTGATTCTGCATCCCAGAAAAACAATGTCTTGTGTAGGATTTAGATTGGATTTGGGGAAGTTTATGAGGAACCCCAAGAACTGCAGCAGGAGGTCCTTTGCGTGAGCTAGGAGGGTTTTGCCTGCTGCTTGAATTAGCAGATCATCTAGGTATGGGAAAATTTGCATACCTCTTCTTCTGCAGTAAGCAATGACTGGGGCTAGGCATTTTGTAAATACCCTTGGAGCAGTGGAGAGTCCAAAGGACAAGGCACAAAACTGAAAGTGCAAGGAACCTGCTTTGAATCGGAGGAATTTTCTGGAGGACTGTTTTACTGGAATATGTAGATAGGCTTCTTTGATGTCCAGGGTCACCATGAAGGCCTGGGGAAGAATGAGTGGAAAGAGAATGGGTAAGTGCTCTCATCCTGAAGGAAGGAACCTTAGGAATGGGTTGAGGCTCTTTCTTTTTCCACGGATGTGTCTGATATCATTTATAAGCTAGAACAGCTTATGATGAAAGAAACTGCAGTTTATCTTAACATTTTGAGCCTGCAACATTATACTCAGCTTGACATTACACCGAAGGGGGCTGTGTGCCTTTAAAAATCCATCTAAACCTTTTGATGTTTCAGATGAAGCAGAAAAACAGCTTCAAAATAGATGGATTGCAGCCGCCCATCGGTGTGCCACTGAGTGGGGTAAATATCTCTATAGAACGGGACATTTTATTGCAGCGAAAGCTAAAGGAAGAAATTTCTACTTTGTGTAATTCTTTAGTAGCTAAAATTAGTCCCGCTTGCTTACAGACCCAGCTAGCTGACATTAATGACAAACTGATTGATCTTGAACAGGATCTCATGAAAAAGAAAAAAACAAGACTAAAAGGAGATTCAAGGGACTACAACAACCATAAGGCTTTAATTTGGAAAGCAAAGAAACCCAAACAACGTCAACAGCTTGTCAATAGTGCCAAAAGGGGGTTATAATGGTGCAGGCAGTTCACATCAAGTGTTTTCAGACACTTCTAGAGGCTCTACAGACTGGGACACACATGACCAGCAATATCTACCTTTGCCTCAAGCTCAAAAGCCTCAATATTTTAACAATAAGTTTCGTAATGGCAAGAGAACAACGGATTCGGAAAGAAACACAGGGAATGGTTTTCGCCACCAACAAACTTTTAGTAATAAAGGAGCTTATCAACAGCTTAACAAAAGGACTAAATGGAACTGAATTTGTGTATTGTGATTCTTGTATAAACGGTGAAAATAACAGTGTTTTAAGTGGAACGGAGTGAAATACAAATGCATATTTTAAATAAGGGTCTTAAATTTGTACCTACTGTGATGCCTAGACCCTATATACAGAATGTGTAGAAAACTACATTTGCTTAACTATTTTTCTAGAAATAATTCAGATGCTGGCATTAATGATACTTTCATTTCTACTGAAGACATTTCAGATACAAATGACCGTTTTTATTCGTGTTCTTCTAATATAGAGGAGTTAAATTGTTACTGCTATCTTGACACTACATCTGTAAAATGTTCCAGTGATTTTCTCTCTTTTTTGCATGAGGGTGTGCAACAATTTTTAGCTATGGTCAACCTTTCTTTAGCACATACATGTAAAGAATTTATGCTAACAGGGAATTCTTTTTCTTAGTCTGTCAAAAGATGAATGGAAAATTCATAAAAATATGGGGGAACAACATGAACTGGTCTTTAAACTCTCTGACAAGGGGAATCGTTTAGTAGTAATGCATGCTAATCAGTACATGGAAATGTGCATGCAACATCTTAGTAATACTGAAGTATATGTTAAGGTGACAGTGAGTGATTATCAAAATGCACAAAAAATTTCAGCATTTACTTTTTAAAGGTTACAGATTGGGTATTTTTCTAAACAAGACGTAGATAAAAAAACTATATAATGAAAATAATTCTATAGCATATTTTTACTGTTTACCCAAGCTTCATAAAAGCATGCAACACCCCCAGGAAGGCCCATTATCTCTGCTACTCATTTTTTATGAAATACAGGTGCATTTCTGCATAGTTATTTATTACCCTATGTAATGAAGTTACCATCATTTATAAAATATTCTTTTGATTTTTTTGGATAAAATTAAAGCCAATGAGTGGACTGACTACATGTATCAGGTGTCTGCTGACGTTAAAAGTCTATAAACTTCTATACAACATCAACATGGTTTAGAAGCTACTAAGTTTTTCTTAGGAGACTGTCCACTATGCAATTATGCATTAGAATTGATAGAATTTTGTCTTACTAATAATTATTTCTGTTTTTGGGAAGATATTTATTTTCGAAAAATAGGCACTGCCATGGGTGCATCATTTGCACCTGCCTATGCTAATCTTTTTATGGGCCTTTAAGAGGTGGAATATTTATATAGACAATTTTTTTTAGAACTTGTGTTGTTTCCTATTATAGATGACCTAGTATTTTTGTGCAAGTGTGAGATGACTAATTTTATCTGCCTTTGTTAAAGATTTGGATGTAAACAGGTTTCAAATAAAATTTGATGGACTTCAACAGGGCCAAACTACAAGTTTTCTGGATATTGATTTAACAGGTGTGGTGGGGGAAAATTTAAAACTAAAATTCCTCGAAAGTTTGACAACAGCAACTTTTTTTTTTTTTTTAACATACAACCAGTTGCCATCCATCTCATTTGTTGGATTTTTACCCTATGGAGAGTTACTGAGAGTTTACAGACTATGTACTGATGAAAAGGAACTATACAAGGAAATGTGTACTTCCATAATTATGTTCTTGAGAAGGGATTATTTCATGAAAGATAACCAGAAGGCACTGGGTTAAACTAAAAAACAATTTTTTGGTACAAAATAATTTATAAGCAGTCAGTACACCTCTGTTATGAAACAGAGGATATACTGGCAGTAATACTAGACAAGATAAGTTAGAAGTTAGGCAAATGTATATAGTTATTTCTTACAATGTTTTTTCTCATGAACAAGTTGAGATGATCAGGGATTTTTGGTCATTTTTATTTAAATTTAAAGTATTTTGTGATACATTATGCAGAATTCCTACATTTTCGTACTCTACGTAGGAACATTCAGGACATTATTGTACACAATAAATTTAAGCCAGTGGATAAGTTACGCAGCACCTTAGGTATACTGGGCACTAGTGGTTGTACTAGATGCTCAGCTTGCAAATTTGTTAATTTTTTTTAGTTATCTCAATGTTGTTCCCTTTAGTCCTACAAGACATTTTACTTGTGTAACATCTAATTGTATTTATGTTCTTAGATGCTCCTGCAGTCTCTTATATAGGTGAAACTAAGAGATGTTTTAAACTGAGACTGCAGGAGCACATTAGAGACATAAAAATTGAAAAAGTTGCTAGTCCTGTTGCCATGCATTTTAAGTTGTTTCACAATAGCAATCCAGACTCTCTGCAAGCCGGCATCCTAGAACAAGTTTATTGGGGTGTTGGCAAAGTACAGTTGTGTACACTTAGCATAAATGTAGATGTTAGAGTGTATTCACTGTTGCAGTCATCACATTTGGGGTTATCTGCCTGCAGGTAGCCCTCAGTAGGCCCAAATACCAGACACTTAGTATTTCGGCGCCGGTTGCTGTTGCTTCAGGACTGAAGTAAGGTAATCAGGGGGTATAAAAACAGGCAGCAGCAGACGGCATTACATCAGTTTTGCTTGCTCCAAATGTCAGGAGCCTCACAAATAGGGAGCTAAGCTTTGGTGAGAAAACACCACAAGTAAAAAGTAAATACCAACAGCCCAGTAAGGGGTGAGTAATAGAGAGGAGAGAGAAAGAGAGACAAGGGGGGTTGGAGGGTGGGAAACCAGGACTGCAACAGTGAATACACTCGAACATCTACATTTATGGGAAGTGCACACAACTGTATTATGTTCTTCGTGTTTCACTGTTGCAATCATCACACTTGGGTTGATTCCTAAAGCTGCAGAATGGGTGGAGGTAGTCAAGAAGAGTTGTGGCTGGCTAGTATGCCCTGCAGGACTGCTGTTGCAAAACCCACCCTGGGTTTGGAAAAGATAGGCAGGTGGTAATGCTTGGTGAAGATGTGAACAGAACTCCAGGTAGCAGCTTCAAGAATGTCCCTGGTAGGGACTCCCCTGAGTAATGCTGTAGACGTAGAAGTTGCCCTAGTGGAACGCATTCTGACCCCCCTGAGGGGCTGGTTTCCCATGGTGTTTGTAGCAGAAATGGATACAGTGTGCTATCCATTTGGAAACGGTTTTGAAATGGCCTTGCCCTCTGCTCGTGGTACCAAACTGACTGGTAAGTTATCAGATTTCCTGAAGGGCTTAGTCCCATCAAGGTAGAATCTGAGCTGTCTATGCATGTCGAAGGAGTGCAGGATCCTTTCCCCTTTATTTTGAGAATTAGGGAAGAAGGTTGGCAAATGGATAGATTGGTTGAGAGCTACACTGGACACCACTTTAGGCATAAAGGAAAGGTTAGTCCTGACTGAGACCCTGTCAGAATGAAAAATAATGAAGGGTTCCACAGCCATAAGTGCTTGTGGCTCAGATATTCTTCTAGCTGAAGTGATGGCCAGAAGCAAGGCTGTTTTCCGAGAGGGGAATTTTAACTCAGCTGACACTGCAGGCTCGGTGGGGGGGGGGGGTAGCATGAACTTTTCCAGTACAAAGTTAAGGTCCCAAGCAGGGTTGGGGGCTCTCCTTGGTGGCCTTAAGTTGTTGGCCTCCCTCAGGAACTGTTTGATGAGAGGGTGAGAGAAGAGAGGTGGTTCAGTGTTGTAATGAGTCAAGATGCCAGAGGCATGGATCTTAATGGAAGAGGACAGGCCTCTGTGGAGTAGATCTGCTAGGTAATCCAGGATTAGAAGCAAGGAGGGCAGTGCTGTGTCCTCTCCTTTAGATGGACTCCAGGAACAATACCTTTTCCACTTATCTACATAGGATTTCCTTGTGCTGGGTCTTCTGGCTTCAAGAATGACATCCAGCACCTGCTTGCTTAGGCTGGTCACTGGGGGAGAATTCAAGGAATAAGCCAGGCTGCAAAATTCAGGGTTTGCAGTTGCAGATGCAAGATATGTCCCTCCTGCTGAGTGAGGAGAGTTGGGATTTGGGGTGGGTGCCAGGGTGGCACCGGTAACAGGCTGTGCAGTAGTGGGTACCAGTGGTGGCGTGGCTAGTCCAGGGCAATCAGGATTGCCCTTGGACTGTCCTATCTTGAGTAATATTCTTGTGAGAAGACGCAGAGGGGGAAATGCATAGATTGAGAGGTTTACCCACTGGAAGGCTAGGGCACCCACTTTCCTGGCCCTGCTGTGAGGTGTCCTGGTGCAGAATTTGCTGAGCTGGTGATTGTAGGGGGAGGCAAAAAGGTCCACCTCTGGGGTCCCCCATTTCTCGGTTAGAAGGCTGAAAGTGAAAGTGTTGGGGTCTAATTGCCACTTGTGTGGGTCTAGGAGATTTCTGCATAAGTCGTCTGCCAGAGTGTTTTGTTTGCCTGGCAGGAACTGAGCTTGCAGATGATATGCATGTCCAAGGCCGTGTTCCACAGGGCCATAGCTAGCTTGCAGAGTGGGAAAGAGTGGGTTCTCCCCTGCTTGTTGATGTACCACATAACTGTGGTGTTGTCTGCTTTTATTAGCAGGGGTCCTGGTGAGAGTAGAGATCTGAAAGCTGTCAGGGCATGCTGAACAGCTTACATCTCTTTTTGGTTGATGTGCAGATGAATTTGACTTGGGCTACAGTGGCCCTGAATGCACTGTCGTTCAGGTGTGACCCCAAGCACAGTCTGACGAGTCTGTGGTTAGGGTCTGAGCGGCGTGGTGTTAAGTAAAGGGAAGTTCCTTGCTGTGGTTCCATGCTGCTGCCCACCAAAGAAAATCTGTCCTTAGACAAGGTACGATAGGTATGACAGTTTCAAGGTCCTGAGAATGTTGGCATCAAAGACTTTTTAAGTACCATTCAAGTTTCCTCATATGCAGTCTGGCATATGGAATTAGTAGAATGCAAGAGGCCATGAACCCTACGGCCTTGCAGGATTTTCCTTGCGGATAGCCGTGTTCTGATGGCTATTTGAGTATAGTAGCCTGTTAGATAGGCTTGCTTTTCTGGAGTAAGGAATGTAATCTGGGATGCTGTGTCAAAGCTTGCTCCCAGGAATACAATCTTTTAACTGGGGACTTGTTTTGATTTCTTTTCGTTAATAATGTACCCCAGGGAGGTAGAAGGTTCTTTACAAATGTCAGATGCTACAACAATTTTTCCTGACTGTCTACCTGAATCAGGCAATTGTCTAAGTAAGAGTAAATTTGAATTCTTTTCTGTCTGCAATAGGCAATGACTGGAGCCAAGCATTTTGTGAAGACTCTGGGAGCAGTGGATAAGCCAAAGGGAAGTGCAGAGAACTGATAATGCATAGATCCTGCCTTGAAACGTAGGTATTTCCTACATGAGTCCCTGACAGGGGATGTGCAGATAGGCTTCTTTTAGGTCTAGGGTGGCTAACCAGGCATCTTTGGACAGCATAGGAAGAAGCTGAAGGGTGAACATTTTGAATTTTTGTACCACCAGGAAGGTGTTTAGAATGGAAAGACTTAAGATTGGGTGCAAAGTGCCCTCTTTTCTGGGTACCAGGAAAAGTCTGGAATAAAACCCTTGACCCATCTGTTCTGCAGGAACAGGTTGAATTACCCTTATGGAGAGCAGGGATTGAACTTGGTTTTGTGCCTCTGCCCACTGGTTTGAAGGAAGGTCTGAGAACCCTTTTGGGATTGGCAGTGAGTGGAAGTAAAAATTTGTACCCCTGGGATACAGTGTTGAGGACCCATCGGTCTTTGGTGACAGAGGTCCAGATTTTTGCATGATGGGCAAGAGTTCCTCCTAGGGGCATGAGCAAATAGGCAGAGGTGAGGAGTGGAGTTGAGAAGTCCTTGTGAATTCTTTCTGTAAGGGGTGGCTTAGCACTCCCTATTTTAGAAGTGGAGGTACTCCATTGCTTAGACCTCTGCATATCCTTGAGACTGTAATCTGGGGGGGGGGTCTGTTTCTCCTGGGTCTACTGTGACATGGCCTTGAGGGGACTGGAAAGGACCAATGTTTTGAGGGGCAATGCCTACTGACTCTTGGAGGCTGCACTTGCACAAAATCTTTGTCTGAATAGACTTAGCTTTTTCTTCTTTCTTTTTTAGAACCTCTTCTGCTTTGGGGCTAAACAGATTGTCCTTGTTCAAAGCAGCATCCAGTAATTTTGATTTGACATGGTCTGCTCCTTAAGCCAAGAATGCCTTCTCAGTACAGAACCAGAGACTGCTGCCCTGCATGATGCTTCTAGGGCGTCAAACCCACATTGCAAGGTATCTTGCTGACTTGGCTTGCAGAATGCATAAGCTCCTTGTAATTCTTTATTTTCTGCAGTCAGTAAAAGTAGATAATTTTTGCTTAGTAAGTTCCATAATATGTTGCTGGTATTTCAGCATGTGAAACTTGCAATTCAATGCCCTAATGGTGAGGGTTGTCGTTGTCGTCATGGTGTGGGCCTAAACAGGCGAAGCAATAAGAATGGAAATCTTGGTGTGGTATTTGCTTTCCACAGGCGATACAATTGTTAACTTTTTCTGACACTGGTTACAGCAAGAATAAAGGATCCCTAACAGGGTACTTAGCTTTAGAAGACTTCAGGATGATTCAATTTGGAAATGAAAACTCAGGTAGCGGCCGACCGGCACTCATGCGAACTGCTTCTGCTTTGGGCTCCTCGGCAAGAAAGACTGATGTAATGGCGTCGGCTGCCTGTTTTTATACCCCTGACGACCTTACGTTAGACCTGAAGCGACAGCAACAGACGCAGAAATAGTAAGTCAATGGTATTCGGGCTGATTGAGGGCTACCTGCAGGCAGATAACCCCAAGTGTGATGACTGCAACAGTGAAACACGAAGAACATCTCTGAGTTTAAGAATAAATAATTTGTTATATAAAGAAAGTATTTATATTTTAAAATACAATACTTTAAGTCTTTATGAACTTAATACTGAATGTTCATGGAAACTTTTGATATAATTGTTTTCCAAGTATAATAAAAACACAGTATTTAATGTTTCAGATATTAATTAGTTAAGTGTTTTATAATTAATATCTAAAACATTACTGTATTTCTATTATACTTGGAAAACAATTATATCAAAAGTTCCCATGAACATTCAGTATTAAGTCCACAAAGACAAAGTATTGTATTTTAAAATATAAATTAATTAGTTAAGTGTTTTATACGCAGCAAGAGGTTCTCCCGTTCGATTCTCAGCTGGAGCGCCTTCTGTGTGGAGTCTGCATGTCCTCCCTGCGGTCAAGTGGCATTCAAAAGACATGCGTAAATGGGCATGCCTTCGTTGAAGGTTGGCAACTTGGCACCGTAAAAATCTACTGCCAATCATTAGCAGACCGGAGTTCCGCTGTGGTGACCCCTAACCGGGAAAAGCCGAAAAAATAAGAAGTGTTTTATAATGGATACTTAATGTTTGTATAAAATGGTACTGTTTTTTTCTTTAATGATGTCCTCCTAGAAAGCATTTTTTTGCAGAAGCGCTACAGACTTGAGACGTTCTTGTTAAAAGTGCAAGCTGGCGATTTTTATATCTTTTACTGGCCTTTCTGTTGTATTTTCATAGGAGGGTTTGTCTGTCTGCTGCTTGAATTAGCAGATCGTCTAGGTATGGGAAAATCTGAATACCTCTTGTTCTGCAGTAAGCAATGACTGGGGCTAGGCATTTTGTAAATGCCCTTGGGGCAGTGGAGAGTCCAAAGGGCAAGGCACAAAACTGAGTGCAAGGAACCTGCTTTGAATCAGAGGAATTTTCTGGAGGATGGTTTTACTGGAATATGCAGATAGGCTTATTTGATGTCCAGAGTCACCATGAAGGCCTGGGGAAGAATGAAAGGAAAGAGAATGGGACCTTTAGGAATGGGTTGAGGCAGAAAAGGTCTAGGATGGGTCTTCCATGGTCCCTCCATCCTGGGCACCAGGAAGATTCTGGAGTAGAAGCCTCTCCTTCGATCAAAGGGGGGGGGGGGGCGAGTTCTACAGTGCCTTGGAGCAGCAGGTTGTTTAGAATCTCAGGTAGGAGGGACCATTGAGAGGGTGGAGGTAGTAGAATAGGAAGTTTTGGGGGGAGGGACATCCAGGTCATGAAGCATCCCTCCTTCAGGGTAGACAAAACCCATTTGTCGGATGTCACTAGGGCCCATGCAGGGAGGCAGTGACAGAGGCATGAGGATAAGGGTATGGTGGGAGGAGGGGGGTAGAAAAGGAGTTAGACAGTCAGACGCTGCCTTCCCTTTCTAGAAAGAGGTTTCTGGGTGGAAGCTTGAGGTGTCCTAGGCCGAGTAGTCTGCCTACTGTGTGTTCTTCTAGATATGGCAGGGTGAGAGAGCCTAGAAGCCTTCCTGATAAACTGACTCTTGGCCATGTAGTTTCTTTGAAATTTTGGAAATGGAGTGACCAGAAGATGCTTTAGATCCTAGAGCTCTTTCCTTTTTTGCTGAAGTGACAGAGAGATCAGCCACCTTGTAGCCAAAAAGGGCAGTGTGATCCAAGGGAGCATCCACGAGTTTGGCCTTAAAGTCATCTGGTAAAGGCAGAAGACGCAGCCAAGAGCATCTCCTCAATACAGAGGCAGATGCAGCTGACCTGGCATAGACTTCTGCTGCATCATATGCACATCTTAGGGAATGTTTATTGACTTGGGAGATGAGCCCAAGCAAGGAATACAAGGATGCTTTTTGCAGAGCAGTCAGGGATCTCATTAAGTTCCTTAGAAGCTTTGTCCCGTAATGCCAAGGAGTATCTGGCCATGTGTGACTGGTAATTTGTAGCCCTATAGGCTAGAGTAGCTGAAGTGTACATCTTCTTCCCCCACCTCTTCATGGCCTTGCTGTCTTTATCTGCAGGCAGAACAGTGGTAGTGAGAGAAGTTTGGTAGTCCTGTCAGTGGCAATAGAAATGGTTGCTGGGTCAGCTGGTGGGCATTTGAAAAGAAATTTGTCTGCCTCAGGTACTCTCTACAACCGGTCTGCTCTTCTAGGGGCAGGTGGCTGGGAGTCGGGGTTCAAACATGCTGCTGCAAAAGCATCCAGGAAAGCAGGCTGAACAGGAGGAAAGGGGGCTGGTTTAGGAGATTCCTTCTGGATCAAGTCATAGAATCTTTTCTGTTGCTCGGACATGTTTGAGCAATCCCATTTGAAATGTTCCCTCATAAGATTAACCGTGTCCCCAAAGGTAAGGTCTTCCACAGGGGAGTCAGGCTCAGCAGAGGCTTCTTCCATACCCCAGAGGGGAAGACATTTGTTAAGAGTAGGACAAGGAGTCCTCTGAGGAGTTAGACATTTCTTTCTCAGCAGGATGGCTAAGGGTGGTCCTCTGGCTGAACAGGCCTTTGACGAAGAATTGGTGGAGGAACATGAGGGAAGGTCAGGCATAGGCCTACGGGCCAGGAAGGCATTGTAAAAACTCTGACTGAAAGCCTGTCAGTCTGGCAGGGCCTCGGGGGTTGAATCGACATGCTTTGCTTTTTTTTCTTTGCAGGCCTAACCGGTGTCTGGGTGTTGGCTGGCCTTGAAGGAATATAAGGAATGGCAGAAGCCAGCTCCGAAGCGCCCATCACAGAAGCTGGTTCCCCCCTGGCTTCTGAACCAGGCGTCAGGATATCCTCCCCGGACGTGTCATCTGTTCTGGAATTTGCAGTCTCCTGGTAGGTACCTGCTTTATCAGATGTGTCGGATGCCGGTTCCTTGGCCAAGCTAATGGTGGCTACAGGTTGGGAATCAGCAGAGGGAGGTGAAGTGGATGGCCTTATGGGCTTGGCCCTCTTCCTAGGTGGTTCAGATGGGTGTCGGTAGCGGCTTCCATTCCAAGGGCGATCTCCCCAAGACTAAGGCTTTCAAGGTATAGGTCGAGGGCCTGAAGTCTGCGACAAAGGGTCTTGTGGACGAACGACTTACAAATGACTCAGCTTTTATAATAGTGATCCCTACCCAAAATAAGAGAGACACTGGTCGTGGATGTCTGCGGGGAATCTGGCAACCACAATTGCACTTGCTCTTACCGGACATTAACAGACTATATCAATTAAAAAATGACTGAAAAAAATCCCCAATGGGGTACTTATCTAAATGTTAAGCTTATTAGATGTCTGCGAATAGAAGGAACACCTGGTGTACAGCTGGCGGCTGAAAGGTTCTGAGGACTGGTGCGCACAGACATCACTTTTATGGCCCACGTACCAGTCTACACATCAGATGTCCGACATACCAACAGGGACTGAAAATGCTTTGGATACCTGGCCGAACAAGCTGATGAAAAGAAGGGTAAATCCACTAGTGAATACTGCAACACTGGAATAGGACGACATCAAGCCGTACTGGATTTAGTATGTCGTCAGTTAAGCAAACCAGAAAACTGTTCACATGGCGCACACACAACATTCCTTCACGTTTGTAGTAAGTAGGATTTAAATAGCAAACAGAGCAAGTATGTACATACCTGCTTTAAAGAAATGAACTGAAGTTTAAGCTGTGACTGTTAAAGAAGGTTGGTGTGTGGCTCAAAAAAAATGTAATCAGTTTCTGTATTATCTCCCAAAAGCAGACTAAGAAAAACATTCCTTTCAAAACAGGCAAACTAATGCAAACAAATTTCTAATGCTACTTACATCTAATACCAGTAAAATCATCATCCTCCTCCTCTTCCTCCTCATCATATTCCTCTTCATCTTCCGAATCTTCCTCTGAATCTTCATCATCCTCCTCTACAGATTCCTCTGCATAATTTCTACAAACAAAGCCATTACAATGCTTTCTGTCAATATTAATAGCTACTGAAAAACCAAAGTCTGAAAAAAAAAAAAAGATATGCATAGAAAGGGCCAAAAATCTTAGAAACCTGTAATATATATTTTTAAATGCCCTTCTGAAGGGGAGACAAAGGAATCTTTTTCTGAAAAGTATGGAAAAAAGTACAGTTATAAGCATACTCAATCACAGATTTGAGTTGAGATAAATGCTGCTGCATGAAAGTATGAACAAGGGAAACATGTCACAGGCAGACAATCAGAAGGAACTGGAAGACGAGTTCGGTGCTTGAAGCTGGATATCAGCAGGGCATATGGTAAAAGGTCAATGTGTGGGGCACTTTGTAAAGTAGCATTGCTAGCTGGCTCTTGTATGCATCTGGCATGTGTGTGTATCAAAATGTAGACCGAACCAAATACACGCAAGGAGACAGGGTGCACACATTAAACCATAATGTGGAATCCAAAACAAGATATCCAGCAGCGGGAGAAGTTGCAATTAAATCTTAAAATATATTTATTAGGGCAAACCCAAAAAATCCATAAGCAGCAAACCGGTTTCGACTGAGTAATAGCCTTCTTCAGTGCATTAATGTGAATAGACAATTCCACATGCTTATATAAAAAAAAAAGTCAGAAGAATTGATTACAATCATCCATTAATTAATTAAGCAAATTAGCTTAACAATTCAGGCCAGGACTGAATAGTGCACCTAACCTGATGATCCATCCTGACTCTGATTTAAAATAGAATGCCATCCTGATTTACATGTCTTGTTACATTCAATTTTGTCAATAATAGTAAATGGAAACACAAAACTGCCAAGTTCACAAGTATGTTTATATAGTGCATTGGATAACCTATGGTTCTTAATACCACTTGGATGTTCACTAATTCTAAATCTTAAAGGTCTTGATGTTTACCCTACGTAAAACGCAGAGCAAAAACAGGTAGCTAAATAGATTACCCAATCACCACTACAATTCTCAAAACATTTGATTTCATATACTCTAGATGTGTTTTGACTAGTGAACTCTCTTGTTTTAACTATATGTTTACAAGCATGGCAATAACCACAAGCTATACAGCCTGACAGTTTATCTCCAAAGTGGTTTGTTGTTTGGTCGGCTCAGTATAATGTTTATAGTATGTAAAATGTGACTAAATGGCTCTACCTGTCTGATATGAAAATAAACGGGGTCTAAGACAATTACTTAGTTTTTCATGGGCCATTAGAATATCCCAATGATTATTAATAATGTCTCTAACCCAATTTGTGTTGCATCCAAAGGTAGTTACTAACCTGATGGGCTGTGAGGTTTGTTTTTTGGAAATGGTTTGGTCTCTATATTGCAATAACTGACTTCTGTCCTGTTGGTCAACAGAATTTCGTGCCTGATTTGAAGATTCTGCCTGATAGCCTCTGTTGAGAAATCTTTGGGTAAGATCATATTGGCAGGGCCCATGAGACTGTTCGGAGGAACAAATCTACTTAATGCGTAGATATTGAGATTTGGGAATGTTTCGGATGATGTGATTCGGGTAATGGCTAGAGGCATGCAGTAAGGTGTTATACTGTGGAAACTTTCTGTATACCTGTGTTTCAAGTGTGTGATCAGTCTGTCTAGTAATGGAGACATCCAAAAAGGTGATATGATGTTCAATATTAAGTGTAAATTGGATCCCCCATTTGTTTTAGTTGAGATATTTTATGAACAACTTGGCATAGAGCACATCACTCTGCCACACCACCAACAGCCGTCCAGACAGCATCTCCAAATATCTATCTCATCCAAGAATATATTATGATTGTCATCATATATCAGTTGTTCCTCCAAATAACCCATGAAAAGGTCGGCATAAATGGGGGCAAAGGATGCTCCCATCGCTGTACCTTGGACCTGCCAGTAACACCCCCCCCATTAAAATAGAAAACATTTTTGGACAACACATGTTCCGTCAAACTAATAATGTACACATTTTTACATAGTCACCAGTACAAACACATTCTAACAGCCATAAAACAGGAACAGTTCTTTGTATAGTCCCTGATACGCAATTCCTACTACTGGTGACTATATAAAAATACGACTCCTTGTTTATGGTTGCTTGAATGCACTTGGACTATTCTATTCAAGCTATTGGGGACTTCGCTATATGTCTTTTGTTATTGGCATCAATAAGCCTTTTTTGGATCGCCATTTCAATATAATTATTTAAAACTATATGTGTTAAGCAATGTGCATGCTTGAGTTTATGCTTTATTACATCATTATGTGATCTTATTGGTTCTTAAGACAATATTGATTGTTGCTGACATTAATACTCTATATATTTTTACAGGCATTCAAACAGAGGATGGTTTTGGGGCCCATGGTGGACAGCGATCAACACATTTGCAGATAAGCAGGTTTATGTGACTTTTTCAATAGTATTTTTTTAGATTTTTTTGGTGACATACGTGCTTGTTGGGGTGATGCTACATTGAGTTGATGACTCAGTTTATCATATTGTGGTTCACCAGGGTGCAAATTGCCTTTCATATTAAATGGCAATTGCGCATAACTTTTACAGTAAATGCGGACAATATAGACACTCACTAGGACTTGAATATTCCATTATATGTTTCAATCTCAAACCAAATATTTATTTTGGGTGCTTAATTTTTGGCTCTTTAAATACAGAACATATAAGGTTTTCCATAGCTAGATTCAGGCCTTTGCGTTAATTATTTATCTTAGAAGTATATTTTTTTGTTTAACCGTCATTGGCGAATAATTATCTGGTTTCGCTCAAATATAACATCTTGGGAATATTTAAGCACTTTGAACATAGCGTGATACCTGTGATACTATGATACTATATCATACAAATACTGGCTATATTTATATACGAGACACCTTTTTATCCACAATTGGGGCACATTTATTGGTTATTGGTGGGGATGGAGACGAAAGGTCAGTCCTCTATTCCAAAGCAGTGTACCTCTGCACTGAGTGTGACAATCTGTTTTTACAGATTAATTATTCCATTTTTTAGGCCTCAAGGGTGTTGGATAGGCAGCAGAGATGACTGTTGGCCATCCTTTACTGTTGGTCAAATATCTAGATAGATCAACCTATACAAGGTATTAATTTATTCAGATAGTTTACCTTGGAGCTCTATATTAACAGGTAATAAATATATATTATTGGGTGGCAGAGACGAAGGTCGGTCATCCGTACACAACTTATTGTTGTGGTTCAAGTTGGGCAAAGATACTGATAGACCATCCATAATCTCTTCTGATGGTATTAGTCTACCAATTACTGTTTACCATTGTGTGGCTCAGGATGTGGTCCTTTAATCACGCCTGATCTCTAGGAGGGAACCTTATACATGTATTTTACTTAGTTATATTTTTAACAATATATATTTTTTTCTTTTTTGGTTTGGCCATTGAAACAATTTTCAGAGTGGTGTGATATATTTATACCAATTGATTTTCTATATACTATTGGTTACATTACAATGATTTAAAAGCTATGTTTTAGGGCATCTGGCTATTTACTTATTGATTAGGAATACGCTTAGATATGGATCTAACCAAGTTATTGGAAGGACTCTCAGCAGACCGTGATAATTTAGAAATCTTTGGTTTAGCACAACCCAATTCAACAAACTCCAATCTAAGAAGGGAGGATCCGGACAGCCTTTGTGGTATCCTACTTCAGAAAATAAGAAAAAATATGAGGACACTCAAGTCCAATATATGGCATCTTAAATTATTCAAAGCTTATAAACTACAGGATATCACACCAAGAGGCCTTAGAGTCCGTATTCAACCTTTGGTGAATCACATAAATGACCAACTATCCGAGGACAGGACCCAAGCACAACATAAAGCATCCATGCTTTTTGTTGATGCCCTAAGTGCATATTATGAAAGAACAATCAATCAATGCATACCAGAGGTTACTGACAATTGTGAGGAAGTTAAGGTCTATGAGGCAGAGCCTTTTTTTTAGTAAGCATGTGAATAATTTGGCTAAAGATTCATCACTATTAGAGGAACAACTGATTAAGAAAAACACACAAACATTTCAGAGAGATACCATGGATTATAAGGGAAAGCCTTTTGTGACCCAAAAAAAATGACGTTTTTATGGTTCTGGTCCCAAGGTAAGCAATAGGAAGAAAAGACCACAATCTATATTAAGAAATAAAGAACAAGGCTATAGTGGGACATCAGGGGATAAACTCATCATCTATTACTGATTTAGATTCTTTATCCACCCAAGATTCTCCAGCGGCCAAGAGGAAACCAATAGGATACTCAAAAGACCTACTGATTTTCGATTTGGGAAATCTAGCTTTATGCCTCCCATGGACAAACATGTCAAAGTGTTCAAGGAGTGTGTGTGTGTGGGGGGGGGGGGGGGGTTACTGGCAGGTCCAAGGTACAGCGATGGGAGCATCCTTTGCCCCATCTATGCCGACCTTTTCATGGGTTACTTGGAGGAACAACTGATGTATGACAATCATAATATATTCTTGGATGAAATAGATATTTGGAGACGCTATCTGGATGACTGCTGGGTGGTGTGGCGCAGTGATGTTCTCTATGCCAAGGAGTTCATAGAATACCTCAATGAAAACAAATGGGGGATCCAATTTACACTTAATATTGAGTATCATATCATCACCTTTTTGGATGTCTCCATTACTAGACAGACGGATCACACACGAAATACAGGTATACAGAAAGTTTCCACAGTATAACACCTTAATGCATGCCTCTAGCCATCACCCGCACCACATCATCCGAAACATTCCCAAATCTCAATATCTACGCATTAAGCGGATTTGTTCCTCCGAACAATCTCATGGGCCCTGCCAAAATGATCTTACCCAAAGATTTCTCAACAGAGGCTATCAGGCAGAATCTTTGAATCAGGCACAATGTTTTGTTGACCAACAGGACAGACATCAGTTATTGCAATATAGGGACCAAACCATTTCCAAACAAGCAGCCTCACAACCCATTGGATTAGTAACTACCTTTGGATGCAACACAAATTGGTTTAGAGACATTATTAATAATCATTGGGATATTCTAAATGCCCATGAAAAACTAAGTAATTGTCTTAGACCTCATTGTTTATTTTCATATCGGACAGGTAGAACCATTAACTCACATTTTACACACTATAAACATCATACTGAGCCAACCAAACAACAAACCACTTTGTTTGGAGATAAACTGTCAGGCTGTACAGCTTGTGGTTATTGCCATGCTTGTAAACATATAGTTAAAACAAGAGAGTTCACTAGTCAAAACACATCTAGAGGTTATGAAATCAAATGTTTTGTGAATTGTAGTAATGATTGGGTAATTTAGCTACCTGTTTTTACTCTGCATTTTACGTAGGGTAAACATCAAGACCTTCCAGATTTAGAATTAGTGAACTTCTAAGTGATACTAAAGAACCATAGGTTATCCAATGCACTATATAAACATACTTTGAAACACAAAACTGCTAAGTTCACATTTACTATTATTGACAAAATTGAATGTAACAAGACATGTAAATCAGGATGGCATTCTATTTTAAATCAAAAAGAGTCGGGATGGATCATCGGGTTAGGTGCACTATTCAGTCCTGGCCTGAATGAGTTAAGTTAATTTGCTTAATTACTTAATTAATGGATGATTGTAATCAATTCTTCTGACCTTTTTTTCTTATATAAGCATGTGGAATTGTCTATTCACATTAATGCACTGAAGAAGGCTATTTCTCAGCCGAAACCGGTTTGCTGCTTATGGATTTTTTTGAGTTTTTCCTAATAAATATATTTTAAGATTTAATTGCAACTTCTCCTGCTGCTGGATATCTTGTTTTGGATTCTACTTGTGTGCATCACCCACAAGTCTGCTTCTTAGATTTGCGAAGCAACTACAAAAATACGAGCCATCCTCAGAGCCATGCTGACATGTAAATGACAGTGCTTACCCAAAAGGTAAAGAACTCTCCTCTTAAAACAGTGAGCAAACAGAGTATGGAGGAGGGGAAGCCTTTAATGCAGCAGCGAATTTACTCCAACATAGAACAGTTGTGTAAAATCTTACCATAACCATAGATGTCCTTCTCTTCCATGTTGCAGTATTCTTAGTGTGGGATTCCCCACCTCAGGTGACCTGAATGTCCGCTCTTATACAAAAGCTTAAGCCTGGTTGCTGTAGGTGTGTGGGACATCACACGTAGGGCCATAAACCAGGGACCTTAAATGTGATGTCTGCACGCACAGACCTCAGAACTTGAAGGCCAGTCAGACAGTCCCAAAGAGAGTAACAAGTGACATCAGCCAAAAGTGTCAAGTGTCATATGCTGGCTAGTCTGCTCTTGGTGAAAGGTGTAGCTTCCTATTGCCTAAGAGTCATGTCCATAGTCCAAACTAAATACAGGGGGTTGGAGGGAGGGAAGGAATACTGCAACATGGAAGAGAAGGACATCTATGATTATGGCAAGATTTTACACAGCAATTCTATGTCCTTCTATTCCTATGTTGCAGTATTCTTAGTGTGGGAGAGTATCACAGCTTAATTAGAGGGAAGGGTGGAGGCAGAAGTGGAAGATTCCAGATATCCCTGAAGGATTGCTCTAGCAAATCCTGCCCTGGCTCTCAAGACATGGTCCAATTTGTAGTGTTTGGTGAAGGTGTGAATTGCGGACCAGGTGTCTGCTTCCAGAATGGATGCTGTGTCCATCCCTTTGAGGAAGGCTTTGGAAGTAGCCATACCTCTGGTGGAGTGAGCTCTCACCGCTTGGGTAAGTGCTTGCCATGGTGCGAGTAGCAGAAGGAAATGGATTTTCTGATCCAATATGAAATAGTTTGTTTGGAGACTGCCTTGCCCAGAGCCCTGGGTTGGAAGGAGACGAATAGTTGGTTAGATTTTCTGAAGGACTTGGTTTTGTCTAGGTAGAATCTAAGTTGCCTGTGTACATCCAGGGAATGGAGAATCCTCTCACTATTGTTAGTTGGAGAGGGGAAGAAGGTAGGAAGATGAATGGATTGATTTAAGGACAGTTTGTTGACCACTTTACGCATGAAGCAAGGGTTAGTGCGTAGGGTTCCCCCCTATCCTTGTGAAAGGTAGTGTAGGGAGGCAGGCCATGAGGGCCTGTAAAGTACAGTTTTGTACCTACCATAAATGTAGATGTCCGAACTGGATAGCATCTGCAGTCATAACAACTGGGTTGTCCTGTCGTCAGGCAGCCCTTCGGTCGGCCGGATTCCAAAGTCCGGGTCCGGCTTCGGCTGATGTCGCACTTCACCCGACGTCATCTCTGCTGGTCTTCGGGTATAAAGGCATCAGCCGACGCCATTTTCCTCAGTGTTTCTTGCCCCAGATGCCAGTTGCCCTCTTGGAAGGCTAAATTTTGGGTAAATGCCAATGTTTCCAAAAAGATATAAGGCAAACACAAAAAATAAGCATGTATGTACATATATACAAACAAATACACCATAAGAGATTCCCCCCACCAGCTAGCTATTAGGAGGGTAAATACCCTAGGAGTACCATAGAGGGGAAGGAGGGAGGGTAATCCTGACTGCAGATGCTATCCAGTTCGGACATCTACATTTATGGTAGGTACAAAACTGTACTATGTCCTTCATGGATGCATCTGCAGTCATAACAACTGGGTAGAATACCATAGCCAACTAGGGGAGGAGGAAGAATAGATTATGGTGTGGTTAGGATCCCTTGCAGTACAGCAGTGGCAAACCCTGCTCGGGATCTGGAATACAGAGGTAAATTATAATGCTTGGCAAATGTATGCACGGAGGTCCAAGTAGCCGCCTCAATAATGTCCTTGGTTGCCACTCCTCGTAAGAAGGCTATGGTAGTGGCTGTTGCCCTTGTAGAATGAGGCCTTATGTTCTGTGGAATTGGTTTTCCATGGAAGGAGTAACAGAATCGTATGCAATTTCCTATCCATTTGGAGATTGTCTGTTTGGAAATAGCTTTTCCTTCCCTTCCTGTTGCATAGGCTACAAAAAGCTGGTCAGTTTTTCTGTTACTTTTTGTTCTGTCCAGGTAGTAGCGTAACTGTCTATGTACATCCAAGGTATGCAGCATTCTTTCCCCTCTGTTTTGTGGGTTGGGGAAGAAGGTAGGTAGGTGGATTGCCTGGTTTAAAGACACTCTGGATACCACCTTAGGCATAAATGTAGGATTAGCTCTCATGGACACTATCTTGGTGGAAGATTAGGAAGGGCTGTACTGCCATTAGGGCCTGAAGTTCAGAAACCCTCCTTGCTGAGGTTATTGCCAGTAGGAAAGCAGTTTTCCACGATAGATGCTGTAGGTCTGCTGTTGCTGCTGGTTCAAAAGGTGCGAGTGTCAACTTTTCTAGCACAAAGTTCAAATCCCAAGCTGGCAATGGTGGTTTCCTAGGAGGTTTTACATTCTTGATCCCTCTGAGGAACTGCCTGAGTAAAGGATGTGAAAAGACAGGTGGATCAAAGCTGTATTCTGCTGAAATAGCTGATGCATGTATCTTGATGGAGGAATAGGACAGGCCTGTATGTAGAAGCTCTGCCAAATACTCCAGAATGTTAGCAATATCTATATTCGACACATCTTTTCCTCTTTCAGCACTCCAAATGACAAACCTTTTCCATTTTCCTGCATAGTTCCTTCTTGTTGAAGGTCTGCGGGCTTCAAGGATAATGTCTTTAACCCTTTGGGAAAGTTCTGTATTAGTTGCTGCTATGTGATGTTCCATGCAGTCAGTTGCAACGTTTTTAGGTTTGGATGCATGATGCTGTAGTTGTTCTGAGTTAACATCAAGGGCATCAGGGGTATTGACCACATTTTGTCCCGAGACATGCTCCTCAGCAATGGGTACCAGTGTTGTCTTGGCCAGTTTGGAGCTATCAGGGTTATCCTTGGACGTTCCTCCTTGATTTTTAGTAATACCCTGTGTATCAAGGAAAGAGGTGGGAATGCATAAGCTGTCAGACCTTTCCAGCTGAAGGAGAGCGAATCCACTTTCCATGCAAGTGGGTGGAATGTCCTTGTGCAGAATTTTTTGAGCTGGTGATTGACAGGGGAAGCGAATAGATCTATCTGTGGCATTCCCCATTTCTTTGAGATGGTCTTGAAGATGTCCGGGTGTAGCATCCATTCGTGAGCATCCGAGGTGATTCTGCTTAACATGTCTGCTAGAGTATTCTCCTTTCCCGGTACAAATATTGCCTGTAACTGGATGTTGTAGCCGAGTGCCAGGTTCCAAAGGTCCAAAGTCATTCTGCATAGGGGGTATGAATGAGTGCCTCCCTGTTTGTTGATGTACCACATGACTGTGGTGTTGTCTGTCCTTATCATCAAATGGCCTTCTTTGAGAAATGGTCTGAAGTTTTGGATTGCCAGTTTCACTGCCAGCATTTCTTTTAGGTTGATGTGCAGGTGAAGCTGGTCCTGCGTCCACAATCCTTGTATGCATCTGTCCATCATGTGAGCCCCCCATCCTAGGTCTGAGGCGTCTGTTGTGATGGTTTGGCTTGCTTGATAGTTGTGAAAGGGTAGGCCTGGGTTTGACTGGCATGCTTGAGCCCACCATAGGAACTCCTGTTTTAGGCATGGGATTAGTGGAATTTCTGCTTCTAGGCTGTGCCTGTGTTGGGACCATAAATTCTTTAGGTACCACTGCAGTTTTCTCATATGTAGTCTGGCATGTGGAACCAAGATTATGCATGATGCCATGAAGCCCAAGGCCTGCAGAACTTTTCTTGCTGTTAGCTTGTTCTGTCTTGTTAGTGCCAAGAAGTAAAGAGGGAGTTCTTTTGTTTTTCTGCAGTTAGGAATGCCATTTGTTTTACTGTGTCCAATTCCGCCCAAGAATGTCCTTGTTTGGGATGGTATCAGCCTTGACTTTTGTAAATTGACTGTGTATCCCAGTGCTTGTAGCAAGTAAATGACCCTTTGTAAATCTGTTGTCAGCTTGCTTTTGTTGTCCCCTTGTAGCAGGCAGTCGTCCAGGTATGGATAAATTTGGATTCCCTGTAGTCTGCAGTGGGCAATTACTGATGCCAGGCATTTTGTGAATACTCTGGGCGCAGTAGATAAGCCAAAGGGCAATGCTGAGAAATGATAGTGCTCTGATCCTGCAAGAAATCTGAGGTATCTTCTGCAAATTGGTCGAATGGGGACGTGCAGGTATGCCTCCTTGAGATCTAGAGTTACCAGCCAACACTCCTTGCCCAGCATGGGAAGAAGTTGCTGTAGGGTCAGCATTTTGAATTTTGGGACAATGATGTATGTATTTAGGGTGGACAGGTCGAGAATAGGTCTCCAACTTTTTTCCTTTCTTGGAACTAGGAATAGTCTGGAGTAGAATCCTTTGCCTTGTTCTGTCATAGGTACTCTTTCCACAGCTCTCATCTTTGTTAATTGCATTATCTGCTGTAGAGCTTCTGTTTTTTGATTTGGAGACAGGTTTGGGAGAAAGGAGCCTCTGGCTGGTCTGTAATATCTGAGTCATCCGCAGAATCATCAGAGGACACAGGCTCGGGGGGCTCTGCTCTAGGTCTCTTTTCTGGGGGCTGAGAGGCCCTGTCTGGGTGAGATTGAGATCCCCTAATTAAGGATATTAAATCGTCTGCCAGAGTAAGCATTTGTGAACTGGAAGTGGGCCTGGTTGAGGGGGGTTTAACAGGCACTGATTTAGTAGACTTGGCTGCTTTAGCCCTGGCAAAAGGCCTTAATGGACATGGCTGCAGGAGGCCTAGCAGCACCACGTGCTGGGGTAGAGACATCCAAAGGGATGGTGTCTGATAAGTCACTAGTAACCACTGATGTAGGTAAAATTTCTGAGGCCGATTCAAGTAAGGTAGCAGGAACCTCAGTAGTAGTCATTGATTCAGCTGTACTTTGATCAGTTTTCTCTGTTTCGGACGAAACCAAGACACTCGCGGTTTGCTTAACCATGGTTTCGGCCGAAACCGCGGACCGCGAGTGTCGGTCTTTTTCTTTGCGTTTTTTAACAATTTGGGTAGTCTGAGGATCCGACGGCATAATGTACGCAAAATCTGAGCCGAAAAACTGTTCAGCAAACTCCGACCGACGCCTAAGCGTTAAATCGGTTGAATGAAGCACAGGCCGAACAGGCTGCTACGTCGTGGTTTGGGCCTAAACAAGGCAAACAGTAAGAGTGGAAATCTTTATGAGGTATTTGTTTCCCACAAGTTAAACAGTTATTGACTTTTTCTGACATCGGCTGAGGCAAGAAAGAGTCCCCAACGGGTACTTAGCTTTTAGAAGTCTTCGAAGTAGTATTCGGTAGTAGTAATCTCTGGATCTGACCGACCGGCACTTGCGAACAGCTTCTGCTTGGGGCGCCACGCGGCAAGAAAGACTGAGGAAAATGGCGTCGGCTGATGCCTTTATACCCGAAGACCAGCAGAGATGACGTCGGGTGAAGTGCGACATCAGCCGAAGCCGGACCCGGACTTTGGAATCCGGCCGACCGAAGGGCTGCCTGACGACAGGACAACCCAGTTGTTATGACTGCAGATGCATCCATGAAGGACATCTCTGATACACTCCTAGCAGAAGTAATGACCATCAGCAGTACAGTCTTCCATGTACACATTTAAAGGTTTATAGGTATGTACTAGTCTAGCTGCCCATGTGGACTATTTTAAGCCTAGCCGATTTCCCTTAGTGAGAATCAATCTCTGTACTTCTTGTCTGGGAGGTAAACAAACATCATGCCAACCCCCAACCCTAGATGGCTCAAAGGGGGCCAGTGTTAGTTTTTGTAGAACAAAGTTGAGGACCCAGGGTGGTGAGATGGGTTTTCTAGGTGTTCTGATGTGTAAGACTCCCTTCAAGAAAAGTTTTATATCCAGCCTGGAAAGCAAAGGGGAATCTAGAGGAAGGCAAGATGAAACAGCTGAAAGATGGACTTTCACTGAAGAGTAGGAAAGGCCATCCTTAATGAATTCACACACATACGCAAGGACTACAGATGGGTCTGCCTGGCCAGGTTCCCTTGTCCTTATGAAGACACCATTTGGAGAATCTCTCCCATTTTGATAAATATGATTTCCTAGTAGAAGGTTTCCTGGCCTCCCTCAGGACTTTAAGTACATCTTTTGAGTAGTGGTGTCTGAAAGGGATTAGAAATGCATCACCCAGAGTGTTAGGCCTAACATCTGTTGGTGAGGGTGAAAGTACAGTTTTGTACCTACCATAAATGTAGATGTCCGAACTGGATAGCATCTGCAGTCATAACAAATGGGTTGTCCTGTTGTCAGGCAGCCCTTCGGTCGGCCGGATTCCAAAGTCTGGGTCCGGCTGATGTCGCACTTCACCCGACGTCATCTCTGCTGGTCTTCGGGTATAAAGGCATCAGCCGACGCCATTTTCCTCAGTGTTTCTTGCCCCAGATGCCAGTTGCCCTCTTGGAAGGCTAAAATTTGGATAAATGCCAATGTATGCAGACAAGGTAGAAGGCAAATACAAAAAATAAGCATGTATGTACATATATACAAACAAATACACCATAAGAGACTCCCCCCCAGCTAGCTATTAGGAGTGTAAATACCCTAGGAGTACCACAGAGGGGAAGGAGGGTGGGTAATCCTGACTGCAGATGCTATCCAGTTCGGACATCTACATTTATGGTAGGTACAAAACTGTACTATGTCCTTCATGGATGCATCTGCAGTCATAACAAATGGGTAGAATACCATAGCTAAACTAGGGGTGGAGGAAGAAAAAATTATGGTGTAGTTAGGATCCCTTGCAGTACAGCAGTGGCAAACCCTGCTCGGGATCTAGAATATAGAGGTAAATTGTAATGCTTGGCAAATGTATGCACGGAGGTCCAAGTAGCCGCCTCAATAATGTCCTTGGTTGCCACTCCTCGTAAGAAAGCTGTGGTAGTGGCTGTAGCTCTTGTTGAATGATGTCTTATGTTCTGTGGCATTGGTTTTCCATGGTAGGAGTAACAGAATCTTATGCAATTTCCTATCCATTTGGAGATTGTTTGTTTGGAAATTTTGGAGATTGTTTGTTTGGAAATTGCTTTTCCTTCCTTTCCTGGTGCATAGGCCACTAACAGCTGGTCAGTTTTTCTGTTACCTTTGGTTCTGTCCAGGTAGTAGCGTAACTGTCTATGTACATCCAAAGTATGCAGTAGCCTTTCCCCCCTGTTCTGTGGGTTGGGGAAGAAGGTAGGTAGGTGGATTGCCTGGTTTAAGGACACTCTGGATACCACCTTTGGCATAAATGTAGGATTAGTTCTCATGGAGACTCTATCTTGATGGAAGATCAGGAAGGGTTGTACTGCCATTAAGGCCTGGAGTTCTGAAACCCTTCTTGCTGAAGTAATTGCCAGAAGGAAAGCAGTTTTCCATGATAGGTGTTGAAGATCCGCTGTTCCTGCTGGTTCAAATGGTGGGAGTGTCAATTTTTCTAGTACAAAATTTAAGTCCCATGCTGGTAGTGGTGGTTTCCTAGGAGGTTTTACATTCTTGATTCCTCTGAGGAATTGCCTGAGTAGAGGGTGAGAAGACAGGTGGATCAAAGCTGTATTCTGCAGAAATAGCTGATGCGTGTATCTTGATGGAGGAATAGGACAGGCCTGTGTGTAGAAGCTCTGCCAAGTACTCCAGGATGTTAGCAATGTCTATGTTTGACACATCTTTTCCTCTTTCAGCACTCCAAGTGGCAAACCTTTTCCATTTTCCTGCATAGTTCCTTCTTGTTGAAGGTCTGCGGGCTTCAAGTATAATGTCTTTAACCCTTTGGGATAAGTCTGGGTTAGTTGCTCTTAAGTGATGTTCCAGGCAGTCAGTTGTAAGGTTTTTAGGTTTGGATGCAGGATGTTGTAGTTGTTCTGAGTTAACATAAAAGGCATCAGGGGGGTATTGACCACATTCTCCCCTGAGACATGCTCCTCAGCAAGGGATACCAGTGTTGTCTTGGCCAATTCGGAGCTATCAGAATTATCCTTGGTTGTTCCTCTCTGATTTTCAGCAGTACCTTGCGCATCAAAGGAAGAGGTGGGAATGCATAAGCTGTCAGGCCTTTCCAACTGAAGGAAAGGGAGTCCACCTTCCATGCAAGTGGGTGACACGTCCTTGTGCAGAATTTCCTGAGCTGGTGGTTGAGTGGTGATGCGAACAGGTCTATTTGTGGCATTCCCCATTTTCTTGTGATGGCCTTGAAGATGTCCGGGTGCAGCATCCATTCGTGAGCATCCGAGGTGGTTCTGCTTAACATATCTGCTAGGGTATTTTCTTTTCCTGGCACAAAGGTTGCCTGTAACTGGATGTTGTAGCTCAGAGCCATGTTCCAAAGGTCCAGAGTCACTCTGCATAGGGGGTAAGAATGAGTGCCCCCTTGCTTGTTGATGTACCACATGACTGTGGTGTTGTCTGTCCTTATCAATAAATGGCCTTCTTTGAGGAAAGGCTTGAATTTCTGGATTGCTAGTTGTACTGCCAGCATTTCTTTTTGGTTTATGTGCAGGTGCAGGTGGTCTGGAGTCCACAATCCTTGTATGCATTTGTCCAACATGTGTGCCCCCCAGCCTAGGTCTGAGGCGTCCGTTGTGATGGTCTGGTTCGCTTGACCTTTGTGGAAGGGCAAGCCTAGGTTTGCCTGGCATGTTTGAGCCCACCATAGGAATTCTTGTTTCAGGCATGGGATTAGTGGAATTTCGGTTTCTAAGCTGTGTCTGTGTTGAGACCATAAGTTTTTTAGGTACCACTGTAGCTTTCTCATATGCAGTCTGGCATGAGGAATCAGGATTATGCATGATGCCATGAATCCCAAGGCCTGCAGTACTTTTCTTGCTGTTAGTTTGTCCAATTCTGCACCCAAGAATGTTCTTGTCTGGGATGGGATCAGCCTTGACTTTTTTAAATTGACTGTGTATCCCAGGGCTTGTAGCAAGCAAATGACCCTTTGTAAATCTGTTGTCAGCTTGTCTTTGTTGTCCGCTTGTAGCAGGCAGTCGTCCAGGTATGGATAGATTTGGATTCCCTGTAGCCTGCAATGAGAGATTACTGATGCTAGGCATTTTGTGAATACTCTGGGCGCAGTAGATAAGCCAAAGGGCAATGCTGAGAATTGATAATGCTCTGATCCTGCAAGGAATCTGAGGTATCTTCTGCAAATTGGTCGGATGGGGACGTGCAGGTATGCCTCCTTGAGATCTAGAGTCACCAGCCAACACTCCTTGCCCAGCATGGGAAGAAGTTGCTGTAAGGTCAGCATTTTGAATTTTGGAACAATGATGTATGTGTTTAAGACGGACAGATCGAGAATGGGTCTCCAAGTTTTTTCTTTTCTTGGGACTAGAAAGAGTCTGGAGTAAAATCCTTTGCCCTGTTGATTTACTGGTACTCTCTCTACAGCTCTCATGTTGGTTAGCTGAGTTACCTGGTTTAGAGCTTCTGCTTTTTGAGTTGGAGGTAAGTTTGGCATTCCTCTTTTTACTGGTAAGGTGTGGAAGTGGAACCTGTAGCCTTGGTCTATGGTTTTTAAAATCCACTTGTCCTTTGTGATATAGTGCCAATTTTGTGAAAATAAGGCTAACTTTCCGCCTAAAGGTGCTGCTGTTTGCTCTCTGGTAGGCGGTGTCAGAGCCAAGTCACTGTGATTGTCCTGTTGCCGTGGCAGTGGTTGTGTCAGTGCCTCGCTGGTTATTACCTTGCCACTGTCGTCCTCTGTAGGCACTTCCTCTGGATTGGTTTCTGCCTCTAGAGCGTCTATACCTGCCTCTTTGGGTCTTTGAGGAGTCTGGAAAGGACCAATTTTTGGCAGGCCAGTTTCTGCTAAACCGAGGGGGCTGAACCTGTAAGAAATCCTTAACTGTTTGTACAGATTTTGCCTTCTCTTCCATTTTCTTCATTACTTGTTGAGCAGAGGTACCAAATAGACTGTCCTTATCCATAGGAGCATCTAACAGCTTTGCTTTTACATGATCCGGCAGGACCTGCTCTTTCAACCATGCATGCCTTCTTATCACTGTGCCAGTCATGGCTGATCTAAATGAAGCCTCCAGTGCATCATAGCCACATTTCAAAGAATGGTTACTAACCTGCTGTATGTTATTCACCATTTCTAAAACATATTTCTTATCTAAGGATTCTTCAGAGGAAAGTTTCTTAGTCAGCTGATCAAGCATAAACTCTTGGTATTGGATCATGTGAAACTGACAGTTTAAAGCTCTAGCTGAGAGAGTGGCAGAGGTGTAAACTTTTTTGCCCCATCTCTCTAATGACCTGGATTCCCTTTCAGAAGGGAGAGGGTTTTTTGTAGAGGTAGAAGCTACTGCCTTAGACCCCTGGGATATAGTCTCAGGATCTGCAAGTGGGGCCTTGAAAAGGTGGTGATGAGTGTTAGGCACCCTGTAAAATCTGTCAGGTTTGGCAGGGGCTGGTGGTAAAGAATCAGGTGCAGTGCAAACATCATTAAATGCATCATCCACAACAGGCAAAACTGGAGGTATAGCTAAGGGCCTATGTTGTGGTAAGTGCAGAAAGGTTCTAAGCCTTTTTCTTGAGTCTGAGAAATCTTGTCCTTGCCATTGGAATTGCTCTCTCATGGCATGTAAGGTTTTCCCAAAAGAGAACTCCTCTGGTGGAGAGGCAGATGGAATGGATTCATCAGCATCGGAGTCTTCATAAGTGGACAAAGGAGCCTCTGGCTGGTCTGTAGTGTCTGAGTCCTCCGAAGAATCATCAGAGCACTCCTGCTGGGGTGGCTCTGTCCTAGGTCTCTTTTCTGGAGGCTGAGAGGCCCTGTCTGGGTGTGATTGGGATCCCCTAATTAAGGAAATCAAATCCTCTGCCAGAGTAAGCATTTGAGAGCTAGAAGTGTGTCTGTGTGAGGGGGCCTTAGCAGGAACTGTTTTAACAGTTTTGGCTGCTTTGGCCCTGGCAAAGGCCTTGATAGACATGGCTGCAGGAGGCCTAGCAGCACCACGTGCTGGGGTAGAAACATCCAAAGGGATGGTGTCAGATAAATCACTAGAAGCCACAGTAGTAGGCAAAATTTCAGAGGGTGATTCAACTAAAGTAGCAGGAGCCTCGGTAGTAGTCATGGATTTGGCTGGGGATTGACCGGTTTTCTCGGTTTCGGCCGAAACCGAGACACTAGCGGTTTGCTTATCCGTGGTTTCGGCCGAAACCGCGGACCGCGAGTGTCGGTCTTTTTCTTTGCGTTTTTTAATTATTTGGGTAGTCGGATGATCCGATGGCATAATGTACTCAAAATCTGAGCCGAAAAACTGTTCAGCAAACTCCGACCGACGCCTAAGCGTTCGTCGGTTGAAGGAAGCACAGGCTGAACAGGCAGCTACGTCGTGGTCTGGGCCTAAACAAGGTAGGCAGTAAGAGTGGAAATCTTTATGAGGTATTTGTTTCCCACAAGTTAAACAATTATTTACTTTTTCTGACATCGGCTGAAGAAAGAGTCCCCAACGGGGTACTTAGCTTTTTAGAAGTCTTCGAAGTAGTATTCGGTAGTAGGAATCTCTGGATCTGACCGACCGGCACTTGCGAACAGCTTCTGCTTCGGGCGCCACGCGGCAAGAAAGACTGAGGAAAATGGCGTCGGCTGATGCCTTTATACCCGAAGACCAGCAGAGATGACGTCGGGTGAAGTGCGACATCAGCCTAAGCCGGACCCAGACTTTGGAATCCGGCCGACCGAAGGGCTGCCTGACGACAGGACAACCCATTTGTTATGACTGCAGATGCATCCATGAAAGACATCTAAAGTTCCCTTTTGTTGTATGAGTAGATCCACCTTGTGGGGTAATATGTGGTGATTGCTCTTGGCTGAGAGAAGTAGGGGGAACACGTGTTGCCTTGGCCAGTAGGGAGACACCAGCAAGATTTTTGGTTTCAAAAAGCAGTCTGGAAGAAGAAACGAACACCTGAAGTGGCAATAGCGTAGAAAAATCCTTTATTTCCGCTTTCGTCGACAGACTTCATCAGAATAACACCAAACTAAAACACATCAAATATATATACTCTATCAAGCATCCCATTAACCAATTAATCAATCAACATATACAAGAAAGTTATACAACTATAAAAAATATATAAAATTACAATAAAATTGATATTATTCAATAAATTAACATCAGTTAAATAAAGAAAGTGAACCAAGCGCTTTTTTATCAATACTTAACGGGGCCCCTTTTAAAAAACATTTAATATTAATGGTCTCATTTAAACCGGGTGGTTTATCAGCCTTTAACTTCACCTGCCACAGTGTTTCCCTTTGCTCTACATAATTTTTATAATCACCACCTCTTAAATCAGTTTTAACTACCTCCACTACTGAAAAAACAAATTTTTTAAAATTATTACAAGTAGCAGAATGTCTAAATAAAACACTATTGACATCTTTACTTTTGATGTTGTAAATGTGCTCACAAATGCGAACATTTAGACTGCGGGTGGTCATGCCGACATAAAACCCAGAACAAGAACAACACGTAGCAACATACACTACCCCCTCAGTACGACAATTGACATATTCTGGCACCATAATGGTCCGCTGATAAGAGTCTATAACTACATTGGGACCTGTGGCAACAAACCTGCACATGTTACAATTGTTACATGTAAACATACCCTTAACGTCTTTATTCGAATTGTTCAATGTATCATGACCAAATTCTAAAGCTTTCTTGATGTTAAATAAATTCCTGTAAACAAAATTAGGTTTGTTGCCCAAAATCCGAAAAATATCTGAATTACCTTCAATAATTCTCCAATTATTCATAAGAATTCTTTTAATGCGCTCTCCATCCGTGTTCATTTCTAAAGAACAAACTACATTATCGAATTTTTCAAAATTCATATTTTTGTTACTTAGAATACTTAAAGAACCGGGGCTCAGGGTATTCAACAAAGCTGGATAATATTGTTCTCGTTTACCTAACACTTCGCTTATAATTTTATTCAATAACTCCAAAGGGTACCCTCTCTGAAGGAATAGATTTTTTATAAACTCAATCTCCAAACCAAGATCAGTTTCATCTGAGGTCATCCGACAGGCCCTGATGACTTGTCCCTTAGGGATGTTACAAATCATGTGTTTAGGATGTGCACTAGAATAATGAACATAACTATTCGTAAAGGTACTCTTCCGATGTATCTTACTTCTAAATTTCCCTACCGTAAAATCCCATGTAACACAAACATCCAAAAAATTTATTGTATAACCCACACCTCCCAAAGTAAATTTCAAAAAACAGTTAAACATATTAACTTCAAAAAGAAATTTATCTACAGTTGTTTTATCCCCCTCAATAATAAAAACCAAATAGTCTACAAATCTCTGATAAAATAAAATGTTAAATTTGGTGGTTAAAGACTTAAGAAAGACAAATTCCCACCAGATCATGATGATGTTAGCATAAGAGGGTGCAGCTGGGGACCCAATAGCTACCCCTCTCACTTGACGATAAAATCTGTCTTTAAAAATAAAAAAATTGTTTTGTAAAATTATCTCAATAAACCTACAAATAGTGCCAATTTGTCCAGTTGAATGTTGCCCATTATTAGTTAGCACACATCGCACTGCTTCTATCCCATCGTCATGTGGGATACATGTAAATAAAGAAATCACATCTAAAGTAAAAAGCACATGTTTGTTGGGATCAAAAGTTGCCTTAGTGGCAAACAAATTCAATTTTGTCAAAAAATGCCAAGAATCTTGTAGAAAACTTTCTTGTTTAATAACAATAGGATTAAGGGTGGCATCAATGACCAGGGAAATTCCCTCGGTGACCGAGTTTGGTGCTGATACTATTGGCCTAAAAGGAGGCTCAATGGCGTTCTTATGAGTTTTGACAAAATTGAATTTGTTTGCCACTAAGGCAACTTTTGATCCCAACAAACATGTGCTTTTTACTTTAGATGTGATTTCTTTATTTACATGTATCCCACATGACGATGGGATAGAAGCAGTGCGATGTGTGCTAACTAATAATGGGCAACATTCAACTGGACAAATTGGCACTATTTGTAGGTTTATTGAGATAATTTTACAAAACAATTTTTTTATTTTTAAAGACAGATTTTATCGTCCAGTGAGAGGGGTAGCTATGGGGTCCCCAGCTGCACCCTCTTATGCTAACATCATCATGATCTGGTGGGAATTTGTCTTTCTTAAGTCTTTAACCACCAAATTTAACATTTTATTTTATCAGAGATTTGTAGACAATTTGGTTTTTATTATTGAGGGGGATAAAACAACTGTAGATAAATTTCTTTTTGAAGTTAATATGTTTAACTGTTTTTTGAAATTTACTTTGGGAGGTGTGGGTTATACAATAAATTTTTTGGATGTTTGTGTTACATGGGATTTTACGGTAGGGAAATTTAGAAGTAAGATACATCGGAAGAGTACCTTTACGAATAGTTATGTTCATTATTCTAGTGCACATCCTAAACACATGATTTGTAACATCCCTAAGGGACAAGTCATCAGGGCCTGTCGGATGACCTCAGATGGAACTGATCTTGGTTTGGAGATTGAGTTTATAAAAAATCTATTCCTTCAGAGAGGGTACCCTTTGGAGTTATTGAATAAAATTATAAGCGAAGTGTTAGGTAAACGAGAACAATATTATCCAGCTTTGTTGAATACCCTGAGCCCCGGTTCTTTAAGTATTCTAAGTAACAAAAATATGAATTTTGAAAAATTCGATAATGTAGTTTGTTCTTTAGAAATGAACACGGATGGAGAGCGATTAAAAGAATTCTTATGAATAATTGGAGAATTATTGAAGGTAATTCAGATATTTTTCGGATTTTGGGCAACAAACCTAATTTTGTTTACAGGAATTTATTTAACATCAAGAAAGCTTTAGAATTTGGTCATGATACATTGAACAATTCAATAAAGACGTTATGGTATGTTTACATGTAACAATTGTAACATGTGCAGGTTTGTTGCCACAGGTCCCAATGTAGTTATAGACTCTTATCAGCGGACCATTATGGTGCCAGAATATGTCAATTGTCGTACTGAGGGGGTAGTGTATGTTGCTACGTGTTGTTCTTGTTCTGGGTTTTATGTCGGCATGACCACCCGCAGTCTAAATGTTCGCATTCGTGAGCACATTTACAACATCAAAAGTAAAGATGTCAATAGTGTTTTATTTAGACATTCTGCTACTTGTAATAATTTTAAAAAATTTGTTTTTTCAGTAGTGGAGGTAGTTAAAACTGATTTAAGAGGTGGTGATTATAAAAATTATGTAGAGCAAAGGGAAACACTGTGGCAGGTGAAGTTAAAGGCTGATAAACCACCCGGTTTAAATGAGACCATTAATATTAAATGTTTTTTAAAAGGGGCCCCGTTAAGTATTGATAAAAAAGCGCTTGGTTCACTTTATTTAACTGATGTTAATTTATTGAATAATATCAATTTTATTGTAATTTTATATATATTTTTTATAGTTGTATAATTTTTTTGTATATGTTGATTGATTAATTGGTTAATGGGATGCTTGATAGAGTATATATATATCTGATGTGTTTTAGTTTGGTGTTATTCTGATGAAGTCTGTCGACGAAAGCGGAAATAAAGGATTTTTCTACGCTATTGCCACTTCAGGTGTTCGTTTCTTCTTCCAGACTGCTTTTTGGATTTGGTTTTTGGCTTTTTTACTTGAAGATTTTTGGTTTGTCCTTTCTGACTTTCAGTAGGACCTTCTGGATCAGTGGGAAGGGTGGAAAAGCATGCACAGTCCCTTATATGGAATGCTGAAGGCATCCACCCTGTAGGCAAGTGAAGAGTTGTCCTTGGAACAGAATTTGTTCAATTGTCTGTTCTGGGCTGAGGCAAGCTGATCCACTTGAGGTGCGCCCCACCGGTGGACAATGTCTAAAAAGGTCTCCCTGTTCAACATCCGCTTGCGCTGTAGCAAGGATGTTCTACTGAGAATATCAGCTTGTTTGTTGTCCTAAGAGGGGATGTATGAGGCCTGCAGGGTCAAGTTGTGCCTGGAGGTGAGGTCCCAAACTTGTACAGTTATCCTGCAAAAGAGGTTAAGCTCTGGTCCCTCCTTATTTGTTGTAGATACCACATAACTGTGGTGTTGTCTGCGAATATTTGAAGGGGGCCCAGTTGGAGAATAGGTAGAAAATCCTCCAAGGCCAGAAGAAAGTACAGTTGTGTACACTTACCATAAATATAGATGTTGGTGTATTCACTCTTGCAGTCATCACATTTGGGTTATATGCCTGCAGGTAGTCCTCACTCGGCCTGAATTCCAAAGTATTGGGATTTCTGTGTCGGATGCTGTCACTTCTTCCATGACGTCAGGGGTATAAAACATGCAGCCAACGCCATTACATCAGAAGCCTACACAATAGGAAGCAATTACATGGTGTGGAACACCCCCAGTAGAAAGTAAATACCAATGTTGTAAGATATGGCCAAATAAAGAATAGGTAAAAGTATAGAGAAGTTAAGGGGCTGTAGGGGAGGGTAACCAGGACTGCAACAGTGAATACACTAACATCTACATTTATGGTAAGTGTACACAACTGTACTATGTTCGTGTTTCACTGTTGCATTCATCACATTTCGGTTGTTTCCCAAAGCTGAGGATGGGTGGAGGCAGTCAAGAAGCATTAGGGCTGGCAAGCAGGCCTTGTAAGACTGCTGTGAAAAATCCAGCTCTGGATTTAAAAAAAAATAGGTAAGTGGTAATGCTTGGTGAAGGTGTGTACAGAGCACCAGGTTGCAGATTCCAGGATGTCCCTGGATAGGTAATCCCCTGAGAAATGCTGTAAAGATTGATGTAGCCCTAGTGGAATGTGTTCTGATCCCTTGTGGGGTACGTTTCCCATGGTGCTTGTACCAGATATGGATGCAGTGTGCTATCCCATTTAGAAATGGTTTGCTTTGAAATGGCCTTGCCCACTGCCCCTGTAGCAAAGCTGACTAGCAGCTGGTCAGATTTTCTGAAAGGTCTAGTCCTCTCCAGATAGAACCTAAGCTGCCTGCGCACGTCCAGGGAGTGCAGAATCCTTTCCCCTTTATGCTGAGGATTTGGGAAAAGGTTGGCAAATGAATGGATTGGTTTAAACCCACACTAGATACCACCTTGGGCATAAATGATGGGTTAGTCCCGAGGGAAACCCTGTCCGCATGGAAGATAATGAAGGGTTCCACGGCCATAAGGGCCTGAAATTCAAATACTCTTCTTGCTGAAGTGATGGCTAGAAGTAAAGCTGTTTTCCAGGAGAGAGCAGCAGGTTCAAAGGGTGGAAGCATGAGTTTTTCCAATACAACGCTAAGGTTCCAGGCTGGAGTGGGACCTCTCCTGGGGAGGGGGGGGGGGGGCTGTTTTTTTTTTTAATTTTTGGCTACTCTCCAGAATCTGTTTGACCAGAGGATGACAGAAGAGGGGTGGTTCAGTATTATAATGAGCTGAGATGGCAGAGGCATGAATCTTAAATGAAGAGAAGGATAGGCCATTATGGAGCATTTCTGTTAAGTAATCTAGTGGTTGGGTGGACGTTCGAAAGACATGCGTAAATGGGCGGGCCTTCATTGAAGGTTGAAAGTCGAGCTGGCACCTTGGTGGTCGTGAAAATCTACTACCAATCAGCGGACCGGAGTTCCGCTGTGGTGACCCCTAACCGGGAAAAGCCGAAAGACAACAACAATCTAGTATATGAGATAAGCTGGGCACAGTTGTGTCCATTCCTTGAGACCGGCTCCAAGAACAGTACCTGTTCCACTTTTCTGAATAGGATTTTCTAGTACTAGGCCTCCTTGCCTCAAGGATGACATCCAGCATCTGTTTACTGAGGGTTGGTGGTGATGAGTTCAGGGGATGAGCCAGGATGCTAAGTTCAGGGTTTGTAGCTGAGGATGCAAAATCTGGCCCACCTGCTGGGGCAACAGAGAAGGGGTCTGAGGCAGGTGCCAAGGTGGCAGTACTGTCAGACTGCGCAAAAGTGGGTACCAGTGCTGGTGTGGCCAGTCTGGTGCAATCAGGATTGTCCTTTGCTTGACCTGTTTGATCTTTAGTAGAACTTTCGAGAGGGGCAGAGGGGGAAAGGCATAGATTGAGAGATTTTCTCATGTAAAGGACAGAGCATCCACTTTCCATGCTTGGCTGTGGGGAATTCTGGTGCAATATTTGCTCAACTGATAGTTCTGAGGGGAAGCAAAGAGGTCCACCTCTGGTGCCCATCCACCTGTGAATCAGACGCTTGAATGACATGGGTTCCAGTTTCCACTCGTGTGGGTCCATTAGATTTCTGCTCAAGTCTGCCAGTGAATTTAGTTTGCCTGGCAGGAACTGAGCTTGCAGGTGCACTTGATTGCTCAAGGGTGTGTTTGACAGGGCCATGGCTAACCTGCAGAGTGGGTAGAAATGGGTTCCCTCCTGCTTGTTTATGTACCACATAACTGTGGTGTTGTCCGTCTATCAGTAGTTGCCCTGGAAGAATAAGGCCTTTGAAGGCTGTCAGAGCACTCTGTACAGCTAACATTTCATTCTGATTGATATGCAGGTGCGTTTGCTTTGAATACATTGTCCTACCATGTGAGACCCCCCCCATGCATAGTCTGATGCATCTGTTAGGATTTGGGCGGCAGGGGGTTGAGTGAAAGGGAGTCCTTTGTTGAGGTAGCAGGCCTCTGCCCACCAAAGGAACTCTGCCCTTAAGCAAGGAATGATAGGAATCATTATTTCCAGGTCCTGAGAAAGTTGACACCAGAGACTTAAGTACCACTGAAGTTTCCTCATATGCAGTCTTGCATATGGAAATAGTAGAATACAAGAGGCCATAAACCCTAAGGCTGCAGAATTTTTCTTGCAGATAGCTGGGTTTTGGTGGCCAGCAGATTGAAGTAATTTGTCAAATAAATTTGTTTTTCTGGAGTGAGGAATGCCATCTGGGAAGTTGTGTTCAAGTTTGCTCCTAGGAATACAATGTGTTGGTTGGGTACCTGATGTGATTTCTTTTCTTTGATGGTGTAACCCAGAGAAGTTAGAAGTTTCTTTATAAATGTCAGGTGCTGGAGTAGCAATTCCTGACTGTCCACCTGAATTAGGCAATCTTCCAAGTATGGGTAAATTTGAAATTTTCTCTGCCTGCAATATGCAATGGCTGGAGCTAGGCACTTTGTGAACACCCTGGGGGCAGTAGATAAGCCAAAGGGAAGTGCAGGGAAAGTACAGTTGTGTACACTTACCATAAATGTACATGGTCGAATGTATTTACTGTTGCAGTTATCACATCTGGGTTATCTGCCTGCAGGTAGCCCTCAGCCGGCCTGAATATCAGAGTCTTCAGATTCCTACATCGGATGCTCTCTCTTCTTCCATGATGTCAGGTCATCAGGGGTATAAAACAAGCAGCAGACGCCATTACATCAGTTTTTCTTGCCCCAGATGTCAGGTGCCCCCACAATGGGAATCAATTATATGTTATGGTACACCTCGATCAAAGAAAAAAAAAAAAAAAGACACCAGAAAACTTGAATATACCAAACAAGAAGGAAAGGCATAGCAAAGAGAAGAAGTCAGGGGAGCTAGAGGGAGGGTAACCAGGACTGCAAAAGTGAATACACTCTAACATCTACATTTATGGTAAGTGTACACAAAGTACAGTTGTGTACCTACCATAAATGTAGATGTTCGAGTGTATTCACTGTTGCAGTCATTACTCTTGGGTTACCCTGCTGGCAGTCGGTCAGAATTCCAAAGTCTAGGTCCGGCGTCGATTGCTGTCACCTCTTCCCTGACGTCAGAGCGCCAGGGGTATAAAAGATGCAACCGACACCATTTTCTTCAGTTTTTCTTGCACCAGATGTCAGGTGCCCCAAACTGGTAGGCTGAAAAATATGCCAATAAGAAATGCATGCACAAAAATAACATTTCTTTCATCTACAAGCAAATATACCAAAAAGGTTGTATAGGATAGAGAAGTGCAGGTAAGTCCAAGCAAAGAGAAGGGGGATGGTAGGTGGGTAACCTGGACTGCAAAAGTGAATACACTCGAACATCTACATTTATGGTAGTTACACAACTTGTACTATGTTCATCGTGTTTCACTGTTGCAGTCATTACACTTGGGTAGAAACCCAAAGCTTAGGATGGGCAGCTGGGCTAAATAGGATTAGGAGAGGCTATGAGGCCTAACTGCAGTGGCAAAGCCTGCTCTGGACTTGGAGTAGAGAGGCAAGCGGTAGTGCTTTTAAAGGTGTGCACTGAACTCCAAGTTGCAGCCTCTAAGATATCTTTGGTTGGTACTCCTCTGAGGAAGGCTGCTGAAGTGGCTGCTGCTCTGGTGGAATGAGGCCTAATGCCCTTAGGCACTGATTTACCATGTTGAAAATAGCAGAAACGGACGCAATTGCCTATCCATTTAGAAATGGTCTGTTTTGAGATCGCCTTTCCTTGTGATCCTGCAGCATATGACATTAAAAGTTGCTCAGTCTTTCTTAAAGCTTTAGTTCTGCCCAAGTAGAAGCGTAACTGCCTGTGTATGTCCAAAGAATGCAGAATTTTGTCACCCTTGTTCTGTGGATTTGGGTAAAAGGTAGGCAAGTGAATGGTTTGGTTGAGGGCCACACTGGACACCATCTTAGGCATAAATGTAGGGTTTGTCCTCAGAGAAACCCTGTCTGAATGAAAAATGATGAAAGGTTCCAAAGCCATGAGTGCTTGTAACTACAAGACTCGCCTTGCAAAGGTTATTGCTAGGAGCAGAGCTGTTTTCCAGGATAAGAATTTTATACCTGCTGTTGATGCTGGCTCGAAAGGAGGCAGTGTGAATTTTTCCAAAACATAATTGAGGTCCCAGGCTGGAATTGGTGCTCTCCTTGGAGGCCTAATGTTTTTGGCCCCTCTGAGGTACTGCCTTATTAAAGGATGAGAAGAGATAGGTGGTTCCGTATTGTAATGGACTGAAATGGCAGAGGCAAGAATCTTAATGGATGAGAAAGAAAGGCCTTTGTTCAGCATCTCAGTTAGGTATTTTAAAATCTGAGGTATATTTGGTACAGACGTGTCAATGCCTTGTTCCTGGTTCCAAGCACAGAATCTCATCCATTTTTCTGCGTAAGATTTTCTGGTACTGGGCCTCCTGGCCTCCAAGATAACATCCATAACAGCTTTTGAAAGAGGAGTGTCCTGAATGGCTACAGGATCTGCCATGCTGCCAGATTTAAGGTTCTGAGTTGGCTGTGCAAGATCTGATTGTTTTGCTGGGTCAGCAAGTGAGAAGTTTGAGGTAATATCCATCCTGGACCTTGAGACAAGCTTTTTAGGATTGGGTACCAGTGCTGGCATGGTGAGTCTGGTGCTATCAGTATCATTTTTGGCTTCTCTTGTCTGACCTTTAGGAGTACTCTGGGAAGGAGAGGCAGTGGGGGAAAAGTATATGCGGTTAGATTTTTCCAGCTGAATGATAGGGCGTCCACTTTCCATGCTTGCTTGGGATAAATCCTTGTGCAAAATCTCTGCAATTGACAGTTGTGAGGGGAGGCAAATAGATCTATGTCTGGGCATCCCCATTTCCTTATTGTCATGCTGAAGACTTGTGGAACCAGTTTCCATTCGTGGGGATCCATGAGGTTTCTGCTTAGTCTGTCTGCCAGAGTATTTGTTTTTCCTGGCAGGAATTGTGCTTGCAGGTGAACTTGAAAAGCCAATGCCGTGTCCCATAATGTCATTGCTCGTCTGCAGAGGGGGTAGGAGTGCGTACCTCCCTGCTTGTTTATGTACCACATGACTGTAGTGTTGTCTGTCTTTATCAGCAACTGTCCTGGATGAAGCAGGTCCTTGAAAGCTGTCAGGGCATTTTGAACAGCTAGCATCTCTTTTTGATTGATGTGAAGATGCATTTGGTTTGCAGGCCATGTGCCTGAATACATTTTCCTGCCATATGAGCCCCCCAGGCATAATCTGATGCATCCGTTGTCAGTGTCTGTCTGGCTGTGGGTAAACTGAATGGTAGACCCTTGTTGTGGTGACAGGCTTCTGCCCACCATCGAAACTCCTGTTATAGGAAGGGAAAGAGTGCAATTACTGTCTCCAGGCTGTGGCAATGCTGAGTCCAAACACTTTTCAGATACCATTGTAGTTTCCTCATATGCAGTCTGGCATATGGAATTAGTAGAATGCAGGATGCCATGAAACCCAAGGCCTGCAGGATTTTCCTTGCAGATAACTGGGGTTTTGTTGCCAATTTCTTGAAGTAGTCAGTTGCTTTTGCTTGTCTGGCGTGAGATAAGCCATCTGGGCAGTTGTATTTAAGCTTGCACCCAGGAATATTATCTCTTGAGAGGGCACTAGTTTTGATTTCTTTTCGTTTACTGTGTACCCTAGGCCAATTAGTAATCTTTTTACAAATGCCAGATGCTTTATAAGAGTGTCTTTGTTCTCTGATTGAATTAGGCAGTCGTCCAAGTAGGGATATATTTGAATTCCTTTTTGTCTGCAAAACGCAATAACCGGTGCCAGGCATTTTATAAAGACCCTGGGCGCAATAGACAAGCCAAAGGGCAGTGCAGAGAATTGGTAATGCATTGAGCCAGCTATGAATCCGAGGTATCTTCTGCAAGATTGTCTGATTGGACCTAAAAGAGGCATACCTGCATGTCCCAAAGTTATGAGCCAAGCCCTCTTGCCCAGCATGGGCAGTAGCTGCTGTAGTCATCTTGAATTTTGGAACTTCCAGAAACGTATTTAGTATAGACAGGTCCAGTATTGGTATAGTACAGTTTTGTACCTACCATAAATGTAGATGTCCGATAGGTATGCATCTGCAGTCCTAACATATGGGTTTGTCCTGCCTCAGGCAGCCCTTCGGTCGGCCGGATTCCAAAGTCTGGGTCTGGCCTCGGCTGATGTCGCACTTCACCCGACGTCATAGCTGCTGTTTGTTGGGTATAAAGGCATCAGCCAACGCCATTTTCCTCAGTGTTTCTTGCCCCAGATGCCAGGTGCCCTCTAGGAAGGCTAAATTTGGATAAATGCAAATAATTCCAAACAGTAGAGAGCAAACAATATGAAAAAAAAAAAAAAATATATATATATATATATATATATATATATATATATATATATATATATATATATATATATATATATATATATATATATATACAAACAAATACACCATAATAGATTCCCCCAGCTAGCTAAAAGAGGGATAAATACCCTAGGAATACCACAGAGGGAAGGAGGGTGGTATCCTGACTGCAGATGCATACCTATCGGACATCTACATTTATGGTACGTACAAAACTGTACTATGTCCTTCAAGGATGCATCTGCAGTCCTAACATATGGGTAGAATACCATAGCCAAACTGGGGGAGGAGGCACTAAGATAAAGATGGTGTAGTTAAGATCCCTTGCAAAACAGCAGTTGCAAAACCTGCTCGGGATCTAGAGTATAAGGGTAGATTATAATGCTTGGCAAATGTATGCACGGAGCTCCAAGTAGCAGCTTCTAAAATGTCTTTAGTAGCCACTCCTCGTAGGAAAGCTGTAGTGTTGGCTGTAGCTCTTGTGGAATGAGGTCTGATATCAGGAGTTGTCTTTCCATGAAAAGAATAGCAAAATCGAATGCAATTTCCTATCCATTTTGAGATTGTCTGTTTTGAAATTGCTTTTCCTTGCATTCCTGTTGCATATGCTACCAGAAGCTGGTCAGTTTTTCTGCTGGTCTTAGTTCTGTCCAGATAGTAGCGTAACTGTCTGTGTACATCCAAGGTATGTAGCAGTCTTTCCCCCCTGTTCTGTGGGTTGGGGAAGAATGTAGGTAAATGAATTGCTTGGTTCAATGATACTCTGGAGACCACTTTTGGCATAAAGGTAGGGTTAGTTCTCAGAGAGACTCTGTCCTGATGGAAGATAAGGAAGGGTTGTACTGCCATTAACGCCTGTAACTCAGATACCCTTCTTGCTGAAGTAATTGCTAGCAGGAAAGCAGTTTTCCAAGACAAGAATTGTAATTCTGCTGCTGCTGCTGGTTCAAAAGGGGGGAGTGTTAACTTTTCCAGCACAAAGTTGAGATCCCACGTAGGTAAAGGTGGTTTCCTTGGAGGTTTTACATTTTTGATTCCTCTCAAGAACTGCCTGAGTAGAGGATGAGAGAAGACAGGAGGATCCATGTTGTATTCTGCTGAAATTGCTGATGCATGAATCTTAATGGAGGAGTAAGACAGGCCACTGTGGAACAGCTCTGCTAAATATTCCAGGATGTGTGCTATGTTTGCCAATGAGACATTTTCTCCCTTTGCTGCACTCCAAATGAGGTATCTTTTCCACTTGGCTGAATAAGTCTTCCTTGTGGAGGGTCGGCGTGCCTCCAGGATAATGTCCTTAACCCTCTGAGATAAACCTGGGTTATTTTGTTTTATGCAATATTCCAAGCAGCTAGCTGCAGCGTTTTCAAGTTTGGGTGTAGGATCTTGTAGTTATCCTGTGTTAGTAGTAAGGGGCATAGAGGTAGTGGCCATGCGTATGTCCGAGACATGCTCCTCAGCAGCGGGTGCCAATGTTGCCTCGGCCAGTCTGGAGCTATCAGAATTACCCTTGGCTGATCCTCTCTGATCCTCAGTAGAACTTTGTACATAAGGGAAGAGGTGGAAATGCATATGCTATCAGGTTTTTCCAGCTGAAGGAAAGGGAGTCCACCCTCCAAGCAAGTGGGTGGTATGCTCTTGTGCAAAATTTCTTCAATTGGTGGTTGTGTGGGGAGGCGAACAGGTCTATCTGTGGTAGTCCCCATTTCTTTGTTATGGCTTTGAAGATATCTGGATGCAGCATCCATTCATGAGCATCCGTGGTAGTTCTGCTTAAGGTGTCTGCTAGAGAATTTTCTTTCCCTGGTACAAATCTGGCCTGAAGTTGAATGTTGAGATTCAGGGCCACATTCCACAGGTCCATTGCCATCCGGCATAGAGGATATGAATGTGTACCTCCCTGTTTGTTGATGTACCACATGACTGTGGTATTGTCCGTCCTTATCAGCAGATGACCCTGTTGAAGGAGTGGTCTGAATGCCTGGATCGCATGTTTCACTGCCAGCATCTCCTTTAGATTTATGTGTAGATTCAGCTGGTCTTGGGTCCATAGGCCTTGTATACACTTGTCCACCATGTGTGCCCCCCATCCTAGGTCTGAGGCATCCGTGGTGATTGTTTGGCTTGGGTGAGGTTTGTGAAAAGGCAATCCTCTGTTCAACTGACAGGCCTGAGCCCACCACAGGAATTCTTGCTTCAGGGATGGAATTATTGGAATCTGGGCTTCTAGACTGTGCTTGTGTTGAGACCATACATTCCTTGGGTACCATTGCAACTTCCTCATATGCAGCCTGGCATGCGGAACCAATATTATGCAGGATGCCATGTAACCCAGGGCTTGCAGGACTTTCCTTGCAGTAAGCTGAGTTTGTGTTGTTAATGTCATGAAGTAGACTGGTAGTTGCTTTTGTTTTTCTTCTGTGAGAAAAGCCATTTGAGTTGATGTATCCAGTTCTGCACCCAAGAATGTTATCCTTTGGGATGGTACTAGTCTTGACTTTTGCATGGTGACTGTGTATCCCAAGGCTTGCAACAGTTGTATGACATTTTCCAAATCTTTTGTTAATTTTTTCTTGTTGTCCGCTTGTATTAGGCAGTTTTCCAGGTATGGGTAAATTTGAATTCCCTGAAGCCTGCAATGAGCAATTACTGATGCCAGGCATTTCGTGAATACTCTGGGCGCAGTAGATAAGCCAAAGGGCAATGCTGAGAATTGATAATGCTCTGATCCTGCAAGAAATCTGAGGCGTCTTCTGCAATCTGGTCGTATAGGGACGTGCAGGTATGCTTCCTTGAGATCTAGAGTCGCCAGCCAAGACTCCTTGCCCAGCATGGGAAGAAGTTGCTGGAGGGTCAGCATTTTGAATTTTGGAACAATGAGATATGTGTTCAGTGCGGACAAGTCGAGAATAGGTCTCCATTGATTTTCTTTTCTTGGTACAAGGAAAAGCCTGGAGTAAAATCCTTGGCCTTGCTCCATAGGCGGTACCTTTTCTATAGCTCTCATCCTTAGTAAGTTGTTTTGTCTTAGAGCTTCTGTTTTTTGGCTTGGTGGTAGGTTTGGCATTCCTCTCTTTTTTGGTAGAGTGTGGAAGTGAAACCTGTAGCCCTTGTCTATTGTTTGTAAAGTCCATTTGTCTCCTGTGATGTAATGCCAGTTGTCGGAAAATAAGGCTAGCTTTCCGCCCAAGGGTGCTTCCAGTTGTTCCCTGGTAGGCGGAACCAGAGCCAAGTCATTGTGTCTGCCCTGTGGAAGTGGTTGTAGATGAATCTGTGGCAGTACTTCTCTGGTTGGTAGGTTGCCACTGACGTCCCCTGTAGGCACCCCTAGATTGACCTCTGCCTCTTGGGCGTCTATTTCTGCCTCTCTGTGCTCTGGAGTTGTCTGGAAAGGACCAATTGTTCGAAGGCCAATTTCTGCTAAACCTCGGAGGTTGGACCTGTAAGAAATCCTTGACTGTTTGGACAGATTTTGCTTTTTCTTCCACCTTCTTTAGAACCTCCTGTGCAGGGGAGCCAAACAAACTGTTTCTCCATGGGAGCATCTAGGAGTTTTGACTTAACATGGTCTGGTAAGGATTGTTCTTTTAACCAGGCATGCCTTCGAATCACTGTTCCAGTCATAGCTGATCTAAAGGAAGCCTCCAGTGCATCATAGCCACATTTTAAGAAATGGTTACTGACCTGCTGAGAGTTATGTACCAAATCCTGAAGGGACTTGCGGTCTAAAGGATCAGGAGAGGACAGTTTTTTATTTAGCTGGTCTAACAAAAATTCCTGGTACTAAATCATGTGAAATTGACAGTTTAAGGCCCTGGCCGAAAGAGTAGCAGAAGTATAAACCTTTTTACCCCATCTCTCTAATGCTCTAGATTCCCTTTCAGAGGGAAGAGGGTTTTTGGCAGAGGCAGCTGCCACACCTTTAGGGCCCTGTGAAATGGTTTCAGGGTCTGCAACAGGAGCCTTATACAAATGGTAGTGTGTGTCCGGAACCCTATAATATCAGTCAGGCTTGGCAGGGGCCGGAGGAAGAGAATCAGGGGCAGTACAGGCATCATTATATGCATCATCAACAACTGTTAGTACTGGAGGAATGGCTAAAGGCCTATGCTGTGGTAAGTGTAAAAAAGTCCTTAGCCTTTTCCTTGAATCTGAAAAATCCTGGCCCTGCCATTGGAAGTGTTCCCTCATAGCATGTAAGGTTTCCCCAAAAGAAAATTCTTCAGGAGGAGAAGCAGAAGGAATGGAGTCTTCTGCATCAGAATCCTCATAAGGAGAATATGGGCCTTCGTGAGGGTCTGAGTCATCCGAGGAATAGTCTGTAGAGACAGGTTCCGGGGGTTCAGTCCTAGACCTTTTATCTGGAGGGGGCTGAGAGGCCCTGTCTGGGTGAGGTTGTGATCCCCTGATCAAAGAAATGAGATCCTCAGCCAGGCTGAGTATTTGGGAACTAGAGGTAGGCCTATGCGAGGGAGTTTTAGCAGGTAAGGCCTTAGAAGATTTAGCTGCTTTAGCCCTGGCAAAAGCCTTGATAGACATAGAAGCAGGGGGTCTAGCAGCCCCACGTGCAGGGGTAGATATGTCTAAAGGAATAGTGTCTGACAAATCCTGGGTGCCTGCTTCTGTAGCAGTAAATTCAGTAGCAGATTCAGCCATGCTCTGTGAGGCTTCGGCTATTGGAGGCATGCTTTCGGCTGAAGGAAGAACAGAGGGCTCGGTTTCAGCCGAAACCGAGACACTCGCGGTTGGCCTAACCGTGGTTTCAGCCGTAACCGCGGACCGCGAGTGTCGGTCCTTTTCCTTGCGCTTTTTAACTAATTGTGTAGTCGGAGTCTCCGACGGCATTTTGTATGCAAAAGCGGGACCAAAAAACTCCTCTGCAAACTCCGACTGACGTCTAAGCGTCCGTCGGTTGAAGGAAGCACAGGCTAGACAAGCTGATACGTCGTGGTCTGGGCCTAAGCAAGGACAGCAGTAAGAGTGGAAATCCTTATGAGGTATTTGTTTCCCACAAGTTAAACAATTATTTACATTGTCTGACATCGGCTGAGGCAAGAAAGAGTCCCCAACGGGGTACTTAGCTTTTTAGAAGTCTTTGGTAGTAGAAATCTCTGGATCTGACCGACCGGCACTTGCGAACAGCTTCTGCTTCGGGCACCGTGCGGCAAGAAAGACTGAGGAAAATGGCGTCGGCTGATGCCTTTATACCCAACAAACAGCAGCTATGACGTCGGGTGAAGTGCGACATCAGCCGAGGCCAGACCCAGACTTTGGAATCCGGCCGACCGAAGGGCTGCCTGAGGCAGGACAACCCATATGTTAGGACTGCAGATGCATCCTTGAAGGACATCCAGGTTTTGTCCTTACTGGGTACTAGGAAAAGTCTGGAGTAAAATCCTTGCCCCTGCTCTTGCTGTGGTACTTGCTGAACGGCCCTCATGTCCAAGAGGGCTGTAATTTGCTTTTGTGCTTCTGCCCATGTGGCAGGTCTGGCATGCCCTTTGACCTTGGTAGAGTGTGAAAATGGAACCTGTAGCCTTAGGACACTATGTTCAGGACCCATATGTCTTGGGTAATCATTTGCCAATTTGATGAAAAAAGTGCTAGTTTTCCCCCTAGGGGGGCTGTCAAAAGATAACTGCTTGGAACTGGTAGAGGAAAGTCATTGGGACTGTCTCCTGTAAGGTTGTGATTTGTCTTCTCCGCTTTTGGAGGTAGGAGCACCCCACTGTTTAGGTCTGTATGAGCCTTGGGGGTGAGATCTGCCTCTGGGACGTCTGTATCTGCCTCTTTATGGTCTGTCTGACACTGCAAAGGACCATTTTGTAGAAGGCCAGTTCCTGCTAAACCTGGGTGGCTGTACCTTAAGAAATCCTTGACTGTCTGCATGGATTTTGCTTTATCCTCCATTTTTTTCAACACCTCTTCTGCTTTAGTACCAAGCAAAGTATCATGCTGTAATGGTGCATCTAATAATTTTGCTTTAACATTATCAGGCAGATTCTGTTCCTTTAACCAAGCATGCCTTCTAATGACAGAACCTGCAACAGCTGCCCTGCAAGAGGCCTCCAGTGAATCATAACCACATTGCAAAGTATGCTTTCCCACTTGTTCAGTTACATGCAATAAATCCTGCAATTCCTTGTTCTCTGAACATTCAGTATGTGTCAACATTTTCTGTTTAAGCAGTGACATTAAATATTGCTGATATTTAAGCATATGAAAATGACAATTTAAAGCCCTTACAGCCAGGGTAGCAGAAGTGTAGACTTTTGTCCACCATCTGTCTAGAGCCCTAGAATCCCTATCAGAGGGGACAGGGTTTTTTTCAGTGGAAGCATTAACCCCCTTGGGACCCTGAGATATAGTTTCTGGGTCAGCAGCGTTTTTTTTTATATAGGAATTTATGAGAATCGGGGACCCTGTAGAATCTGTCTGGCTTAGCAGGTGCAGGGGGTAAAGAGTCAGGGGACAGGCCGGACTCTGAAAATACATCTACAATGTCTAGAACATGTGGAATAGCAAGGGGCCTGTGCTGAGGAAGAAGCAGGAAGTCTCTGAGCCTTTTCTTAGATTCAGAATAATCTTCTCTCCCAGTGGAAATGCTCCCTCATAGTATGCAGGGTTTCCCCAAAAGAATAATCCTCAAGAGGAGAGGCTGAAGGAATGGATTCTTCAGCATCAGAATCCGCATAGGGAAGCGTGGAGTAATCCTGTTCAGAAAAGGAATCAGAGGAAATAGATACCTGATCAGAAGAATCATAGTCTGTCTCTTGCCTAGGCCTCTCATCAGGAGGGGGATGGGAGCCCCTGGATCAAAGTAATTAGGTCTTCGGCCATTTTGAGCATCTGTTTTTTAGGCATGGAAGTCTGAGTAGGAGAATGCTGTACTTGTTTCTTTGTCTTTAGAGCTGCTTTAGTCTTCGTCTTTGAAGCTGAGGATGGCTTAATATATAGTTGTGTAGGTCTAAAGACAACCTCAGAAGCCGATGCCTGCTCAGCGGCTCCGGACCCATCTGAGGGAATGATTTACAAGTGTCCAATACCTTGAGTATCCAGAAGCCCAGTCGGCTCCACGTGGGAGTCAGTAGCGTGCGCCAGGGGCTGCGAAAGCGCCTCACTGAGAACCGGCAACTGGCCTAGTAGAGGCTTCATTGTCGGTTTTGGACCTCGGATGCCTATCCTTGCCCTTTTCCTTGCGTTTTTTGTAAACTCCGGTTGTCGGCTGGTCCGACGGCATTATATAATTAAATCTTCGGCCAAAGTAATGAAATGCAAAATCGAACCGATGCTTGATAGTGTGTTGGTTAAATGTAGCACAGAAGTGACAGCTAGCAACGTTGTGATCAGGGCCTAGGCAAGGAATACAGTAAGAGTGAAAATCCTTATGAGGTATTTGCTTCTCACAAGAAATACAATTGTTAACTTTTTCTGACATCGGTCTGGAGCAAGAAAAAGTTTCCCCAACGGGGTACATAGCATTAATGAAGACTTCAGTTCTGAAATTCGGATTTGAAAATCTCAGGGGTCGGCTGACCGGCACTTGCGAACTGCTTTTGCTTCGGGCATCGTGTGGCAAGAAAGACTGAAGAAAATGGCGTCTGCTGCATCTTTTATACCCCTGGCGCTCTGACGTCAGTGAAGAGGCGACAGCAACCGATGCGGGACATAGACTTTGGAATTCTGGCCGACTGAGGGCAGCCTGCCAGCAGGATAACCCAAGAGTAATGACTGCAACAGTGAAACACGATGAACATCTGTACTATGCTCTTCGTGCTCCACTGTTGCAGTCATCACATTTGGGTTGCTTCCCAAAGCTAAGGAAGGGAGGAGGAAGTCAGGGAGCATTAGGGGCAGCTATTAAGCACTGCAAGACTGCAGTGGCAAAACCAGCTCTTAATTTAGAAAAAATAGGCATGTAGTAGTGCTTGGTGAAGGTATGAACAGAGCTCCAGGTAGCAGCTTCTAGGATGCCCCTGGTAGGGACTCTCCTGAGAAAGGCTGCAGAGGTAGATGCAGCCCTGGTGGAATGTGATCTTATCCCCTGTCGGGTAGGTTTTCCATGGTGCCTGTAGCAAAAATAAATGCAATGGGCTATCCATTTGGAAATGGTTTGCTTTGAAATGGCCTTCCCCTCTGCCCCTTCAGCAAAGCCAAATAGCAGCTGTTCAGATTTTCTGAGAGGCTTAGTCCTGTCCAAATAAAATCTAAGTTGTCTGTGCATGTCCAGAGAGTACAGTATTCGTTCCCCTTTGTTTTGTGGATTAGGGAAAAAAAAGTAGGCAAATGAATGGACTGATTTAGGGCCACACTAGACACCACCTTGGGCATAAAGGAAGGATTGGGCCTGAGGGGAAACCCTGTCTGCATGGAAGATAATGAAGGGTTCCACTGCCATGAGGGCCTGTAATTCAGACACTCTTCTTGCTGAAGTGATGGCCAGAAGGAAGGCTGTCTTCCAAGAAAGGAATTTCAGCTCTGCTGTTGCAGCTGGCTCAAGGGGGGGGGGGGGGGGGAGCTTTTCCAATACAAAGTTAAGATCCCAGGCGGGAATGGGGTCCCTCCTGGGGGGGGGGGTGTCTTAAATTTTTGGCCCCTCTAAGGAATTGTTTTAGCAAGGGGTGATAGAAGAGGGGTGGTTCAGTATTATAATGTGCTGAAATGGCAGAGGCATGAATTTTCATTGATGTGAGGGATATGCTCTTGTGGAGCATTTCTGTTACATACTGAAAAATATGAGGTAAGCTGGGCACTGTTGTGCCCACCCCCCGAGTCTGGCTTCAGGAACAGTATTTTTTCCACTTTTCAGCATAGGATTTTCTGGTACTAGGCCTCCTTGCCTCCATAATGACATCTAGCACCTGCTTACTGAGGGATGCTATTGGAGAGCTCAAGGAATTAGCCAGGCTGAAAGGTTCAGGGTTTGAAGCTGAGGGTGCAGAATCTGGCCTGCCTGCCGGGACAGCAGGGAGGGGGTCTGAGGCAGGTGCCATGGTTCCAGCAGGGCTGGCGTGGCCAGTCTGGTGCAATCAGTATTGTCCTTGGCTTGTCCTGTTTGATCTTTAGCAGAATCTTAGAGAGGAGAGGCGGGGGGGGGGGGGCATAAACAAAGTGGCTTTCCCAGGTAAAGGACAGGGCATCCACTTTCCAAGCTCGACTGTGAGGAGTCCTTGTGCAGAATTTGTCCAATTGGTAGATATTAGGGGAGGCAAACAGGTCTACCTCTTGGGTCCCCCATTTGTTCCTCAAGAGGGTGAATATTTTTGGTTCTAGTTTCCATTTGTGTGCGTCCATGAGATTTCTGCTTAAGTCGTCTGCCAGTGAATTTAGCTTGCCTAGCAGGAATTGAGCTTGTAGGTGCACTTGCTAGCATAAGGCTGTGTTCTACAGAGCCATAGCTAGTCTGCAGAGAGGGTATGTGTGTGTTCACCCCTGCTTATGTACCACATAACTGTGGTGTTGTCTTGTCTTTACCAATAGTTGTCCTGGAAGAATGCGGTCTTTGAAGGCTGTCAGGGAATTCTGTACATCTAACATTTTTTTTTTATTTTTATGCAGGTGCATCTGTCTCTGGTTCCACTTGCTCTGAATGCACTGCCCTGCCAAGTGAAGCCCCCATGCATAGTCTGATGCGTCTGCTGTTAGGGTTTGGGCGGCAGGGGGTAGAGTGAAAGGGAGCCCCTTGTTGTGGTAGCAGGCCTCTGCCCACCAAAGGAACTCTGTCTTTATGCAAGGAATGATAGGAATCATTGATTCCAGGTCCTGAGAATGTCGACACCATAGGCTTTTTAGATACCATTGTAGTTTCTTCATATACAGTATTTCATATGAAATTAGTAGAATGCAACAGGCCATGAACCCCAATGCTTGCAGAATTTCCTTGGAGATAGCTGGGGTTTTGTGGCCAATAGTTTGAAGAGGTTGTCAACGAAACTTGTTTCTCTGGAGTGAGGAAAACCATCTGGGAAGTTGTGTTCAAGCTTACTCCCAGGAATACAATCTGTTGGCAGGGTACTAGGTGAGATTTCTTTTTGTTTATGGTGTACCCCTGGGAGGATAGAAGTTTTACAAATGTCAGATGTTGTAATAGCAAGTCCTGGCTTTCTGCCTGAAAATCGTCCAAGTATGGGTATATGTGAATATTTCTCTGCCTGCAAAATGCAATGGCTGGAGCAAGACACTTTGTGAATATTTATTTATTTATTTATTTATTGCAGTTGGTTTACCAGGATAGTCCATTGGACCTTAAAGAACCCGTTTTCAATGGAGTCCCGGGGAGAAAAGCTCCAAAAAATAAATGTACATTAACATTTGACAGTAACAATCTAGGTACATGCTAGCAAAAGAACAATGTGCAGTAGATAAGCCAAAGGGAAGTGCAGAGAATTGATACTGCATGGAGCCTGCCCTGAAGCGCAGGTATTTCCTGCAAGATTCCCTTACTGGAATGTGCAGGTAAGCTTTTATTTTTTTTATTTATTTTACATTTGTTAACCGGGCTAGTCCAACTGGATACATGTCCATTTTCAGTGGAAGCCCGAGGAGAAAAGCTCCACTATCTAATGCATAATAACAAAAATACATTCAAAGTACATAAGTAATTTAAGACAACTAAAACAGGGATTTAAAATTACATAGGGAATTAAGACACAAGTAAAACAGGCATATAGGCTTTCCTTTCAGTAAGTTCAAAAAGGTGAATACAGAGACTATCAAATTTCTACAGTACAGGTCAAAGTACATAGGTAATTTGAGATTCAACTAAAACAGGCATTCATAATTACATAGGGAATTTAAGACTCAACTAAAACAGTCATTTAGGCTATCTTTTCAGTAAGTTCAAAAGGTGAAAACAGAAACTATCAAATTTCTTCAGTACAGGTATATAAAATGTGAGACAGAAATAATTAAGTAGTTTAAAAGCAAAAGATAGAGTTACTAGAAAATTTTAGTTTGAAGTTGAGAGAGTCAATTTCTTAGGTAGAGATGAAAAATAAAATGGAGAAATAGAGTTGGGAGACAGTGCAAAGGATACAGGAGAAGGTAGGAGGTACGTGATCAGCTAGGGTTATTGCAAGAGCAAAGCCAGTGATTGGTTAGAAAATGTTTCAGTTGGGTTTTAAATAGTGTGATAGAAGTTTGGCCTAAGATGTCTGCAGGAAGTTGATTCCAAATTTTACCAACTGAGTTGGAAAATATAGAGTCACCTGCTGTATTCTTTGATAGAGAGGTTTGAATCAGTATTTTATTGGAAGAGCGTAGGGTTTTTAGGTTGTTATAGGGTTTTATCAGGGTGGAGAGCACTGGTATCTTTTCTGGGTGGTGAAGGGCTTTATGGGCAGTTGTAAGCTGATAGTATTGAATTAGGTGAGGTAACTCCAGCCACCCTAGGTTAAGGAGGTTCAGGCAGTGATGTGTTTTATATGGAGAGGCAGTGGCAAATTTGGCAATGTTGTTATAGGCTGTTGTAAGCCTATTGATGTTATGTTTAGAAAGATTAGTATATATGGGGGATGCATATAGTAGAGTAGAGGTAAGATATGTTCTGGCTATGGTAGTTCTTGCTTCAGGAGTTAAGAAAGATTTGATTCTGTAGAGAGAACCTAATTTTTTGTTGGTTGCTTTTATGATAGAGTGGATATGAAAATCAAATTTTAGTAGGTTGTCGACAGTAACTCCTAGAAGTTTGGTTGTTTGGTCAGGAGAGATAAGGGTGCCATTGTTAGAAGTAAGTGTGAAACTAATAGGGGGAGACAGGTGTGTGGGTGAGAAGAGGAGAAGTTTAGTTTTCTTAGGGTTTAAGAGAAGGCAGTGATTGGAGAACCATTGTTCTATGGTGGTAAAAGTTTTTTGAGTAAGTGAGTGGAGGTCAGCTTGGGTTGTGGCAGAGCAGATGATGGTGGTATCATCGGCGGACTGAATGCAAGTAGTTAGTGGGGTGGCTAGATACAGGTCGTTAATAAAGATGGAAAATAAAAGAGGACCTAAGATGGAGCCCTGAGGTACTCCTAAAGTGGTAGGGAGAAGTTCGGAAAGATTGTTGTTCCATAAAACAGCTGGTTTCCGATTCTGAAGATAGGAAGTAAACCAGCTTAAAGCAAGATTATTGAGAGAGAGAGATTTTAAACAATGTAGGAGGAGTTGGTGATTCACCATGTCAAAGGCTTTTGACAGGTCTACAAAGAATGCAGATGAAAGAAGATTGTTATTCCGGTTTATATTAATGGAGTCTATGAAGGATAATAAGGCTGCTGTCGTGGTGCTATGGTAGGGACGAAAGCTTCCTATAAGTCTAAGGTTGCCAGCCAGGCATCTTTGCCTAGTGTAGGAAGAAGCTGTTGAAGTGTTAGCATTTTGAAATTTGGGATTACCAGAAATGTATTTAGAATAGAGAGGTCCAGGATAGGATGCCAGGAGCAGTCTTTTTTGGGTACCAGGAAAAGTACTGAATAAAAACCTTCTCCCCTTTGTCCTGCTGGGACAGGTTGAATAGCCCTGATACTTAGAAGGGAGAGAACCTGCTGTTGGGCCTCTGCCCACTGATTTGGGGGTAGGTCTGGCTAACTGCTTGGGGTTGGTATCTGTATCCTTGGGAAACTATCTTCAAAACCCATTTGTCCTGGGTAATTAGTTCCCAGGTTTTTGCTTGCAGGGCGAGCTTTCCTCCTAAGGGAGCAGGCAGTTGAGCAGGGCTTAGAAGTGTTAAGGTTAAGTCATTGTGCCATTTTTCTGTAAGGGGTGGCTTACTACTCCCTGCTTTGGAAGTGGGAGCCCCCCACTGCTCAAGTCTGTGCGAAGCCTGAGACTGTAACCTAGGTGGTCTGTTGTTCCTTGGTTTAGACTAAGAAGGCCTGGAAGAGACTTGGAAAGGACCAATTCTTTGAAGGCCAATGCCTACTAAATCTGGGAGGCTGTACTTGTAGAAAATCTTTAACAGTCTGCATAGATTTAGCTTTTTCCGCCATCCTTTTGAGGACTTCTGCTTTGTTGCCAAAAAGGTGGTTTTGATATAAGGGAGCATCCAGTAATTTAGCTTTAACATGACCTGACAAGTTTTGCTCCTAAAGCCAAGCATGCCTTCTAAGTACAGACCCAGTGACAGCAGCCCTGCAAGATGCTTCTAAAGCATCAAAACCACATTGCAAGGTATGTTTACCAACTTGTTCTGCAGAATGCATTAAATCCTGTAATTCTGTGTGTTCAGCACAGTCAGGAATCATCATCATTTTCTGTTTAAGTAGTCCCATAACATGCTGCTAATACTTTAACATATGAAACTGGCAATTTAAAGCCCTAATGGCTAAAGTAGCGGAAGTGTATACCTTCTGACCCCATCTGTCCAAGGCTCTAGAATCTCTATCAGAAGGGGTAGGATTTTTGATAGCAGTAGCCTTAATGCCTTTTGGTCCTTGGGAAATGGTCTCTGGATCCGCAGCAGGATTCTTGAAGAGGAAAGTACAGTTGTGTACCTACCATAAATGTAAATGTTCGAGTGTATTCACTGTTGCAGTCATTACTCTTGGGTTATCCTGCTGGCAGGCTACCCGCAGTCGGCCTGAATTCCAAAAGTCCTGGTCCGGCGTCAGTTGCTGTCGCCTCTTCCCTGACGTCAGTTCGCCAAGGGTATAAAAGATGCAGCAGATGCCATTTTCTTCAGTTTTTCTTGCCCCAGATGTCAGGTGCCCCCAAAAGAGTAGGCTAAATATATTATGCCAATAAACATACATGCACTAAAGTAACATTTCCTTAATCTACAAGCAAATACACCACATAGGTTGTATAGAATAAAGTACAAATAAACCCCAGCAAAAGAAAGGGGGACGGTGGGAGGGTAGCCTGCACTGCAACAGTGAATACACTCGAACATCTACATTTATGGTAGGTACACAACTGTACTATGTTCATCGTGTTTCACTGTTGGTCAGAACTCTTGGGTTGAATCCCAAAGCTGAGGATGGGTGGCTGAGCTAAATAGGATTAGGAGAGGCTATGAGGCCCTGCAGAACTGCAGTGGCAAAGCCTGCTCTGGATTTAGAGTAAAGAGGTAAGTGGTAGTGCTTTGTAAAAGTGTGCACTGGACTCCAGGTTGCAGCCTCTAAGATGTCTGGTTGGTACTCCTCTGAGGAAGGCTGCTGCTCTGGTAGAATGAGGCCTAATGCCCTTAGGCACTGATTTGCCATGCTGAGAATAGCAGAAATGGATGCAGTGACCTATCCATTTAGAAATGGTCTGTTTTGAGATAGCCTTTCCTTGTGATCCTGCAGCATATGACAGAGTTGCTCGGTCTTTCTGAAAGCATTAGTTCTGTCCAAGTAGAAGCGTAGCTGTCTATGTCCAAAGAATGCAGAATTTTCTCACCCTTGTTCTGAGGGTTTGGATAAAAGGTAGGCAAGTGAAAAGTTTGGTTGAGGGCCATACTGGACACCACCTTAGGCATAAATGTTGGGTTTGTCCTCAGAGAAACCCTGTCTGGATGAAAAATGATAAAAGGTTCCACAGCCATGAGTACTTGTAACTCAGAGACTCGTCTTGCAGAGGTTATTGCTAGGAGCAGAGCGGTTTTCCAGGATAAGAATTTTATATCAGCTGTTGAGGCTGGCTCAAAAGGAGGCAGTGTGCGTTTTTCCAACACATAATTGAGGTCCCATGCCGGAACTGTTGCTCTCCTTGGGGGCCTGATGTTTCTGGCCCCTCTGAGGTACTGCCTTATTAAAGGATGAGAAAACATAGGTGGTTCCGTATTGTAATGGGCTGAAACGGCAGAAGCATGAATCTTAATTGATGAAAAGGAAAGGCCTTTGTCCATCATCTCAGTTAGGTTTTGAGAAATCTGAAGAATATTTGGTACATACGTGTCAATGCCTTGTTCCTGGTTCCAAGCACAGAATCTCTTCCATTTTTCTGCATAAGATTTTCTGGTACTGGGCCTCCTGGCCTCCAAGATAACATTCATAACAGCTTTTGAAAGAGGAGTGTTCTGAATGGCTACAGTATGCGCCATGCTGCCAGATGTAAGGTCCTGAGTTGGCTGTGTAGGATCTGATTGTTTTTTTGGGTCAGCAAGTGAGAAGTTTGAGGCAGTATCCATGCTGGACCCTGAGACAAGTGCTCTAGGATTGGGTACCAATGCTGGCGTGGCCAGTCTGGTGCAATCAGTATCATGTTTGGCTTCTCTTGTCTGACCTTTATGAGTACCTTGGGAAGGAGAGGCAGTGGAGGAAAGGCATACACTGTTAGGTTTTTCCAGCTGAAGGATAGGGCGTCTACTCTCCATACTTGTTTGTGATAAGTCCTTGTGCAAAATCTCTGTAATTGGCAGTTGTGAGGGGAGGCAAATAGATCTATGTCTGGGCATCCCCATTTCCTTGTTATCATAATGAAGACTTGTGGATCCAGTTTCCACTTGTGGGGATCCATGAGGTTTCTGTTTAGTTCGTCTGCCAGAGTATTTGTTTTTCCTGGCAGGAATTGTGCTTGCAGGTGAACTTAAGTCAATACTGTGTCCCACAAGGTCATTGCTTGTCTGCAGAGGGGGTAGGAATGTGTGCCTCCCTGCTTGTTTATGTACCACATGACCGTAGTATTGTCCGTCTTTAACAGTAGCTGTCCTGGATGAAGTAGATCCTTAAAAGCTGTCAGGACATTCTGAACAGCTAGTATCTCTTTTTGATTGATATGAAGATGCATCTGGCTTGCAGGCCATGTGCCCTGAATACATTTTCCTGCCATATGAGCCCCCCAGGCATAATCTGATGCATCCGTTGTCAGTGTTTGTCTGGCTGCGGGTAAAGTGAATGGCAGACCCTTGTTGCGGTGACACGTCTGTGCCCACCATCGAAACTCCTGTTGCAGGCAGGGAATGAGGGTAATTACTGTCTCCAGGCTGTAGCAATGCTGAGTCCAAACACTTTTTAGATACCATTGTAGTTTCCTCATATGCAGTCTGGCATATGGAATTAGTAGAATGCAGGATGCCATGAAGCCCAAGGCCTGCAGGATTTTCCTTGCAGATAACTGGGTGCGTGTTGCCAATTTTTTTTAAGTAAGAAGTCAGTTGCCTTTGTTCTTCTGGCATGAGATAAGCCATCTGGGCAGTTGTATTTAAGCTTGCACCCAGGAATATTATCTCTTGAGAGGGTATTAGTTTTGATTTCTTTTCGTTTACTGTGTACCCTAGGCAAATTAATAATCTTTTTACAAACACCAGATGTTTTAGAAAACTGTCTTTGTTCTCTGCTTGAATAAGGCAGTCGTCCAAGTAGGGATATATTTGAATTCCTCTTTGTCCGCAAAATGCAATTACTGGTGCCAGGCATTTTGTGAAGACCCTGGGCGCAGTAGATAAGCCAAAGGGCAGTGCAGAGCATTGGTAGTGCACTGAGCCAGCTATGAATCTGAGGAATCTTCTGCAAGATTGTCTGATTGGGACATGCAGGTATGCCTCTTTAGGTCCAAAGTTACGAGCCAAGCCTTTTTGCCCAGCATGGGCAGTAGCTGCTGTAGAGTCAACATCTTGAATTTTGGAACTTCCAGAAACATGTTTAGTATAGATAGGTCCAGTATTGGTCTCCAGGTTTTGTCCTTTCTGGGCACCAAGAAAAGTCTCGAGTAAAATCCTTGCCCCTGCTCTTGTTGTGGTACTTGTTGAATGGCCCTCATGTCCATGAGGGCTGTAATTTGCTTTTGTGCCTCTGCCCATTGATTGTGTGGCAGGTGTGGCATACCTTTTGCCCTTGGTAGGGTGTGAAAGTGGAAACTGTAGCCTTAGGACACTATGTTCAAGACCCAATTGTCTTGGGTAATCATTTGCCAATTTGGTGAAAAAAGTGATAGTTTTCCCCCTAAGGGGGCTGCCAAAAGAAAAGTGCTTGGATCTGGCAGAGTGAAGTCATTGGGACTGTTTCCTGTAAGGTTATGATTTGTCTTCTCCGCTTTTGGAGGTAGGTGCACCCCATTGTTTAGGCCTGTATGAGCCTTGGGGCTGAGATCTGCCTCTGGGATGTCTGTATCTGTCTCTTTGTGGCCTGTCTGACACTGGAAAGGACCAATTTTTTGAAGGCCAGTTCCTGCTAAATCTGGGTGGCTGTACCTGCAAGAAATCCTTAACTGTCTGCATGGATTTCGCTTTATCCTCCATTTTCTTCAACACCTCTTCTACTTTAGCACCAAATAAAGTATCATGCTGTAATGGAGCATCTAATAATTTTGCTTTAACATGATCAGGCAGATTCTGTTCCTTTAACCAAGCATGCCTTCTAATAACAGAACCTGTAACAGCGGCCCTGCAAGAGGCCTCCAGTGAATCATAACCACAGTGCAAAGTATGCTTTCCCACTTGTTCAGCAGCATGCAATAAATCTTGCATTTCCTTGTTCTCTGAACCTTCAAAATTTGTCATTTTCTGTTTAAGCAGTGACAATAAATATTGCTGATATTTAAGCATATGAAACTGACAATTTAAAACCCTTACAGCCAAGGTAGCAGAAGTGTAAACTCCCCCCCCCCCATCTGTCCAGTGCCCTAGAATCTCTATCAGAGGGTACAGGTTTTTATGCAGTGGAAGCTTTGACCCCTTTGGGACTCTGAGATATAGTTTCTGGGTCAGCAGCGGGGTTTTTATATAGGAATTTATGAGAGTCTGGGACCCTGTAATATCTGTCTGGCTTAGCAGGTGCAGGGGGTAGAGTCAGGGGACAGGCCAGAGACTGAAAATACATCATCTACAATGTCTAGAACAGGTGGAATAGCAAGGGGTCTGTGCTGAGGTAGTAGCAGAAAGTCTGAGCCTTTTCTTAGATTCTGAATAATCTTGGCTCTCCCAGTGGAAATGCTCCCTCATGGTATGCAGGGTTTCCTCACAGGAATAATCCTCAGAAGGAGAGGCTGAAGGAATGTATTCTTCAGCATCAGAATCCTCATAGGGAAGAAGAAAATATCCCTGTTCAGAAGAGGAATCAGATAAAATTCGAAATGGAAACCTGATCAGAAGAATCATATTCTGTCTCTTGCCTAGGCCTCTTATCAGGAGGGGGATGGGAACCCCTGATCAAAGTAATTAGGTCTTCGGCCATTTTAAGCATCTGTTTTTTAGGCATGGAAGGCTGAGTAGGAGAATGCTGCACTTGTTTATTTGTCTTTAGAGCTGCTTTAGTCTTTGAAGCTGAAGATGGTTTAACAGATAACTGTGCAGGTCTGAAGACACCCTCAGAAGCCGATGCCTGCTCAGCGGCTCCAGACCCATCTGAGGGAATGATTTCCGAGTGTCCAATACCTTGAGTATCCAGAGGCCCAGTCGGCTCCACGTGGGAGTCAGAAGCGGCCTGTGGCTCTGAGATAGCGGGCGCCAGGGGCTGCGAAAGCGCCTCACTGAGAACCGGCGACTGGCCTAACGGAGGCCTCGTCGTCAGTTTTGGACCTCCGATGCCTATCCTTTTCCTTGTCCTTAAGTTTTATGTAAACTCCGGTCGTCGGCTGTTCCGACGGCATTATATAGTTAAATCTTCGGCCAAGGTAATGAAATGCAAAATCGAACCAACGCTTAATAGTGCATTGGTTAAATCTAGCACAAAACCGACAGCTAGCAACGTCGTGGTCAGGGCCTACGCAAGGAATGCAGTAAGAATGAAAATCCTTATGAGGTATTTGCTTCCCACAAGAAATACAATTAACTTTTTCTGACATCGGTCTGGAAAAAGAAAAAAGTTTCCCCAATGGGGTACATAGCTTTAATGAAGACTTTGGTTCTGAAATTCGGATTTGAAAATCTCAGGAGTCGGCCGACTGGCACTTGCCACCTGCTTTTGCTTCGGGCACCATGTGGCAAGAAAGACTGAAGAAAATGGCGTCGGCTGCATCTTTTATACCCCTGGCGCACTGACGTCAGGGAAAAGGCGACAGGAACCAATGCCCAATCAGGACTTTGGAATTCAGGCAGACTGTGTGTAGCCTGCCAGCAGGATAACCCAAGAGTAATGACTGCAGCAGTGAAACATGAACATCTTGTGAGAGTCGGGTACCCTGTAATACCGGTCAGGTTTTCTGGGAGCTGGAGGTAAAGTGTCTGGGGAAAGGCGGATTCCAACAAAGCATCATCTACAATGACCAGTACAGGAGGGATAGCTAAGAGGCCTGTGTTGAGGAAGGAGTAAAAATTCCCCAAGTCTCTTTTTGGAGTCAGAATAATCCTGGCTTTCCCACTGGAAATGCTCCTTAAGAGTGTGCAAGTTTTCACCAAAAGAAAAACCCACTGGAGTGGAAGCAGAGGGAATGGAATCCTCTGCATCAGAATCCTCATAGGTAGATAAGGGCAAATCCTGGTAATCAGAAGGAGCAGAAATATCAGATTCCTGATCAGAAGAATCAGAAGGAAAATCAGTTCTAGGTCTGTTAGAGGGGGACGGCTCCCCCTAATTAAGGTAATAAGGTCTTCAGCCATTCTAAGCATTTTTTTTTCAGGTATATGGGCCTGTGGTTTGGTCGTCGGTTTTCTAGGCATGGTGCGAGTTATAGGCCTAGATGAAGATGATGGCGTCTGTTTAAAATGCAAGTCTGTAGGCCTGAAAACGCCCTCAGAAGCCGGTGTCTGCACAGCAGCTCCGGACCCATCCGCATGTTCCATAGTCGAAGAAGCATCTCGCAGCATACCGGACTCCGAATGGGTCTCAGTAGATGCCAGCGAATCTGAAGTAGTGGGTATTAGGGGCTGCGAAAGCACCTCACTGAGTACCGGCAGACTGGCGACTAGCTTAACGGAAGCGTCGTCAGCAGTTTTGGAGCTATGCGGTCTCTGTCTTTATCCTTACGTTTTTTTCGGAAGATCGGTAGTCGGATGGCTTAACAAAGTCATTTCCGAGTACTAATACAGCGTAAGAAAGTAATTTGCTGCAAAGCTAGCTCGACGACTAATAGTTCGGGGGTTGAACAAGGCACAAAACCGACAGTGAGCTACATCATGGTCTGGGCCTAAACAGGGGATGCAGTATGAATGAAAATCTCTGAGGTATTTGCTTTCCACAGGTAAGACAATTGTTAATTTTTACTGACATCAGTTGGAGCAAGAAAAAGGATCCCCAACTGGGTACTTATTTTTGAAGACTTCGGATCTAAAACTCAAATAAAAATTTCAGGAGTCGGCTGACCGGCATTTGCGAACTGCTTCTGCTTTGGGCACCACACGGAAAGAAAGTCTGATGTAATGGTGTCGGCTGATGTCATGGAAGAAGAGACCGCATCCGACGCAGGTATCTGAAGACTCTGGTATTCAGGCTGGCTGAGGGCTACCTGCAGGCACATAACCCAGCTGTGATGACTGCAAAAGTGAAACACAAAGAAAATATGATAATGCATAGAGGCTGCTCTGAAACGTAGATATTTCCTGCAAGATTCCCTTATGGGGAAGTGCGGATAAGCGTCTTTCAAGCCTAGGATGGCTAGCCAGGAGTGCTTGGCTAGCATAGGAAACAGCTGTTAGAGAGTAAGCATTTTGAACCTTGGGACCATCAGGAAGGTGTTGAGAATAGACAGATCCATGATAGGGTGCCAAGAGTTTTCTTTCCTGGGTACCAGAAAGTCTGGAGTAAAAACCTTGTCCCCTTTGCTCTGCTGGGACAGGTTGAATAGCCTTGATACTGAGAAGAGAAAGTACTTGCTTTTAGGCCTCTGCCCACTGGTTTGGGAGAAGGTCTGGCCATCCGCTTGGGGTTGGCAGTGAGTGGAAGTAGAATCTGTATCCCTGGGATACAATGTCCAAGACCCATCTGTCCTGGGTGATGTACTCCCAGTTTTTTGCATGCAGGGCAAATTTTCCTCCTAAGGGTGCAAGTACTTGGGCAAGGCTTGAAAGAGTTAAGGATAAGTCATTGCGAGATTTTACCAAAGGACGCCATCTTACTACTCCCCGTTTTAGAGGTGTGAGCACTCTATTGCCTAGATCTGTGCATACCCTGAGACTGTAATCTTGATGGTCTGTTGCCCCTGGGTTTTGACTGAGAAGGTCTGGGAAGGACTGGAAAGGGCCAGTTTTTAGAAGGCCAATGCCTACTGAATCTAGGTGGCTGTACCTGTAGGAAATCTAACAGTTTGCATAGATTTAGCTTTTTCCTCCATCTTTTTGAGGATGACTTCTGCTTTATTGCCAAAGAGGTGCTTTTGGTTTAATGGTGCATCTAGTAATTTTGCTTTGACATGGTCTGGCAAGATTTGTTCCTTAAGCCAGGCATGCCTTCTAAGAACAGACCCAGTGACAGCAGCCCTGCAAGATGCTTCTAAGGCATCAAACCACATTACAAAGTATGTTTTCCAACTTGGTTAGCAGAATGCATTAACTCTTGTAAATCTTTATGTTCTGCACAATCAGGAATCAACATAATTTTCTGTTTAATTAGCTCCATAATATGTTACTGATACTTTAACATATGAAACCGGCAATTTAAAGCCATTTCTTACCCCATCTGTCTAAAGCCCTAGAGTCCCTGTCTGAAGGGATAGGGTTTTTGGCTGTTGTAGCCTTAATGCCTTTATGTCCCTGGGAAATGGTCTTTGGATCTGCAGTAAGATTCTCAAAGAGGAATTTGTGGGAGTCAGGTACTCTGTAGTACCAGTCAGGTTTCCTGGGAACTGGAGGCAAAGTATCAGGGGTAATGTTGGATTCCAAGAAGACATCATCTACAATTTCCAGAACAGGAGGGATAGCTAGAGGCCTGTGCGGAGGCAAATTTATAAATTCCCTGAGTCTCTTTTTGGACTGAGGGTAGTCCTAGCACTCCTAGTGGAAACGCTCTCTAAGGATACGCAGGGTTTCACCAAAAGAAAAATCTTCTGGTGGGGAAGCAGAGGGAATGGAAACCTCTGCATCGGAATCCTCATAAGTAGATAAGGGTATGTCTGGGTAATCAGAAGGATCAGAGTCAACAGACTCATGATCTGAAGAATCAGAAGGAAACTCGGTTCTTGGTCTTTTTGACCCCATTCTAAGCATTTGTTTTTAAGGCATGTGGGCCTGAGAATGCTCTTTAGTAGTCAGTTTCCTAGGCATAGTGGAAACTGTGGCCCTGAGAAATTTGGTACATTTGGTTTGAAACAAAGTCGACTGTTTAATATGAAAACCAGAAGGCCTGAACACACCCTCAGAAGCCGGTGCCTGCACAGCGGCTCCGGACCCATGCAAGGTAGAGACACCCGCAGGTTCCAGAGTCTAAGCATCTTGCGGCATACCGGACTCAGAATGGGTCTCAGTAGAAGCCTGCAAATCTGTAGAAGCGGGTGTCAGGGGCTGCAAAAGCACCTCACCGAGTACCGACAGACTGGCGACTAGCTTAAACGGAAGCCTAGTCAGCAGTTTTGGACCTATGCAGTCTGTCTTTATCCTTACGTTTTTTTCCGGAAGATCGGTAGTCAGATGGCTTATCAAAGCCATTTTGGAATACGGAGAAAGAAAGCAAAAGAATTTAGCGACAAAAATAGCCCGACGACGAATAGTTCGGGCGTTGAACAAGGCACAAAACTGACAGCGAGGAACGTCGTGGTCTGTGCCTAAACAAGTGACACAGTAAGAATGAAAATCTCAGAGGTATTTGCTTTCCACAGGCAAGACAATTATTAACATTTTCTGACATCGGTTAGAGGAAGAAAAAAGGATCCTCAACGGGGTACTTATCTTAAGACTTCAGGTCTGAAACTCGAAAAAAGAAAATTTCAGGAGGCGGCCGACAGGCACTTGCGAACTGCTTCTGCTTCAAAAACTGCATGGCAAGAAAAGCTGATGTAATGGCGTCGGCTGCATGTTTTATACCCCCGACGACTTGATGTCATGGAAGAAGCAACAGCATCCGACGCAGAAATCCCAAGACTCTGGTATTCAGGCCAACTGAGGGCTACCTGCAGGCAGATAACCTAAAAGCGATCACTGCAACAGTGAAACACGAAGAACATCTGCAGTCATTTCCCTTACACTGATATGCTTCTTTTGAAGAGTAAGATTCCATGCCTCCTGTACCCTGAAACCTCTGCAGGTGGCTTCCCACCCTAGGTCTGATGCATCTGTATGCATATGTTGGGTTGGGTTGGGAAGGGGATTTGAAGCGTTAGTCCCAGGTTGTGAAGGATTTGTTGAATCCACCAACTTAGTTCTATTTTGAGGCAGGGCAGAATGGGAATTCGTTGCTCTAGAAAGTGTTGGTGTTGTGACCACATGTTTTTCAGGTACCACTGAACTTCCACATGTGCATCCTTGCTAAGGGAAGCATAGGGATGGTGGCTGCCATCAGCCCCAGGAGTTGCAGGAATTGTCTTGCATATATCTGGGAGTTAGTAAAAGATTTTGGAAATGACTGGAGAAGGACAGGACTCTGTCCTGGGGAAGGAAAGCCCGCATCAGGTCTGTCCTGATCCTGCAGCCCAGAAAGATTTTGTCTTGCTGCAGGAGCAAGGAGGATTTGTTTAAGTTCAGAGTGAAACCCAAGTTTTGCAGAAGGGAGGTGGTAAACCGGACATGATTTTGGAGATCTTTTGTTTCTGCTAGATGGAGAATGTAGTCTAGGTACAGATAGATTTGGACACCTTTCATCCTGCAGTAGGCAATGGCTAGAGATAGACATTTTGTGAATACCCTGGGTGGAGTAGACAAGGCTGTAAACTGAAAACGAGAGCAGGGTCCAGTACTAAGAGTTTTCTCCTGGAGGGTTTTATGGGAATATGGAGGTAAGCCTCCTTTAGATCTAGTGGGGCCATGTAGGCCTGGGATGGTATTAAAGGGAGAGGATTTTGAACGGATAACATTCTGAAATTGTTGGCTGTTGGTGAAGCACCCACCAAGAGGAGAAAATGCTTTGAGAAGAAAGGAGCCACTTTTGAGATTAAGTATTTTTCTTCAGATTGTTAAGATTTCTGCATTGCCACCTACTTTTTGGCATTTTCCAGCTTGCTAAACTTGATATCTGTATTAGGAACTGTATTTAGAACACATCTAGAGTCTGTTTACTGCATTTCCTGTGTTGCACTTATTTAAAAATAGTTTTTTCTTAAAACTTGCATTTTACCTGTCTCTGGCCTAGCACTAAAGTGTGAGGTCATTTATTGCACTGTTCTAACTTGTTGCTACTTGTATATCTCTGCTATCTTTAAACAAAACAACCCCCCCCCCCAAAAAAAAATCTTGCTTTCCCCCCACTTTCTGAAATTTAAAAAAAAAGTTCAGTTACAGATTTGCTGTTCTGAACTGTTTGTAAGTTTCTTGGAGGCCATTGCTTGCTTGGGCTAAAGGGAAGTCTCTGTGTTCATCAGTGGTAGTGGTAAATACTGAACAGCCTGCCTGCCCCTATGGGAGTGGTTACTGCCTAGAAACTGTAGTTTTATTGGCCATTTTGGGTCAATTCCAAACTCCTTGATCCCCCTCTCTTAAAACCCTCTTTTGCGCGTTTTTTGTGCATAGCGGAGCATCAGGCAGCGCCGCTTAATCAGGTTTAAAGTATTCCCGGCTCCACAAACTCTGCTCTTCACTTTTTCCCCTTAGAACTGTTCCAAATCTCAAAGCAAGCACTCTATTTTCCTTCTAAAACCCAGCAGTAGCTAGGATAACTTTCTTATAAGTAAGCACTAATAAACTAAAGCACGACACCCTCTTATACTCCCTTTAAATACTTGGCTCCCTATTGGTCCTTTTTGATCAAGTCAAAAAGTAATTCCTTAGACTATTCTGGCATGTCCAAAAGTCAGTTTCAGGTTTACTCTCCAGTCCACCTGGTGAATATGGGAATCTTGAGGCAATGTTACAAGTGCCTTATGTACACAGACCACCCTCTCCTCTTCCCAACAAGCTCAAATATATGTGAGAGATGCAACTATATAGCCAAACTAGAGAATGATCTCTCTCAACATAGTACTGGCACGGTCAGTCTGGAGGAGAAGGTAATCACACACATCACAAATCCAGTCTCACATAGACCTATCGCAACAGCAAACCAAACACAAACACACAAAAATATACTCGGAGGCTCTAAATAAAAATCTGCCCAAGCAACAGAGACCTCCAAAGCAGACATCCAAGCAACTGCTACCCCACAACAATACCCACGTAGCACATCATTCACAAAGTCAGTGTGCCACAAAGTCACAGCCCTTAAAGCTAAACACACCTAATACACTTGTAATAGGTGACTATTGTCAGACACACTGACGTCCCTCTCACCAGGCTGAACAAGGAGAAGGTCACTGTAAGCTGCCTGTCGGGTGCCAGGCTCCACCACATAACACAAGCACTCAGGTCACTCCCAAAGCAAGTACAAATATGACTCTGTCATTGTCCATGCATGAGACGTACCTCCCTGGATTACATGGAGAGACAGAGGAGCTCTCTGATCATGTGGCCCAGGCCGGTATGACCCTGACCTTGAGTAGCATCTTACCCTCACCAAGAATGATACCACAGTATAAAGACAAAATGATCAATTTCAACAATTGGCTAAAGTATTGGCGTCACTCAAAGGGGATCCAGTGTCTGTCAGCCTGGGATGACATGCTTGACAAGCCACGTTGCTTCGCTAGGGACGGCTTGCACCTGTCACCCCTGGGTTTTCGAATACTGGCCAAGGCTGCCACCCCCATAGTGCCTTTTTTAGGCAAGGCTCAAAAGACAAACCCACCTCCTTAGACAACACAAGGAAAAAGAAACTAAGGGTAATGCTGCTCAATGCCAGAAGTCTAAACCTCAAGATGCACGCACTCGAGACTCTCCTCAGTATGGAGAATATCGATATCTGTGCAGTAACAGAAACCTGATTCAAGTCTCCCGAGAGCACCCCAGCACTACCAGGCTATACCTCATACCATGCTTTTCGGCCCCAAAACTCGGACCGAACCACAAGAGGAGGGGGAGTATCAATATTCATCAAAGATGACCATACCTCCAGGCTAGTGGCACTGCACGAAGCATCTGAGACCATCCATGTGCAACTAACAGTGGGCAAAACTGCCTTCCAGTTTGTAGCCTGCTACAGACCACCCACCCAAACTCAGGAACCCCACTCGGCTTTCCTTAAGACACTGAAGAATATGAAGGTCTCTCCAAACACCATTATATTGGGTGACAAACAGACTGCGAGCACTACTCAAGCCCCAACACCCTAGCCCAACGGTTCCCTAAATTTATAAACTCAAATGCTATGGAACTGGTCACCACTCCCACAAGAGGGGAAAGCATATTGGACCTGATCATCACCAACATGGGGACTATGTTCCATACCAGAGGTATACCCCTCATTGGTAACATCTGACCATAAATTAATCACTATGGACATCCATATCCCATCCCCCACCCCCAGCAAAGGAAACCACGGTCAAAAACTTCTCAAAAGCAAACTTCCCACTTCTCAAAACCGAGGTGGAATCCTTCAAAGCCCCAGGGCCAGTGGAAAATACAGCCCAAACCGCAGAATCCTTTACAAACGCATTCTATGGATACCTACAGGAATGCATGGATCGTGCTATCCCAAATAAAACCAAGACACACTCCTCCAAAGGCAGGAGACCTGTCTGGTGGACCCCAGCCATAAATAAGCTGTACAACAGAAGGAGGAAACTACTACATGATAGAGCAAAATCCCTGAAAGGGAAGGCAACTCTGATCAGTACTAGCAAGAAACTAAGATCCCTCATAAAATCATCTAAGGCTAGTTTCAAAAGAAAAACTGCACAAGACGCTAAAGATAATCACAAGGTTTTCTTTAGTTATGTCAGAAACCTGGGTGGAAAATCCCAGATATGCTCTGAGTTAGTGCAAAATGACAAAAAATACACTGAACCCACAGACATTGCCAACATCCTGGCAGACAGGTTCAGTGCAAACCCCCCCCCCAATGAGCAAATGACTATCCCGACAGAGTGTAGCCTCCCTGACATCACAGATGCACAGGTGAGAGCTGCCCTCTCCAAAGCAAAAAACACAGCATCAATGGGACCGGATGGTGTCCCGGGCTGCGTTTTACATGAGCTCCAAGAAGAACTGAACCCTCATTTAAAATCACTGTTCAGTCTCAGCCTTACAACAGGATATGTACCCAAAGAATGGTGTACAGCAACAGTGGTCCCACTCCATAAAGGTGGTGCCACAACGGACCCTGGAAACTATCGCCCTATAAGCCTAACTAGCCTGGTCTGCAAAGCTATGGAGCGTATCATCATGGAAATCATAAACAAAGACATTGGGAACCTCCAAACACTGGATCCTACCCAATTCGGCTTTAAGGGCAGATCTTGCCTCTTGAACCTGGTCAATTTCTTTGAAACAGTCACCAAGGCCATAGACGAAGGGAAGGTAGTCCACACAGCCTACCTTGACCTTGCAAAAGCCTTTGACACAATACCCCACTCGGGCATCATAAATAAGCTCACCAGCTTAAATATCAACCCCTATATCACAAGATGGGTTGCAAACTGGCTTAGGGATAGAACCCACATGGTCAGAATTGCAGGTACCATGTCCGACTCTAAACCAGTTACAAGTGGCGTCCTACAAGGCTCAGTCCTGGGACCTCTCTTGTTCGGTATATATTTCTCTCAGGTACAGGCTAACCACAGGAGGACTATGGCTGACCAAGTTTGCAGATGACTGCAAACTGGGGGCCATAATCGACTCGCCGGCTGACACAAGCATCCTCCAAAAAGGTCTCAGAGACGGATAACTGGTGCCAGAGCCATGGCCTAAAGCTAAATGCCTAAAAGTGCATAGTCATCCCCTTTGGGAAAAACAAAGTGCCCACAAATTACCACATAGGTGCTAATCCATTAAGTACGGAAGTAATTAGGGATTTGGGGACCCAAGTAGATTGCAATCTCTCCTTTGACAATCACATTGCCAAAGTGGTTAGAAAGACATTCTATATAGCCCACCTTATCACGAAGGGGTTCACATCTAGATCAAGAGAGGTCACTGTGCCCCTCTACTCATCAGGCCCATAATTGAATACAATGCCCCATTTGGGATGTACCTTACCAGACATCTGCTACAACTAGAAAGACCCCAAAAGTACCTCACCAAGAGGATCAAGGGACTCAAACAGATGCCCTACGCAGTTATGCTAAAGAAACTCCAGCTCTACTCAGTTGCTTACCGCCTACTCAGAGGCGATCTGTGCCCGACGTATAAAGCCATGTCCAACGCAGAATTAATGGACATGCTCCACCTCAAGAAATCCAAATACACCAGAACTACACGGTCCAGTGACTTAAACCTCAGCACAGAAATAAATAGAACATGCTGGAGGGACAGATTCATATCCCAGAGGCTCCTCTCACTCTGGAACAAAATCCAAATCCATGTCAGACAGCCACTCAATGACCCTCTTCAAGAAGAATCTTGACGTTTGGACGGGAGATCGTAAATTTACCCCTGGGATCTCTTCTGTGTCACTGCTAGACAGAGGCACGGTAAACTAACCTTAAATGGGCTATCTTCTGTGACCTACTATACAGAGGCACAGTCAACTAATCTAAGAAGGGTGGCGAAAGCCAAACACACTCTGGCTAGGCTTGTAAATGCCCTAGGGCAGATAGCCTAGTATCAACCTATGAAAGATGGTACTTTTAGGAATTGGTTTAGGAAGGATAGATCTAGTATTGGCCTCCAAGGCCCATCTTTATTGGGGACCAGAAAAGAATCTTGAGTAAAATCCTCTTCCTTCCTGCCCTGGAGGGACTGGTTCTATTGTTCCTAATCTTTGGAGGTCTAGTAGAATGCGAGGAAAAAGGTGAATCTGATTTTTGGGTGGAAACAGGATGGGTCCTGGGATCTGTTTTTCCTTCCAAGAAAGGAAGTATCCATTTTGAATGATCGTCAGTACCCACTGGTCTGATGAGACTTTTTTCCAAAAGAGGTGGCAGTGGGGTAGGCAGGTTGACAAGGTAGACGGGCACGGCAGACATGCATTGTTGGGCGCACTTCTATCCTGAAAAGGCTGTCTTGAGGTAGGTTGAGAAGTAGGACTGGAGTAGGTTTGTCTCCCGCTTCCTCTTCTGTGCCTGGTAGAAGAGATGTACCAGAGGAAGGAGTTCTCCTGACAAGTTTTTGCAGGATAATTCCTGTAATACTTGGAAATAGGAGAGACAAGCAAATGTTTGATGTCCTGCAGCTCCTTAATTTTCTCCTGCAGATTTTGAAAAAAATCTCTGCAGATTGTTTGTCAACAAAAGATTATGGTCTAATGGGGCATCCATAATTTTAGATTTGAAATCCTCAGGGAATGTTTGTAAGCAAAGCCAAGATTATCTGCGGAGAACTGAAGCAGAAGGTGCAGACCTTGCAGAGGCCTCTGAGGCATCATAACTGCACCTAATGGAATGTCTGACTACCGGAGAAGCCAGTAAGTTCAGATGCTATCTCAGATTTGGTAGAGCAGTCAGGGGTGGTTGCCAAGAGAGTGGAGGCTTGTGAAACTAGGTCCGGGGCATATTTTACATGCGTGTTTGGTAACTAATATCACGGAAGGCCAGGGTGGAGGTGGTGTACATTTTTTTCCCCAGTCCTGTCCACGCTTTTGCTATACTTCTCAGTGGGCAGAAGAGATGCTTAAGGAATCAGTCTGCATTGCTTGTCAGGTGAGACAAAGTACAGTTTTGTACCTACCATAAATGTAGATGTCCGATAGGCATGCATCTGCAGTCCTTACAAATGGGTTGTCCTGTCGTCAGGCAGCCCTGCGGTCGGCCGGATTCCAAAGTCTGGGTCTGGCCTCAGTTGGTGTCGCACTTCACCCGACGTCATAGCTGCAGTTCTTCGGGTATAAAGGCATCAGCCAACACCATTTTCCTCTGTTTCTTGCCCCAGATGCCAGGTGCCCTCTAGGAAGGCTAAATTTGGATAAATGCAAATGGTTCCAAATAGTAGAGAGCAAACAAAAAAAAAGCATGTATGTACATATATACAAACAAATACACCATAATAGATTCCCCCAGCTAGCTACAACATGGGCAAATACCCTAGGAGTACCACAGAGGGGAAGGAGGGTGGGTAATCCTGACTGCAGATGCATGCCTATCGGACATCTACATTTATGGTAGGTACAAAACTGTACTATGTCCTTCAAGGATGCATCTGCAGTCCTTACAAATGGGTAGAATACCATAGCCAAACTGGGGGAGGAGGAGTAATAAAATTATGGTGTAGTTAAGATCCCTTGCAAAACAGCAGTGGCAAAACCTGCTCGGGATCTGGAGTATAAAGGTAAATTATAATGCTTGGCAAATGTATGCACGGAGGTCCAAGTAGCAGCCTCTAAAATGTCTTTGGTAGCCACTCCTCGTAGAAAAGCTGTGGTAGTGGCTGTAGCTCTTGTAGAGTGAGGCCTGATGTTTTCTGGAGTTTTCTTCCCATGGTAGGAGTAACAAAATCTAATGCAATTTCCTATCCACTTAGAGATGGTCTGTTTTGAAATTGCTTTTCCTTCCATAACTGTTGCATATGCTACCAGTAGCTGGTCAGTTTTTCTATTGCTCTTGGTCCTGTCCAGGTAGTAACGTAATTGTCTATGTACATCCAAGGTATGCAACAGTCTTTCTCCCCTGTTCTGTGGGTTGGGGAAGAATGTAGGTAGGTGGATAGCTTGATTTAAAGATACCCTGGAGACCACCTTTGGCATAAAAGTAGGATTAGTTCTCATGGACACTCTATCTTGATGGAAGATCAGGAAGGGCTGTACTGCCATTAATGCCTGTAGCTCAGATACCCTTCTTGCTGAAGTGATTGCAAGCAGGAAAGCAGTTTTCCATGATAAGTATTGTAATTCTGCTGTTGCCGCTGGTTCGAAAGGAGGGAGTATCAACTTTTCTAGCACAAAGTTCAGGTCCCATGCTGGCAATGGTGGCTTCCTAGGTGGTTTTACATTTTTAATTCCTCTCAGAAACTGCCTGAGCAGAGGATGTGAGAAGACTGGAGGATCCAAGTTGTATTCTGCTGAAATAGCTGATGCATGAATCTTAATGGAAGAATAGGACAGGCTGTCGTGGAAGAGCTGTGCCAAGTATTCCAGGATGTTAGCTATGTTTACCAGTGACACATTCTCTCATTTTGCAGTACTCCAAATGAGATATCTTTTCCATTTTGCTGAATAATTTTTTTCTTGTTGAGGGTCTGCGAGCCTCCAAGATAATGTCTTTAACCCTTTGAGATAAATCTGGGTTATTTGGTCTTATGCAATGTTCCAGGCAGCCAGTTGCAGTGTTTTCAGGCTTGGATGCAGGGTTTTGAAGTTGTTCTGTGTTAACAGCAAGGGAACTAGGGACAGAAGCCATATTTGTTCCCGAGACATACTCCTCAGTAATGGGTACCAATGTTGCCTTGGCCAGTCTGGAGCTATCAGAGTGATCCTTGGACGGTCTTCTTTGATCTTCAGTAGCACCTTGTGCATCAAAGGAAGAGGTGGGAATGCATATGCTGTCAGGTTTTTCCAACTGAAAGATAGGGAGTCCACTTTCCAAGCCAGTGGGTGGTATGTCCTTGTGCAGAATTTTTTCAGTTGGTGATTGTGTGGGGATGCAAATAAGTCTATTTCTGGTAGTCCCCATTTCCCTGTAATGGTTTTGAAGATGTCCGGATGCAGCATCCATTCGTGGGCATCCGTGGTAGTTCTGCTTAGGATGTCTGCTAGTATATTTTCTTTTCCTGGCACAAAATTGCTTGTAACTGAATGTTGAAGCTCAGTGCCACATTCCAGAGGTCCATTGCCATCCGGCATAGAGGGTATGAATGTGTGCCTCCCTGTTTGTTGATGTACCACATAACTGTGGTGTTGTCCGTCCTTATCAGCAGTTGACCCTGTCGAAGAAATGGTCTGAATGCCTGAATTGCCAGTTTTACTGCCAGCATTTCCTTCTGATTTATGTGTAGGTGCAGCTGGTCTTGAGTCCATAAGCCTTGTATGCACTTGTCCAGCATGTGTGCCCCCCAACCGAGGTCTGAGGCGTCTGTTGTGATGGTCTGGCTTGGCTGAGTGGTGTGGAAGGGCAGTCCCTTGTTTGACTGACAGGCCTGAGCCCACCATTGGAATTCTTGCTTCAGGCATGGAATTATTGGAATTTGGGTTTCTAGGCTGTGCTTGTGCTGAGACCATAAATTCCTTAGGTACCACTGTAACTTTCTCATATGTAGTCTGGCATGTGGAATCAATATTATGCAGGATGCCATGTAGCCGAGAGCTTGCAGGACCTTTCTTGCTGTTAGCTGGTTCTGTTTTGTTAATGCCATGAAGTAGAAAGGGAGTTGCTCCTGTTTTTCTACGGTCAGGAATGCCATTTGTCTTGATGTGTCCAGATCTGCACCCAAGAAGGTAATCCTTTGGGATGGTATCAGCCTTGACTTTTTTATATTGACTGTGTATCCCAGGGCTTGCAGTAGTTGAATGACCCTTTGCAAATCTTTTGTTAATTTGTTTATGTTGTCCGCTTGTAACAGGCAGTCGTCCAGGTAAGGGTAAATTTGAATTCCCTGAAGCCTGCAATGAGCAATTATTGATGCCAGGCATTTCGTGAATACTCTGGGCGCAGTAGATAAGCCAAAGGGCAATGCTGAGAATTGATAATGCTCTGGATCCTGCACGAAATCTGAGGTATCTTCTGCAATTTGGTCGTATGGGGACGTGCAGGTATGCCTCCTTGAGATCTAGAGTTACCAGCCAAGACTCCTTGCCCAGCATGGGAAGAAGCTGCTGTAGGGTCAGCATTTTGAATTTTGGAACAATGAGGTATGTATTTAAAGCGGACAGGTCGAGAATAGGTCTCCATTGGTTTTCTTTTCTTGGTACCAGGAAGAGTCTGGAGTAAAATCCTTGCCCTTGTTCAATAGATGGTACTCTTTCTACAGCTCTCATCCTTAGTTAGTGTGTTATTTGTTCTAGAGCTTCTGTCTTCTGATTTGGAGGTAGGTTTGGCATTCCTCTCTTCCTTGGTAGAGTATGGAAATGAAACCTGTAACCTTGGTCTATTGTCTGTAAAATCCATTTGCCTCCTGTGATGTAATGCCAGTTTACTGAAAATAGGGCTAGCTTCCCGCCTAAGGGTGCCTCTAGTTGTTCCCTGGTAGGCGGTGCCAGAGTCAAGTCACTGTGATTGTCCTGTGGAAGTGGTGGTGACTGGATCTGTGGCTGTGCCTTGCTGGTTGTTAGCCTGCCACTGACGTCCCCTGTAGGCACCTCTGGATTGACCCCTGCCTCTTGAACGTCTATTCCTGCCTCTCGGAGCTCTGGAGGTGTCTGGAAAGGACCAATTCTTGGAAGGCCAGTTCCTGCTAAACCTTGGAGGCTGGACCTGCAAGAAATCCTTGACTGTCTGGACAGATTTTGCTTTCTTTTCCACCTTCTTCAGCACCTGCTGTGCAGGGGAGCCAAACAAATTGAGCTTATCCATGGGGGCATCTAGGAGCTTTGATTTAACATGGTCTGGTAAGGACTGTTCTTTTAACCATGCATGTCTTCTGATCACTGTGCCAGTCATGGCTGATCTAAAGGAAGCCTCCAGTGCATCATAGCCACATTTTAAGGAATGATTACTGACCTGCTGAATGTTATGTACCATTTCCTGTACAGATTTTTTGTCTAATGGTTCATCCGAGGACAGTTTTTTTAGTTAACTGGTCTAACAAATTCCTGATACTGAATCATGTGGAATTGACAGTTCAAGGCCCTAGCTGAAAGAGTAGCAGAAGTGTAAACTTTTACCCCATCTCTCTAAGGCCCTAGATTCCCTTTCAGAGGGAGGGGGTTTTTGGTAGAGGTAGCTGCTACAGCCTTGGGTCCCTGGGAGACAGTTTCGGGGTCAGCAAAAGGGGCCTTATACAAATGATAATGTGTGTCCGGAACCCTGTAGTACCTATCGGGCTTAGCAGGGGCCGGAGGAAGAGAATCAGGAGCAGTACAAGCATCATTAAAAGCATCATCCACAACAGTAAGTACTGGAGGAATGGCTAAAGGCCTGTGCTGTGGCAAATGCAAAAAGGTTCTAAGCCTTTTCCTAGAGTCTGAAAAATCCTGGCCCTGCCATTGAAATTGTTCCCTCATAGCATGCAAGGTTTCCCCAAAAGAAAATTCCTCAGGCGGAGAGGCAGAAGGAATGGACTCTTCTGCATCAGAGTCCTCATAAGGAGAAAAAGGGGCCTCTGGAGGGTTAGAATTATCGGATTCATCAGAGGAGCCATCTGAAGAAACTGGCGCAGGGGGCTCTACTCTAGTCCTCTTCTCTGGAGGTGGGTGAGAGGCCCTGTCTGGATGTGGTTGGGATCCACGGAACAAAGAAATGAGATCCTCTGCTAGACTAAGCATTTGTGAACTAGAACTGGGCCTGTGAGAGGGGGTCTTAGCAGACACAGTTTTGGTAGTTTTTGCTGCTTTAGCCCTGGCAAAGGCCTTAATCGACATGGATGCAGGAGGCCTAGCAGCCCCACGTGCAGGGGTAGAAATATCCAAAGGGATAGTGTCAGATAAATCCTGTGAACCTGCAAGAGCAGGTGGGATTTCAGTAGCAGATTCAGCCAAGCTGGATGAGGCCTCGGTAAGTGGCAAGCTTTCGGCCGAAGGAAGAACCGTGGACTCTGTTTCAGCCAAAACCGAGACACTCGCGGTTGGCTTAACCGCGGTTTCGGCTGAAACTGCGGACCGCGAGTGTCGGTCCTTTTCCTTGCGTTTTTTAGAAATTTGCGAAGTCGGAGGATCCGACGGCATAATGTAAGCGAAAGCGGAGCCGAAAAACTCTTCAGCAAATTCCGACCGACGTCTAAGCGTCCGTCGGTTGAAAGAAGCACAGGCTAAACAAGCTGCTACGTCGTGGTCTGGGCCTAAGCAAGGCAAGCAGTAAGAGTGGAAATCTTTATGAGGTATTTGTTTCCCACAATTTAAACAGTTATTCACTTTTTCTGACATCGGCTGAGGCAAGAAAGAGTCCCCAACGGGGTACTTAGCTTTTTAGAAGTCTTCGGTACTTGTAGTAGTAATCTTCTGGTTCTGACCGACCGGCACTTGCGAACAGCTTCTGCTTCGGGCGCCACGCGGCAAGAAAGACTGAGGAAAATGGCGTCGGCTGATGCCTTTATACCCGAAGAACTGCAGCTATGACGTCAGGTGAAGTGCGACACCAGCCGAGGCCAGACCCAGACTTTGGAATCCGGCCGACCGCAGGGCTGCCTGACGACAGGACAACCCATTTGTAAGGACTGCAGATGCATCCTTGAAGGACATCATTTACTGCAAGGTCTGTTAGGGGAGGATTAACTAAGAATTTTTGGTCATCGGGCACTTTATAGAACCTGTCTGGTCTCTTAGGAGCAGGTGGCTGAGAGTCTGGATTCTTGGATGCAGAGGTGAAAAGCATCCAGATAGGCAGGTAAGACAGGTGGTTATCCAAGTCACTAGTAAAAAAAGAAACAACTCCTTCTAGTGACCATATTTTAAACTGTTACCAAGGTTACAAAAATTTATAATTACAGTGATAAAAATATAACTCATGATTTTTTTACCTTATTTTTAAAAGGTTTTAAGTACGTGTCTTCAAGAACACCAGACATAGCGGCTAACTTGACTGACATTAAAATCTACATAAGAAAAATGAATTTTGGTAACCTATTTTCTGACGAGTGAGTTAAATGAATGTGACCATATTTTCTGACAAGAGTGAGTTAAAATGAACGTGTCCATCCTACTTACGAAACATTAAAGAAAAAAAATAAATCACAAAAAGGCAACACAGCACACAAACAGAGATCGGGGACAGCGTAACCAGATAAAGATAAATAAAGACAGTCACCATAAAACGTTGTCCCCTAATGGCTGCTCAGACGAAACACCACAGAATTAAAGCTCCTCAAAAATGAAGCTCATTTAAACTCCACAAATACGGGCCAGACTCTGCTGGCAAGAAGAAAATGCAGGCTGCAATCCAGATACGTTTAAAACACAGTTTTATTCGATAAGAACAAGAGTGAGCGCTTTCGCCAAACTGGCTTCTTCAGACTATACAGCTCATACTTTATGAATGAAGTTTAAATAACCCACCCATTACAATGATTGGTGAAGGAAAACATTAATTAAGTAATTAGTAAAATAATGGCCAAGTGCTCAAATACAGAGAGCTTAAAGCCATACAGTGTTAAAAACATTCATACCTCAGGCTTAAAACAACTAAAAATACAAATACAAGTACACATAAAAACATTATATACATATACTTTCAAATAAGCAAACCTGGTGTGTACACTATAATACTTGTAGTAATTAATTTCTTTATATTATTTAGGTCTAAAAATTCTCCTATTCTTTAATACAGGTTTGATTTGTACCCTGTCATTCAAGCCTGGCGGCTCATCTGCTCTCATTCTTATTATCCATCTAAGCTCACATTCTAAGGTTTGATTAATAATATCACCCCCTCTTTTACTAATGAATAGTTGTTTTATAACACTAAAATGAAAAATGTGGCCCATACCTGCTACTCTACAATGTCTAGCTAGTGCATTTACCTCCGACCCCATTCTAATGTGATAGTTGTGCTCCCTAATACGATCTCTAAGGGGCCTATTGGTTTTCCCTATGTAAAAGGAGGGACATATTTCACATTTCGCAATATAAACCACATTTTTGCTATTACAATTAGTATCAGTATTAAAATAATACTTGTAACCAGAGACTGGATGTATAAAAATTAAGTCTTTGTTAATAAACTCACAGTGGTTACACTTAACACATGGCATGGTATTTATATTTTGTCTGGGCTCCATCTGTCTCAAGTTTAAATTCTTTGGTTTACACAACAGTCTCTAAGTTAGGTTTATTCTTAAATGTAATCCTAGGATTCAGCCCTGCTATTTCACCTATCGCGCTATCCGACAATAATATATCCCAGTGCCTTTCTATTGTATATGACATAATAGGTCTCACCCCTCCCATATTAGATGGTATATCTACCTCAGGGGGTTGATTTTGCTCTGCAAAATATGGTTTAGCTCTCATAGTTCGCAAATTATTCACCTCCATAATAACCAACTCTATCACTCTTTCATCATAGCCCCTATCTATAAACCTACTCTTCAATTCTTCCACCTCTCTTTCATAGTCATTATCTGAGGGGTTGTAACGGGATGCTCGCATAAACTGACCCTTCAATATATTATGGTAAACATGGCTGGGGTGCATGCTCCCTCTATGTAAAAATGTGTTCCTATGACATAGCTTCCTATGGATCGTAGTATTAAGTAAGCCATTATCAAGTTTAAACACTTCTACATCTAAATATGAGATTTTAGTATCAGAATAATTCAACGTAAATTTCAGAAAATTAGTGGAGGTGTTCATATATTCAACAAAACTTCTGAGCATTTCTGCATCACCCAGCCAAACGAAAAAGAGGTCGTCCACGAATCTACAATACAACCCTACAAATTCCTTGAAAGGGTCATAATTAGACAGGAATTGATCCTCCCATGCTGCCATAACTAGGTTGGCGTAGCTATTGGCACAGGATGTGCCCATAGCCACGCCATCCCTTTGAAGGTAAACATTCTCACCAAAAATAAAGACATTGTTATGAAGTATGGTTTCCAAATATAGTGTGAGTAGGTCTATTCTTTTTTCCGAGAAATCTGAATGGAGGCGTAGGTAAGTCTGTATATAGTGAACCCCTATATCATTGGGTATCACTGTAAATAGACTAACCACATCTAAAGTGACTAATAAATAGGGTATTTCACTATCCAAATTACTAAAGTAGGTATATAAATCAAGCAGAAATTGCTTACTATCCTTCAATATACTTTTATTAATGTCCACTAAGGGTCTCCGGGCCAATTCCATATAGACTGATAGTGGTTCCGTTACCCACCCTTGGCCAGCTACAATAGGTCTCATGGGTGGGTTACTTCGGGACTTGTGTATCTTAGGTAGTCCCTGTATTACCGGTATAACAGGATTCTCTACCTTGAAATAACCATATAACTCATCGGTAATACTCGCTGACATAATAAGATCTAACATATAGTAAACATCAAAAACTTTCTGCTTTACTATAGCTGTATCTATCTTTAAATAGAATTTATCATCACTTAGAAGGTGTACCATTTTTTCATTGTAATCTACTAGGTCCATCAGTACAATAGGTCCACCTTTATCAGCTGGTCTAATAACTAACTGTGGATCTTTCTTCAGGTCATTAAGTGCACATCTTTGTTTATAATTCAAATTTTGACCATGACTCTTATAGGTATAATTCTGATAGTAATGTTGTATATCTCTCTCTAATACTTTACCAAAAACATCTATTACTGGATGTAGTTGTGGTATGTATGTACTATTAGGACGAAACCGAGGTGGTTGATTACGGTCATTACTTGACCCATAGTCTAATTGGAGTTGTAACTTCCTTGTAAATAACCTAGTATCAAGTACTAGGTCAACCACATCATCCCTACTAGAGGGTATGAAGTTTAGGCCTTTATTAAGTACCTGTTTTTCAAACACACTCAAAGTCCTACTAGACAAATTCACTAACAGTGAGGGGCCCTCTCCCACATTTTCTTCAGGGTGGGTCCACTGTGGTCCTCTATCGACCCCTTTCTCTTGTGTCTGCCCCTGCTGGCAGAACGTCTCCTCCCTAGATATTGACTTTGAACTATCGGGAAAGGGGTATTAGTATTACCCACTACTGGGACCTTAGGTCTTACCACAGCCTCCTTGTAGGTCTGTGCTGCCTGGCTACCTAAAGTTGGTTCATTATTACCTTCTTGTTGTCCTTGTAATGTAGTTAGGCTATTCACAGTTTCATTCTGTATTAATGCAACACCTTTCTCTTTAGAAGGCGTATTTATCATTTGTGAAGATGTTAATTCCATTTCAATATTATTTACATTATTTTCACTGTTGCCCTGTGTGGAAACACTCGTGAAAGGATTGGAGCATGTCGTAACATTCTCCAATGGTTTCCGTGTGGAGGGCCTAGTGTTAGGTAAAACATTATTACGTTGGTAACTAGATACAGTCACACTAGCATTGTTAAGTTGTTCTTTAGGCCACATAAACACTTGACTATTCCTAAAATCTCTAACATCTCTAGTGATTTTAACTTTCTTTTGTTCTATTAGACGTTTTTCAAACAACATTACATCATCAAATACTCGTTCCAGTCTATTACAAACACCTGCATTTATATATTTCACATTTAAACATTCAAACCCTTGATTAACCAAGTCTTTAAGCATCATCTCTTCAGGAGTATGAAACTCTATGAGTAATCTCATATAATTATAACTGAGTTCCATATTTAGTTGTTGCCATTTGAAGAGAAGTTCGGGGAACCTATTCCCCGAAGTGGGCATTTTTAAAATACGTAGCCCACGAGGTATAATACGCTTGGCTAAACATGCCTCAAAATATTGGCGTTGTACCTGTAGTTTTTTCAGTTTAATGAACATAGTCTCAAAGTCCTGCAGTTCTTTGGAAATATTTAAAAGTCCGTTTTCATTTTCACTAGCACCGTCAGATTCGCCATCTGGAGTAAAGTCCAACAGTACATTGTCACTCCCATTCAAGCAAGCTTGAAAGCGTGACGCACCCTTGCTGGTTCTGTCTCTTTCCGTACCTCCTGGTACGTACGGTAATTCAATATTCAAAGTATTCGTATCAGCCATCCTCTTGTGTTGCTGTGTCAGAAAACACAACAAATAAATCACAAAAAGACAACACAGCACACAAACAGAGATCGGGGACAGCTTAACCAGATAAAGATAAATAAAGACAGTCACCATAAAACGTTGTCCCCTAATGGCTGCTCAGACGAAACACCACAGAATTAAAGCTCCTCAAAAATGAAGCTCATTTAAACTCCACAAATACGGGCCAGACTCTGCTGGCAAGAAGAAAATGCAGGCTGCAATCCAGATACGTTTAAAACACAGTTTTATTCGATAAGAACAAGAGTGAGCGCTTTCGCCAAACTGGCTTCTTCAGACTATACAGCTCATACTTTATGAATGAAGTTTAAATAACCCACCCATTACAATGATTGGTGAAGGAAAACATTAATTAAGTATGCCATGTGGTAAGTGTAACCACTGTGAGTTTATTAACAAAGACTTAATTTTTATACATCCAGTCTCTGGTTACAAGTATTATTTTAATACTGATACTAATTGTAATAGCAAAAATGTGGTTTATATTGCGAAATGTGAAATATGCCCCTCCTTTTACATAGGGAAAACCAATAGGCCCCTTAGAGATCGTATTAGGGAGCACAACTATCACATTAGAATGGGGTCGGAGGTAAATGCACTAGCTAGACATTGTAGAGTAGCAGGTATGGGCCACATTTTTCATTTTAGTGTTATAAAACAACTATTCATTAGTAAAAGAGGGGGTGATATTATTAATCAAACCTTAGAATGTGAGCTTAGATGGATAATAAGAATGAGAGCAGATGAGCCGCCAGGCTTGAATGACAGGGTACAAATCAAACCTGTATTAAAGAATAGGAGAATTTTTAGACCTAAATAATATAAAGAAATTAATTACTACAAGTATTATAGTGTACACACCAGGTTTGCTTATTTGAAAGTATATGTATATAATGTTTTTGTGTGTACTTGTATTTGTATTTTTAGTTGTTTTAAGCCTGAGGTATGAATGTTTTTATCACTGTATGGCTTTAAGCTCTCTGTATTTGAGCACTTAGCCATTATTTTACTAATTACTTAATTAATGTTTTCCTTCACCAATCATTGTAATGGGTGGGTTATTTAAACTTCATTCATAAAGTATGAGCTGTATAGTCTGAAGAAGCCAGTTTGGCGAAAGCGCTCACTCTTGTTCTTATCGAATAAAACTGTGTTTTAAACGTATCTGGATTGCAGCCTGCATTTTCTTCTTGCCAGCAGAGTCTGGCCCGTATTTGTGGAGTTTAAATGAGCTTCATTTTTGAGGAGCTTTAATTCTGTGGTGTTTCGTCTGAGCAGCCATTAGGGGACAACGTTTTATGGTGACTGTCTTTATTAAAGAAAAAAAGTTTAACCGCCCACTTCACCCACTAGTTAATGCATTTGAAGTAGCAGTAGTGGAGGATATTTACCATCTTTGGGCAAATGGGAGAAGATTCCATAGTAATCTAACCAAAGACGAACGTATTTTACTACATCAACTAAGGGAAGACAATACGCTGCATATTATGGTTCTGGACAAACTGGAAGGGATGGGTCCTTTTTATGGAACAAGTTTCTGGGGGGGGGGGGGGGGGTATGTGAAGGACAACTTTTAAAAATTGTTTAGCCTCAAATTTAGAAGCTAAAGGCGCAGATAGAGGCAGACAGGCAGAAATAGCTGACAAGCGCACATTTACTGATGAGTAGGTTAAGCCAGCTTCCAGTAATTTACACAGGTATGACAGAACCAGTGGGGCTTCCACTGTGAGTGGGTCCTGGTTTCAAGAAAGGCACCAAATTGAAAATCTGTTCCATTTGGATAAGAAAGATTTCCTAGTATTGGGTTTCCTCACCTCTTGCAGAACCCTAAGCATGTCCTCTGAAAAAAAGGCATCTGAAAGGAATTGAGACCCCATCACCCACAACGTCAGCTGAGGAGTAGGCAAGTGGGGATGGATTCAAGTACCTTTGCATTGTGTGAGAAGGTCCATTCTGTGGGTTAACAAGTGGTGATTGCCCTTGGCTAAATGCAGGAGCAGGGGGAACCAATGCTGTCTTGGCCAAAATGGGGTTACAATCAAGATTTTTGGTTTGTCCTACTGATTCTTTATCAGGACTTTTGGAATGACAGGAAGGGGAGGGGAAAGCATACATAAACATCCCCTTCTGTGAAAAGGTGAAGGTGTCCACCTTCCAAACCAGGGGATATGGATCTCTAGTACAAAATCACGGAAGCTGTCTATTCATAGAGGTGGCACAAAGGTCCATTTGTGGAGTACCACATCTGTGGACAATGTCCAGAAACGCTCTCTGTAAAACATCCATTCGTGAGATTGTTTCGGACCTGCTCAATGTGTCTGCCACTACATTCTGGCTGTACGGGATGTACACAGCCGTAAAGTTTGACAGCAAATTCCCAGACTTGCAGAGCTAGTCTGCAGAGGAGACAAAGGAGAGAAAACTTTGTCCCTCCCAGTTTGTTCACATACCAGAGATCAATCATGTTATCTGGGAAAATAGAGGGCCTGGGATGAAGAGGAACTGAAAGGTCTGGGCAGCCAGCAGAAGTGATCTCACTTCTTTTATACAGATGTGTTCCCTTCTTTGGGGAGGGACCAGGTCCCTTGTGCTTTTATGGAGCTGAACGCTGCTCCTCATCCTGTGTCAGAGGCGTCTGTGTACAGTGGTGAAGGATGGAGTGGGAGACCTGGGTTGGCAGTTAAATCCACCAGGTTATCTCCTTCAGACAGGGGAGAAGGATAGCACACTGGTGTCAGGAACCACTGTAGCTTCCTCATGTGCAGTTTTGCCAGAACACACACTGGGATAGTGGATGCCATGAAACCCAGGATTCTGAGAAAGGTTCTGGCAGTGATCTGAGTTAGTGGGCTGAGGCTTTGGAAAAAGGAATGAGCTCCTGAGTGGGGAGAGAGAACTTATATCTGGTCTTGAGACGGGAAAACAGCAGATTATTGGTAGTTTACTTGAAAACCGAGAGACTGCAGGACGGAGATGGCAGAGCTTGGACTGCACACTAATGCTCCTGGACTGACTGCTTGAAAGAGAAGATAGTCCAGGTATCAGAATACCTGAATGCCTTAAAATCTGCAGTAAGCAATTACTGGGGCAAGGCACAGAAATGAAAGTGCCAAGAAGCCACAGAAAAGCTTAAGAACTTCCTGTAACTGGGATGAATAGGGATGTGTAGTTAAGCATCCTTTATGTCTATGGAAGCCATATAGGCCTGCAGGATGATCAGAGGGAAAAAGGTTTGCAAGGTAAGCATTCTGAATGTAGGCACTTTTAAGAAGGTGTTGAGGTAGAAGAGGTCCAAGATGGTCTCCATGGGCCCTCTTTTCCTTGGTACAAAAACATCTTTGAATAGAACCCCTTTCCCCTTTGATTGGCTGGTACTGATTGAATGGTGCTTTGATCCAACAAGTCTTGTAGCACCTTTGAGAAATGTCGCAGTTGGTCTCTAGGAGGTTGTGGGATGCCTCTGAAGGGCAGGAGAGAGAATTCCCCACCATGAAATAACCCTGTTTTATGACTGAGAGCACAGAGGTATCCAGTGTTAAGTTTTTCCAACCTGCAGAAGAAAGGAAAAGGGGGGGGGGATGTTTGGGGTCCAAATAGTCTGATTGACCCCTGGTCTGTCTGGAAGGGACTGTTTTTGACATGGGGTTTGCTGGGGAGTTCTAAGTTGCTGAGGTCTTTTACCAGACTTTTTTGCCTTAGCTGGAGGAGGCCGTGACTGCCTTCTAACAAACACTGGTTTAGAAGGATTAATTCATTTGGAATTTTGGTACAGGGCAGATTAGGATGTGTTTCAGGTCCTGCATCTCTTTAATCTTCTGCTGTAAGGTTTTGAACAATTCCACAGCAAGAGAGCCAAACAAGGCTGAATTGTCCAGGGGGCATCCACGAGTTTGGATTTAACTTATTTCCTCCACTACAGCTCTTTCTGAATGTGTACTTTTAACTGTCAGTAGGCATGGCTTGAGCCTTTAAAAAATGAAGCTATTACCTTGCAGTTCAAACATTCATACATCTCTGGCACCATAAGTGTTACTAGAAAACTGTAAATGACTATTCAGGATAAATTAATCTTTACATTAGTGGCATTCATTCAGTCAGATGCTTTAAAATGGAATTTATAAGCCAAAATAAAGGTAGTAAGTATTCGTTTTGTAATATTGTATAAACCAGCTTATGATATATATCTCAGTAACCATTCAAGCAAAATAAATACTGCCAGCAGGATTTCCTTCATACAACTGTGAGCTTTTATATGAGGCTCTGCAGTTCTGTCTGTGTTAACCAAATGTGGGGATGTTTACACAAATATTAAAATTATTACAATACAAATAAACAGTATACAAATATTCAGCATCTCTTTAGCTACATTGGACATTCAAACATCAATAAAATTGTATTTGCTATCATGTACACTTTAAGATGAAATCTTATACCTTCTATATAGCACAATTTTGGAATTATTAATGCAAATATGAACAAGCAACATTTGACATTGTGGGCCAAACACTTCAGATGCATCTCCAAGAAAGTATTAAACAAAGGCAGAAGGAATTACAAAGTTTTTAGCATACCGGATTGGCAAATGGAACAAACCTTGTAGTAGTCTTCTTCACCTAGGCAGAAGAATAACTGGGTATGAAGATTTCTGCATGGAATTTGCCTACTGCACTCACACTTACCCCTCCAAGCTGAGATCTAATACAGATGCAGCAAAACAATTTAGGAAAGTAAAGGAAGGTTACCCAATGGGGCACGCACCCATTTTCAGAAACCATGGTACCAACAACCAAACGATCAGTCTGACAGATATACAACCCGCGCTCAGACTGGAAAGCAGGACAGTCTGGGGATCTATGTTCATGCATCCACATATATACACCTACACTTACAAGCTGAGGTCACACATTAGACATGCAACCTAGGTAAAGTTAAGCTTTCGTACACAGTCCAGATGTCAGTGGTGACAAAACATTTGTTTGGAACACCAATAGTTCTCCATCAGGACATCAACAAAAGATTAGCACTAAGGCACACTCTCTCTATGAAATGCTGCACCACGGCTCTCTACATGACCGCCTTAAGCTCAAAAATCTTTTTGGATGAAATAACAGACCCCGAAAATAAAAAGTGAATAAGAACATGAGTGCTAGAGAAAACTAGGTTTGAAGGGAGCTAGGTTTAGTTCTTCACCACAGAACACAGGTTTCCTATAAGGCTTTAGGTGCAGGGCACCCTTTTAAATATTGCATCTTGCACTCAGCAAAGGAGGGTGGAGGATGGGTCAAACAGGAGATGAAGAAGGTGCATCTTGATATACTGGCATACGACAGGCCACTTTTGAACAGCTCTGTTAAAGAACGCAAATCTGCTAGTTCTGTAAAACGACTGTAGACTGAATAACTTTACAGCTGCACACAAACAGAATATACTTCTACTGAGTTTTCTGGCATAGCCGCATGCAGCATTTCTGGTCTTTAAATATCAGGTTGGGAACAACTACATTACTAGCCTGAAGTTCAGGTGTACCAATGGCACTTTACCCGAAGTAAGGTGCAGAACTGCTGAAGTTGTAGTTATGATTTCTGAAGTTGTAGTTATGACTCCATGATCAGCTGAACTACCTGGAAGAACCATGATGGTCGTTATCATAGAATTTGTGCAAATAGTCTGATTGTCTTCCCTTGCCTTTCTGTATCAGAGAATAAAACGGAATACACAGGAAGGCACACTTTCTTTAATTTTTGCATAGATATCTGGTACAGAATTTTATTCTCTCATGCAAAGAAACATGAGGCATCTCCATACCTCTGCTGCTGAAAAACGTTGCCCTCTAAGTCTCTTTCTCTGCTTCTTCATACAATTGTTACTACAGCTTCACACAGTTAAAGCTAAACCAGTACCAAATGTGCCAAATCACATGGGATATGATAGAATGGGAAACACTCGCAGGAAGGGAGGAAAGGTTCTGAACTATTTTTGAAGCCTGGAGAAAATTTTCCTTACCAAATTCTTTTTATTTTAATCTGTCCAAACTGTGCACCTACGAACTCCAGGATTTGTATCAGGGATAGCTGCGACTTGCTATAATTTACTGTAATACCTAGTTCAGTGCAAAGAAACAAGAAAAACCCTAGCCTGAACTAGAATATGCATGGTGGGAGCATGGTGGGAGCTGTGAGGAGCCAGTCATTCAGATAGGAGAACACAAGGAATTTTTGTAGTCTGACATGTACTGCAACCACCACCATACACTTGAACACCCAGGGTCTGTGGTGAGACCAAATGGCAGAGCCCTGAATTAGAAAAGACTGGTTCCCAACCAAAAGCATAGAAACCTTCTGGATCTATTTTGATACGATAGTATGTATCCTTAAAGTTTATTGAGGACATTCTATCATCCTTCTGTAGTAAAAGAAGAATGGACTGTACCATGACCATTCAGAACCTGAGTGTTTGGCAAAGGCATTTAGATAAGTCCAGGATTGGCCTGAGGTCCCAGTTAATTTCTGGCAAAAAACTAACCTTCCAAACCATTGTTGATCTGGTGGGATGATATGGATGAGACTGACAGTAGCATTTCTATTTCCCATGCTGTTGCTCTTTGGTGGGGCGGAAAGCTGGGGGATCGTTGTTGTTGGGGGTGGGTGAAGAAAAGGGATAGGATAGCCTCTGGTGAAGACTGACTACACCCAAACATCTTTGGTGATGTACATCCAGGCTTTTGGGTGCAAAGTTAAGTGCCCTCAGACTACCTTCAGTGTGTAGCAGCTGGGAACCCTTCTGGAGTGCTGATAAGGCTTTCCAGTGAATGGACTTCTAAAGCCTTGGTTCTGCAGACCTCCTCTACAATGAGTGATGTCTGTCGTTAAGAGTACCCCCTCTGTCTTGGGGGGGGGGGTCTTCAGAAAAATCTTGGGAAAACCCTAGACACTTACAGAATCACATTTTCCTACCCCCTTTTTGGTTCCTGGAAAAAGTCCTCTGAGGGGTTCAAAAACATGTCATTAGGACAGAGTTTTCCCATCCTTTTCATTCCTGGAGACAGTCTCTTTGATCTTTGGGACAGAGTAAACCATCAAAAGGAGCTTTGACAAAGGATTTCTTAAAGGGTTTCACAAAACCACTCAAGAGCATCCAGACATGCCTCCAAACTGCAATGCCTGTGTATGTAGCTCAAGGAACACCTTCCGCTGCATTAGAAATCAAATGCATGGAAGCATTCAAAATTAACTGGAGGGCTGCCAATTGCGAATCCGCAGTTCTTCTATCCTTCGCAGACATGGACCCAGAGAGGGACTTGCAAAGCTCCTTAGTCAAGTCCCTCTAAAACCTTGTCATGTGTGCCACATAATTCAATGACCTCAAGGCAAAAGTTGCTGAACCATAACACACGCATCCCATATCTATCCAGAGTCCTAGACTATTAGTGGGGTGAACAAATTCTCAACGAGCTCCTTTTTGTTGGCTGCCACTATGACAGCATCCATGGCCAGGCCTTTGCTCCAATCAGAATGGTTTTTAGGGGCCATTAAATACTTATCAGGTTTCTTTGGAATTGGTTCTGACTCAACCAGTTCCTTTCATACTCAGTGAAAGATCAGCTCAATTATCTCATCAGCAAGGGGGGGGGGGGGCATGCAGAAAATAGCTGAGCCACTGCCAAAAGCTTAGAAGAAAAAAGACTCAAGAATTTCTCCAAAGAAAACGTCCTGAAGGGGTGATCTGAGGAACTTCTCACCTTCACTGAAATCTACATCTTCTGTCAATGACTCCCGTGGGCAGTCAACATGCCTCCTCTTACACTTGTGCTTCCAAGGAATTTTTATGGGGGGTGATGCTCTACAGAAGAGACTGAGTTCTATGGAAGCTAGTGTACACTGTATGGCCAGATGGGACAGATTAAGTAGGATCAGGGACTTAGGTCAGACAGTTGTACAGGGGGTGAAGTTGGAAGGGACAAGGATGTCCAAACTACTGACTTGGAGTGGGCTCTATCTAAAGCCTTGAAAGCAAAATGAAGGATAACCTAAAACTTCCCCACTTGGAACAGATGCTCTAGAGCCGGGACAGCCAAGAGTATCTTCTCAACCCCGTTTTGAGAGTGGAGTCTGAGCACAGCTGTCTAGTGCCAAAGATCTGAGAGGAAGAGACTGCTCAAAAAAATCTTCCTGTTAAACCCCATTCCCCAGATTTGGTGCTGAAGCTTTGGCTTAGAGATCCATCTGTCCCCGACAAGACTGGAGCCAGATGGATCAGAGAAGATACCAAATTTGATGAAATCCACAACTTCGGTTCTGACAAGAACAATGCTGGAAGTCTCAGGTCAGAGAGGCCAGAAAGCAAAGGGTGGATCGGAGTAGTAGTAATAGGTACTAGTGAGTGATGGTCCAAAGCTCATGTGTCCAATGGAAAACTGAGTAGGTAGAACTGCTACCTGAGTGTGTGTGTCCTGAGGAAGTTCCTCATCATTCTGTACGCATCAGCCTCTGACAAACTTCTGGCACACCTGAAGGACGAAGTTGGGGAAGGGAGTCTAGAAGCTCTCTACTTCTGTCTCCAGAAAGAAGGGGTAAACATAGAAGCAATAGGCTATGGGGAGAATCCTGGTTTCTTGCGAGAGGGAGTCCTGGAAGAGGAAGCAGACAGATCCACAGAAGTAAATGATGTCTTAAGACACCTTAGCTACCAGAGGGCGAGGAGTGTGGTCAGGAGGGCAATTCCTACATTCTTTAGCTTTGTCTTATCTTCCTCGTTTCCTTTGTGCTTGTCCAAAGGCTTCTTTCAGGATCAGGATGCTCAAGAGGTAGACAAAGCAGATACAAGAATGAGACCCTTAATTATCTGTGTTCCAATGCCCGACCACTGCCCTGTGTCCAAAGGCAGTAGAGATGTCACAGTCTTCATTTGAGTAGCTACCCCCCCCCCCAAATAATACACGCATTTGTCAGAATTTGGCATCTTATGGATACAAGAAATACACTTCTTAAAACATGTTGGTTTATCTGCCATGGTGAAGAATAAAAAAAACCCCACCATTTTCTCAAAGTACTACAAGAGAACTATAGTGGGGAAAAAAGGATAAGAATAGCTGTGTAAAATCTTACCATAACCAAAGATGTCCTTCACTTCCATGTTGCAGTATTCTTACTGTGTGATTCCTTGCCTCAGGTGACCCGAACGTAGGCTCCTATACAATGGCTCAAGCCTGGTTGCTGTAGGTGCGTGGGACATCACACGTAGAGCCATAAACCAGCAACCTTAAATGTGATGTCTGCACGCACAGACCTCAGAACTTAAAGCTCAGTCGGGCAGTCCAAAAGAGGCCGCCAAAAAGATGTCCACAAGAGGTGCATGGTACCATATGCTGGCTAGTCTGACAGTAGACTAGTGGGTGCCCCAGGGTGCCCTTTAGACAGGTCAATGGGATAAAGGGGGATAGGTGGGGGGATACTGAAACATGGAAGAGAAGGATATTTATGGCAAGATTTTAGACAACTATTCTATGTCCTTCTATTCCTATGTTGCAGTATTCTTGGTGTGGGAGAATGCCACAGCTTAGTTAGAAGGAAGGGTAGAGGTAGGGGATTCCAGAAAACCCTGCCCTGGCTCTGGAGAAGTGGGCCAATTTATAGTGTTTGGTGAATGTGTGTGGTGAGGACCAAGTGACTTCCTCAAGTATGGAGTTGGTGTCTAGCCTTTTAAAGAAGGCTCCAGAAGAGGCTGTTGCTCTGGTGGAGTGGGCCTTGACATTGCCCTGCAAGGTCTTCCCCCATGATGTAGGCAGCAGAAGGAAATGGCCTGGGAGATCAGGCGGAAATGGTTTGTTTGCTCACAGCCTTCCCCAAGGCCCAAGGCCGGAAGATAAACAGCTGGTCTGATTTCCTCAAGGGTTTTATGTAGATAGAAACCTAAGTTGTCTGTGGACGTTTAGGGAATGTAACACACTCACAATCCCCCTGTGGTTATGAGAAGGTGGGCAAGGTGGATTTGCCTGCTTCAAGGATGGGTCGTTCACAACTTTGGGAATGAATGAAAGGTTTGTCCTGAGGGTAACCCTGTCCAGGTGTAAGGTTAGGAAAGGTGGTGTAGCCATAAGAGCATGCAATTCTGAAATCCTTCTGGCGGAAGTCAGAGCTACAAGCAATACAGTTTTCCATGTGCAAAATTTTATGGGGGGACTTGTCTGCAGGCTCAAAAGGGGCTAGAGTGAGTTTTTCTATAACCCAGTTAAGGTCACAGGGAGGGGGAAATGGTTTCCTGGGTGGTCTTAAGTGTAATACACCTCTGAGGAAAAATTTGGAGGGGAGTCTGGATGCAAGGAGTGGATCCAGGGGAAGGCAGGCAGAGATAGCAGACAAGTGTGCCTTCAGAGAGGAGTAAGATAACCATCTGCATGAGTTCACACAGGTATGGATTGAGAGGCATAACACTTTCCAGTGGGTCCAACTACCTTTTGTGACACCAGATAGGATTTCCTTGTGATGGGTTTCCTGGCCTCCTGCAGGACAGTGAGCACGTCCTCGTTATATAGGTGTCTGAAGGGGATTAGAATCCTATCAGCGACAAAGTGAGGTGCACGGATTGCTACTGTGGGTGTATCAGAGTCCCCTTGTGTTGTGTGAACAGGTTCACTGAGGGGGTAAAACTTGTGGTGACTGCCCTTGGACAGGTGAAAAAGGAGGTACCAGTGCTGGCTTGGCCAGTAGTGAATCAACAATAAGATTTTGGGGGAGTCCTACTGAATTTTCAGCAGGACCCTTTGTATCAATGGGAAGGGGGAGAAAGCAAACAGGAATTTCCCCTTCCAGGTTATCGAGAAGGCACCTGTTAATGACTTGAGGTCTGGCGTCCTAGTGCAGTAGCCAGGGAGTTGCCCGTTTATGGAGGAAGCAAACAGGTCTATTTGTGGAATGCCCCACCTGTGGACCATATTAAGGAAAACATCTCTTTGCAGCATCTGCTCGTGGTTGTTTGAAATAGTTCTGCTGCGGTAATCTGGGAGTTGTCCAGGGATGGAATGTAGGCTGCCTGAAGGGTGATCCCTGAGAGGTAGCCAGTTCCCACACACAAAGAGCCAGTCTGCATAGAAGGTAGGACTCAGTCCCTCCCTGCTTGTTGAGATACTACAGGACTGTGGTGTTGTATGTAAATATCTTTAGAGAGGCTAGTTCTAGGTAGGGTTGGAAGGCCTGTAGAGCAAGGAGAATGGCTCTCATTTTTCTGATATTTATGTGATCTCATTTATCTGTCCACAAGCCTTGTACTTTCCTTTTCCCCCAAAGTTGCTCCCCAGCCCAGATCTGAGGCATCCGTGTGCATGGTCTGGGAGGTAGAGGGTGTTTGCAGAGGGAGTCCTGGGTTCTGGGCTACCTGAGTAACCCACCATCTCAGCTCCTGATGTGAGTAGGGGGATCCTCAACTCTAGAGGGGAGTGCTAGGTCCACACCGACTGGAGGTACCACTGAAGTTCTCATGTGCATCCTTGTTAGGGGTGACATGGGGATGGTAGCTGCCATGTAACTTAGACATCTAAGCAATTGTCTTGCAGTCAGTTCTGTTGATTGTAAGGCAGTAAGAAGGTGGCACCACCTTTTCTGATGGAAGAAAGGCCTTCAAGAGGTCTGACCTGATCCTGCAACCCAGGAAGACAATGTCTTGCGCGGAACTGAGGTGGGGATTTTGGGAAGTCTATCATGAACCCTAGAGACTGTAGGAGTATCAGAAGGTCCTGGGAGTGACGGAGAAGAGTTTCCTTGTCTTCTGCCTGAATTAGGTCATCTAGGTAAGGGAATAACTGGATCCCCTTTGCCCTGCAGTAGGCGATGACTGGAGCCAAGCATTTTGCAAATATCCTAGGGGCAATAGAAAGCACAAAGGGCAAGGCACAGAACTGAAAGTGACAGGGGCCTGCCAGACATCCGAGGTACTTCCTGAAGGTAGGCTTTATAGGTATGTGAAAGTAAGCATTCTTTATGTCCAGGGTTGCCATGAAACCCCAAGAAAGGATGAGGGGAAAGAGTAGGAAGGGTGAGCATCCTGAAAGTAGTAATGTTTAGGAAGGGGTTGAGGTGCAATAGGTCTAGAATTGGCCTCCATGGCCCTTCCTTTCTGGGTACCAAAAAGATTCTGGAGTAGAATCCTTTTCTTTTTGATTGTGTAGATACTGGTACTATGGTGTTTTGTAGTAGCAGTGTTTGCAAAACCTGATGGAGGAGGGATAGTTGACTGGGAGGAGGCCGTGGTATGCCTAGTCTAGATGGGGGGGGGGGGTGATCCAGTACATGAAGTAGCCATTCTGTATGATGGACAGAACCTACGTGTCTGAGGTACTGAGTGACCACACAGGGAGACAGTGAGAGAGATGGCAGATAGGGGTATGGACGAGGGGGGTGGTGGCTGAAATTTTGGCAGTCAGTCAGACACTACCTGCCCTATTAGGAAAGGGAGGCCTTTGGCTGGAAGACTGAGAAGGCCTAGTCTGAGGAGGCCATCTTCTAGGAGGGTCTTAAAGATAGGAAAGGGGGGGGGGGGAGCTACAGGCCTAGAGGTTTTTCTGATAAACTGAGTCTTTGCCGGGGAGTTCATCTCGACCTTTGGCATAGGCGAGACTATGAGGTGTTTTAGGTCCTGTAATTCTTTTCCTTTCTGTTGCAAGGACTTAAACAGGTCAGACACTTTTGCACCAAAAAGGGCTGACTGATCCAAAGGTGCGTCAAGAAGTTTGGTCCTAAAGTCATCTGGGAGAAACTGAAGTCGCAGCCATGAGTACCTTCTTAGCACTGAAGCTGTACCAGAGGTGTGCCCCACCGGTGGACATCTACAAAAATGTCCCTGCTCAGCATCCACTCGTGCTGGAGAGAAAATGTTCTGCTGAGAACATCCGCTTGAAGGTTTGTCCTGGGAAGGAAAGAATAGTTGTGTAAAATCTTACGATAACCATAGATGTCCCTCTCTTCCATGTTGCAGTATTCTTGCTGTGGTATTTCCCGCCTCAGGCGAATGGAACATTGGCTCCTATACAAAATCTTCAGCTTGGCTGTTGTAGTTATGTGGGATGTCACACGTACGGCCATAAACCAAGGACCTTAAATGTGATGTCTGCACGCACAGACCTCAAAACTTGAAAGCCCAGCAGGACAAGTCGCAGTAAAGTACAATTGATACCAGCAATAAGATTACGGAGCCATTTGGTGGTTAAATTGGTCTTAGAGTAGGGTATGGCCACCAAAAGACCCAAGACAGGTCAGTAATGAGTGAGAGAAAGATAAGGGGGTTAAGGTGGGTGGGAAGGAATACTGCAACATGAAAGAGAAGGACATCTATGGTTATGGTAAGATTTTACATAACTATTCTATGTCCTCCTATTCCTATGTTGCAGTATTCTTAGTGTGGAAGAGTACCACAGCTTAGAAGGGAGAAAGGGAGGAGGTAGAAGCAGATTCCACAAAGTCCTGCAGAATTGCTCTGGCAAAACCTGCAGGTGCTATGGAGATATTGTCTAACTTGTAGTGTTTGGTGAAAGTGTGAATGGTGGACCATGTGGCTGCTTCCAGGATGGATGCAGTGTCCAGGCCTTTTAGGAAGGCTCTGGAGGCTGCTACTGCTCTGGTGGAGTGAGCTTTTACACCCTGTGGGAGTTTTTTGCCATGGAGAGAGTAACATAGGCAAACAGTTTTTCTAATCCAGCATGCGATGGTTTGCTTGGAGACTGCCTAGCCCAGGTCCCCTGGGATGGAAGGAAATAAGATTAGATTTCCTTATGGATTTGGTTTTGTCTAAGTAAAACTTTAGCTGTCTGTGTACACCCAGGGAGTGAAGTATCCTAACGATCACTGGTGGGAGAGGGGAAAAAGGTGAACAGACTGATTTAGGGACAGATCGTTGACCACTCTGGGCATAAAGGAATGGTTGGTAAGTAGGGTTACCCTGTCCATGTGGAAAGTAGTGTACGCAGGGTAGGACATTAGGACTTGTAATTCTAACACCCTTCTGGCTGAAGTTACAGCCACTAGCAGATCTGCCTTCCACGTGCACATTCGCAGAATGGCCACACTGGCAAGTTCAAAAGGAGATTGTGTTAATTTTTTCAAGGATGAAATTCAGGTCCCAGGGTGGTGGGATGGGTTTTCTTGGTGGCCCAATGTGCAAGATTCCCTTTAAGAATAGCTTAACATCGAGCCTGGCTAGTAGGCGAAGGTCTAGAGGCAGGGTGAGATTGTTGAAAGGTGGACTTTCACTGAAAAGTATGAAAGTCCTCCCTTGGCTAGTTGACACACATAGGCATGAGATAGTACAGTTGTGTACACTTACCATAAATGTAGATGTTAGAGTGTATTCACTGTTGAGGTCATCACATTTGGGTTATCTGCTTGCAGTAGCCCTCAGTCAGCCTGATTATCAAAGTCTTGGGTCCTGCATCGGTTGCCGTCTCATCTTCCGTGACGTCAGGTAGTCAGGGTTATAAAGCATACAGCTGACGCCATTAAATCAGTTTTTCTTGCCCCAGATGTCAGGTGCTCCCTAATGGGAAGCAATTTTATATATATATATATATATATATATATATATATATATATATATATATATATATATATATATATATATATATAAATATATATATATATATAAATATATATATATAAATATACACACACACACACACACACACACCACCAAAAAAGCAAATACATGAAAAAGCTTTTAAGCATAGTAAAGGAGAGTAAAGGTATAGCCAAAAGAAGTCAGAGGGCTGGAGGGAGGGTAACAAGGTCTGCAACAGTGAATACACTCGAACATCTACATTTATGGTAAGTGTACACAACTGTACTATGATCTTTGTGTTTCACTGTTGCAATCATCACTTTTGGGTAGATTCCCAAAGCTAAGGATGGGAGGAGCAATTTAAATAGAATTAGGACCAGCTAAAAGACCCTGCAAGACTGCAGTGTCAAAACTAGCTCTGGATTTAGAGAATTGGCAGATGGTAATGCTTGGTGAAAGTATGTAAAGAACTCCCAAGCAGCAGGATGACCCTGGGTAGGGACACCTCTGAGAAAGGCTGTAGAGGTAAGATGCAGCCCTGGTAGAATAGGGTCTGATCCCCTGTGGGATAGGTTTTCCATGGTGTTTGTAGCAAAAAAGAATGCAATGACCTATCCATTTGGAAATGGTTTGCTTTGAAATAGCCCTCCCCTCTGCCCCTGCAGCAAATGCCACCAGCAGTTGATCAGATTTTCTTTGAGGTTTAGTTCTGTCCAAGTAGAAGCCAAGTTGTCTGTGCACATCTAAGGAGTGCAGAATCCATTCCCCTTTATTCTGCGGATTAGGAAAAAAGGTTGGCAAATGTATGGACTGATTAAGTACCACACTGGATACCACCTTGGGCACGAAGGAGGGATTGATCCTGGCAGACACCCTGTCGTCATGAAAGATGATGAAAGGCTCCACTACTATGAGGTCCTGTAATTCAGATACCTTTTTTTGCTGAAGTGATTGCTAAAAGGAAAGCTGTTTTCCAAGAATGGAATTTTAAGTCCGCAGTGGCAGCTGGCTGAAAAAGAGGAAGGGTGAGCTTTTCCAATACAAAGTTGAGGTCCCAGGCTGGAGTTGGAGGTCTCTTGGGTGGTCATAGATTTTTGGCCCCTCTGAGGAACTGCTTAAGCAGTGGATGAGAGAAGAGGGGTGGCTCTGTGTTATAATGAGCTGAGATGGCGGAGGCATGAATTTTGATGGAGGATAAAGACAGGCCCTTACGAAGCATCTCAGCTAAGTATTGTAAGATCTGAGGTAAATGGGGCAACTGTTGTGCTCATCCCTTGAGAATGGTTCCAGGCAAAGAATCTTTTCCATTATTCAACGTAAGAAATTCTGGTACTAGGCCTCCTTGCCTCTAAAATGATATCCATCACTGGTTTACTGAGGGATGGTAAAGGAGAAATTATGTAATTATCCAGGCTGCTAGATTCTGTTTGAAGTTGAGGATGCAGAATTTGGTTCTCCGGTTGAGACAAGGGGGTACACTAGTGTTGGAGTGGCCAGTTTTGGTGCAATCAAAATCATCCTTCGTTTATCTTGTTTGATCTTTAGTAATACTTTGGAGAGCAGAGGCAGAGAAGGAAAGGCATAAACTGATAGGTTTTTCAAGTTGAAGGACAGAGCATCCACTTTCCAGCCTTGTTTGTGTGGAGTCCTTGTGCAGAATTTGTCCAACTGATAGTTTTGGGGGGAGGCAAACAGGTCTATATCTAGGCTCCCCCATTTGCTTGTCAACATGTTGAAAATACTTGGTTCCAGTTTCTACTCATGTGGGTCCATGAGATTTCTGCTTAGTTCGTCTGGCAGTGTATTTAGTATTCCTGGCAGGAAATGAGCTTGTAAATGTACCTGATAACTCAGGGCTGTGTTCCATAACCCCAAGGCTAGTCTGCAGAGGAGGAAAGAATGTGCACCCCCCTGCTAGTTTATGTACCACATAACAGTGGTGTCGTCAGTCTTTATTCATTAATTGTCCTGGAAGAATGGGGTCCTTGAAGGCTGTCAGAGCATTCTGTACAGCTAACATTTTTTTTTGATTGACATGCAGGAGCATCTAACTTGGGTTTCATTTTCCCTGAATGCACTTCCCTGCCAGGTGAGCCCCCCATGCATAGTCTGATGAGTCTGTTAATGTTTGGGCAGCAGGGGGTAGTGTGAATGGTAGTCCCCCGTTTTGGTGGCAGGCCTTCTCCCACCAAAGGAACTCTAGGCGTAGGCAAGGTATGACAAGAATCATTGCCTCTAGATCCTGTGAATGTTGACACCATAGGCTGTTGAGACACTATTGCAGTTTCCTCATATGCAGCCTTGCATATGGAATTAGAAGAATGCAGGAGGCCATGAACCCCAAGGTTTGCAGTATTTATCTTGCAAGATAACTGGGATTTTGTGGCCACTTGTTTGAAGTAGGCTGTCAAATGAATCCGTTTCTCTGGTGTGAGGAAAGCCACCTGGGAAGTTGTATTCAAGCTTGCTCCCAGGAATATAATTTGACAGGGAACCAGTTGTGATTTCTTTTCATTTATGGTGTAGCCCAGACAAGTCAGTACCCTTTGAACAAAAGCCAGATGATTCAAAAGTATGTCCTAGCTTTCAGCCTGAATTAGACAATTGTCCAGATATGGGTATATTTGAATATTTCTTTGCCTGCAGAATGCAATGACTGGAGCTAGGCACTTTGTGAACACCCTGGGCGAAGTAGATAAGCCAAAGGGCAGTGGAGAGAACTGACAGTGCATGTAGCCTGCTTTAAAGCATAGGTATTTTCTCTAAGATTCCCTGATAGGGATGTGCAGGTATGCTTTTTTTTTTTTTTTTTTTTTTTTTTTTTTTTTTTTTTGTCTAGTGTTGCCAACCATGCATCTTTGCCTAGCATAGGAAACAGCTGGTGAAGAGTCAGCATCTTGAATTTTGGAATCACCAGAAATGTATTTAGAGTAGAAAGGTCCAGGATAGGACGGCATGTATTGGCTTTTCTGGGTACCAGGAAAAGTGTTGAATAGTAGCAGTGTCCCTTTTCCTCTTCTGGTACCAACTGAATAGCCCCCATGCTTAAGAGAGAGAATACTTTATTTTGGGCCTCTGCCCACTGATTTTGGGGTAGATCTGCCACCCGCTTGGTGTGGGTAAGGTGTGGAAGTGAAACCTGTATCCTTGGGACACTATTTAAAACCCATTTGTCTTGGGTAATGAGTTCCCAGATATTGGCAGGCAGACCAATCTTTCCGCCTAAAGGAGCATTCAGATAGGAAGCGCTTGGAAGTTTTAAAAGCAAGTAATTGAGACTGTTTTACTACTCCCTGATTTGAGTGCGGAAACCGCCCACTGCTTAGTCTTGTGTCTCCCCCTGGGACTGAAACCTGGGGTTTCTGCTATGTCTGGGTTTGGCTTGAGAAGACCTTGAAGAGGCTGGAAAGGGCCAATTTTTAGAGGGCCAGTGCCTACTAAATCTAGGAGGCTGAATGTGTAAGAAATCTTTAACAGTTTGCATAGATTTAGCTTTATCTTCCATCTTTTTCAGAACTTCCTCAGTCTTGTTGCCCAAAAGGCAATCCTGATTTAAGGGAGCATCCAACAAATTAGCTTTAACATGATCAAGTAAAGATTGCTCCTTAAGCCAAGCATGCCTTCTGAGCACAGAACCAGTAACAGCAGCCCTGCAAGAGGCCTCTAAAGAATGAAATCCACATTGCAAAGCATGTTTTCCAACCTGCTCAGCAGAATGCATTAAATCTTGTAATTCTTTATTTTCCACATTGTCAAGAATCATTTTCTGTTTAAGCAATCCAACAACATGTTGTTGATACTTTAACATATGAAATGAAAAGTTATGTACCTACCATAACGTTCCATGTTAGTTGTCTTCTTCTCGCCTTCTTTCTTGCTGGATGGGTTCGGAGCCGATCCTCGGCTCCGACTTGGCCAATACTAAAGCTCGAGAGCTAATTCCACCGGCTCGAGGCTCCCCTATATCCCACAATGCTAGGCGGTAACTACTCAGATCTCGTTTGATAGCTAAAACCAAGCAGTTCTGGTCTCCAAAGTATGGAGAAGAGAGAAAAAGAACCCACCACTACATAAACCTGTATGTAAGCTACCACAAACATAAAAGGGAGAATAGAGGTGGTATAACATATGGGAAGGAAAACCCCAATGTAAGATCCCAAAAATTCCTATCGGTCTGTCCAGGCTAGGGGGAAGGAGGGTGAGACGCAAGAAAGGCGGCAAGAAGACAACTAACATGGAACGTTATGGTAGGTACATAACTTCACAATGTTAAGTTGTCAATCTCGCCATCATTCTTGCTGGATGGGACCGCGTCCCTAGCACCTTACCCAGGGTGGCTTATCGGAACAGACTCTTGAGAACAGTGGAACCAAAGTTGGCACGGTTTCTGGAGGCCATATCCAATTTGTAATGCGAGATAAAGGTATGAGGAGAAGCCCATGTGGCTGCTGCACAAATGGAATCTATTGGTAGCCTGTCCTGAAAAGCTACAGATGTAGCTAATGCCCTAGTTGAATGAGCTCTAGGTCTTGAAGGCAGTTTTTGATGTCTGATTTCATAGATGAAGGTAATTATAGAGGTAAGCCATCTTGAAAGGGACACTTTAGTAACTGGAAGGCCCAATTTACCTTCCGCATAAGACAGGAAGATCTGGTCAGATTTCCTGAACTGTTTAGTCCTGTCTAAATAATATCGAAGTTGGCGATGAACATCTAGAAAATGTAACTTTTGTTCCGACCTGTTGGAATAATCAGGGAAGAAGACGGGGAGATCAATTGTCTGGTTTAGGTTTGCCTCAGAGGAAACCTTAGCCAAGAAGGACGGATTAGTCCGGAGGGACACCCTGTCTTTATGGAAAACTAAGTAAGGAGGACGACTGCAAAGAGCATGAAGTTCAGATACCCTTCTAGCTGATGTTATGGCTACTAGAAAAAGTAGTTTCCATGAGAGCAACTTAAGAGGGCATGAAGCCGCAGGTTAAAAGGGGGGGAGAATCAAGGATGCTAGGACCAAATTCAAGTCCCACTGAAGTGGGGGATCTTTGATTGGGGGCTTGAGCAAAAAAACACCTCTTAGAAAAGCTTTGCAGAGTTTATGGGACATGATACTGGAGTCCGAGACACCTACATGAAAGTTAGATATAGCAGCTAGTTGCACTCTAATGGTAGATGAGGAAGAGCCTAAATGAAAAAGCTCTGCCAGGAAGTCTAAGATAGACCGGATAAGTGCAGTGAAGGGATCTATATTTTTTGATGCTGCCCAGAAGGAAAAACGCTTCCACTTACTACTGTAAATCCTTCTGGTAGAAGACTTGTGAGAGGCTATCAGGATGTTATGGACCGAATGAGAGATTAAGGGAAGCCTGGTTAGGGTAAGAATTGGAGAAACCACGCTGTGAGGTTGAGAGATTGGAGTGAGTGGTGCAGCTGGCCCGACTGGTGGGTCAAAAGATCTGGCACTGGGTCCAGATGCCAAGGCTGCTCCAAGAGGTAATGATGGAGGAACGGAAACCATATCTGTCGAGGCCAGTAAGGGGCAATGAGGATCATGGTGACTCTCAAGGCGATAGCTTTGTGAATTGAGTGATCAGTGGAAAGGGGGGGGGGGAGCATACAGAAGTCCCCGGGGCCAATCGTGGACTAGAGCGTCTCTGGTGGGTTGGCCTGGTAAAGGGAAGAGGGTGAAAAAGTCGTGACACTTGCTGTTTTGGGGAGTAGCAAAAAGATCGCAGCAAGGCCGGCCCCATCTTCAAAAGATTTCTTCCAGCACTGATTTTTTTTTTTAGAGACCACTCGTGAGGCATGAGAATAGCCCTGCTCAACTTGTCCACAATCACGTTGGACTTCCCGGGAATGTGCGTTGCTATCAGAAAACACTGAAGAAATCGCCCACTGCCAAAGTCTGAGTGCCTCTCGACATAAGGGGTAAGACTTGGTTCCGCCCTGTTTGCTGATGTACCACACTACGGACATGTTGTCCGTCTGAACTGCAATAGTCCCTGTGGGAAGAGAGTCCTGAAGGGCTTGCAACTCTAAAATCACTGCTCTCATCTCTAAGACATTTATGTGCAAGTGGCACTCGAAAGATTGCCACGTGCCCTGGACTGTCCTGCCCTGATAATGCCCCCCACCCGATCAGGGAGGCGTCCGTCGTCACCATGGCGATTGGGGGGGGGGTGGGGATGAAGGGTCTGCCCTGGAGAACCTGAGGTGATGTGATCCACCAAGACAGGTGATTCTTGCATGATTGGGTTAGCAGGATGATGTGAGACATCAGGAGCTGTTGGAAGGACCATTGAGAAAACAGCATCCACTGGAGGATACGCATGTGAAAACGAGCTAAGGGGAGGAGTGTAATCGTAGCTGCCATGAGTCCTAATACCTTCAAGACTACCCTGGCTTTGATCTTGTTGCACTGAAGTAGAAGGTAAACTTGTTTGCGGATATCTGATACTCTTTGCTCTGTTAGTCTGGCGGAAAGATGAACTGTGTCTAAGGTGGCGCCTATAAAGGTAATAGACTGACAAGGCGACAAGGCAGATTTTTCGAAATTTATTGAAATGCCTAGAGCTTGACAAGTTTGGATGGTGAAGTCTCTGGATAGAAGTTGTTGATGCCTGGTGGTGGCGGCAAGGAGCCAGTCGTCCAAATATGGAAATGCCTGGAATCCTTGACGTCTCAAGTGAGCCGCGACCACTGCCATACATTTGGTAAACACTCGGGGGGCTGTAGTGAGACCAAAGGGCAGGGCTCTGAACTGGTAGTGACTGGCTCCCAGCCTGAAGCGGAGAAACCTCCTGGAGCGTCTGTGCATTTTGATATGGTAGTACGCATCCTGAAGGCCTATCGAGCACATCCAATTGTCCTGACCCAAGAAGGGTAGAATGGACTGTAGCGTGACCATCCGGAATTTTATTTTCTTCACATACTTGTCTCCAGTCCGATGTTTTTTTTGGTACCAAAAAGAATTTGGAGTAGATTCCGGATCCTTGCTGGTCTGCTGGGACTGTCTGGATAGCTCTTTTTGACAGCAGCTTTGATATTTCTAACGCTGCTTGTTCCCTTAGACTGGGTGGAACGTCTGGAAGGGATCCTTTGGGTTGGGATGGAATGTGAATAAAGGGGATTTTGTAACCCTCGGATATGATCGACTGCACCCATTTGTCTTGAGTGAGGGAAAGCCAGGCTTTTGGGTACAGTGATAATCTTCCCCCGACTGCCTCAGAAGGTGGACAGCCGGGCAGCTCCTCAGGGATGCTGAAAGGGTTTATCAGAGAAAGTCTTTCTGCTACCCTGGTTTTGCAGACCACCTCTGCCCCTAGGGCGGGGTCTATTGTTGTCCCCCCCCCCGCCTCTAGAGGGGAATAGACTTTGTGCGTCAGATGAGACTCTTTGTGGTTTGCGGAACACCCCCCCCCCCGACCTTTGGGATAAGGTCTGGAAGGGGTAGAAAAACGGACTCCCACGGCAGAGAGAGTCTTACCTTCCTGCTCGCACCTAGTCAATGTATCCTTCACCTGAGGTCCAAACAACATTGAGCCATCAAAGGGGGAATTGGTGAAGGACGCCTTGAAAGGGTCCACAAAATTGCAAAGCCGCATCCAGGCGTGGCGTCGTAAAGCTACACCTGTGCCTGCGGCCCTACTCGCCCCATCAGCCGCATATGAGATAAGCCGCATGGAGGAGTTGACAATCTAATTCAGAGTTGCCAACTGGGAGTTCATTTTGTCTTGGAACCCCTCAGCTGTTGGATCCTGCATAGCCTCACCCATATCCTTGAGTAAATCCCTCTGGAGACGGGTGTAGTGACAAGTAGTTCAGCGACCGCATGGCAAAGGTCGCTGAGGAAAACATACGCTTACCGTACCTGTCCATGGTCCTAGACTCCTTATTAGGAAGATGGACAGGTACCGAAAGATCAGCTAATTCCTTCTTACTGGCTGCGGCCACCACCATGGCATCAACAGAGACACCTTTGGATAAGAACGGTTTCTCTTTTGGGGCAGTAATAAATTTTGACGGCCTCCTTGGGGTAGGTTCCACCGAATCAGGGGCTGCCCAAGCCTTCCTTGCCATCACTTCCATGAGGGGGTCAAAGGGAGGAGACACCTAGGAGGTGGAAGGGCGAGAGCCAAATGCCTCAAGGTAAACAGACTCGTCCTCTGAAGGGTTAAGGGTGGGCCAGTTCCCCCTCTGTTTATGATTTCAAGGATGTCAGCAAAAGAGACATCCTCAGAGGGGGACCGAGGGGAACCTTCAGATTCCTCCAAGTCGGTGTCAGAGGTGATAGACTCAGGGGAGTCAATGTGCTCTTCCGAGGGGGTTCCCCTACCAGATCAGGAGAAGCCTCGGAAGAAGAGGATATTCCCAATGGGGAAACCTGATGAGCTGGCTCTCTACGGTCTGTTACGTGGGGGTGGGTAGAAACCACCAGCAGGCACTGAAGAGGGAGGAGCTGACGGAGCCGACTGTAGGGTAGACACGGGGTCTAGCATGCTCTGCATGACCTCGAAGGTGCCCCGATCCGCCAAGGCCGAAGGTCCCGCTCCGAGGAGACAAGGACTCCCCCCTGGCACCGACAGGGATGGCTCCGAGGCCAATGTCAGAGCCGAACTCACCAGCACCGATGCTCCGAGAGGGAGAACGGGGTCGGACAAGGGTCCGATGCCACTCGCCCCCTCGGAGCAGACAAGGGAAGCCCGGCGCCGAGATCCCTCCAAAGAGGAAATCGGAGCAGACGACGGAGCCGAAAGGGAAGGTATCTGCTCCGACGCACCGACAGCCATGGCTCCGACGAGCCCCGGCTCCGAACTCAGAAGAGTCGGAGGAGGAACAGAAGCAGGGATGGGAATAGCCACTGACTGTTGAGTAGGGCTATGCAGCATTTGGGCCAGTGCCTCGGACTTGAGAAGTCTACTCACCACCCTTTGTAAGTCATGGTCGGACAGCCTGGAGGACCGTGAGGAATGGGACCCATGGCTCCGCTCCGACAGAAGAGGGGATCCCGGGGCCGAGTGGATGGAGCCGATGGAAGGGGACCTCGACCTCCTCTTTGAAGGTGGCTCCGATAAGACTATCGGAGCCGACTGAGTCTTAGCAACCTCGGCTCCGGCCGGAGCCGAGATAATGGTTTGAGACTTCAAAACATCGACTCCAGTCGGAGCCGATGTCGAAGCAGCCTTGATGCTCCCAGCAGACGGCTCTGAAGCTGGAGCCGACGGCCTGGAAGTCTTTGAAGGCTTCCCCGACGCAGACTGGGTCGAGGGGCCTTCAGGCTTTAAAAAGCCTCGAAGAATAAGTTTATTTTTGCGTTCTTGCAGGACTCTAGGGCTGAATGCATGGCAAACAGCACAGGAGTCCTGCAGGTGCAAAGGTCCCAGGCAATAGACACAAGAAGTGTGACCGTCTGTCAGACATTTTCTGACAGCACGAATCACACTTCTTGAAGCCTGAGACTTTGGAGTCTTTAGACATCCTAAAAATATATAAAGGACACAGACACAACACACAGACACACCCTATAACCAAAAGAAAAATCCAGTTGCACTAAAATGACAAGGGAAAAAGGGGAGTGGGCCAAAGGCCTAGAAGTTAAAAAAGGGAATAAAAAAGGGGATAAAAGGGAGGGAGACCCGATTTAAACTAAAGGGATACCCCCCCCCCCCGTACTATAAACTGAACTAAATAGAAAAGATAGGGTAGAAAATTGAAGTTTTTGATTAGAAAAAACTCACTAACCTGCCAGAGCCGGTAGAAGAAAGCACCTCGCAGCTAAGCGGCAAACGAGATCCGAGTAGTTACCGCCTAGCATTGTGGGATATAGGGGAGCCTTGAGCCGGTGGAATTAGCTCTCAAGCTTCAGTATTGGCCGAGTCGGAGCAGAGGATCGGCTCCGAACCCATCCAGCAAGAATGAAGGAGAGATTGACAACTTAACATCTGGTAGTTTAAAGACGTAATGGCCAAAGTTGCAGAAGTGTACACCTTCTTACCCCATCTATCCAGCGCCCTGGAGTCTATATCAGAAGGGGTAGGATTTTTACCAGTGGAAGCCTTAACACCCTTGGGACCCTGAGAAATGGTTTCAGGGTCAGCAGTAGGGTTTTTAAAAAGAAATTTGTGGGAGTCAGGAATCTGGTAATATCTGTCTGGCTTACTAGGAGCTGGAGGCAGTGAATCAGGAGCCATGCTGGATTCTGAAAAATCATCAACAATGTCTAGAACTGGAGGTATAGCCAAAGGCCTATGCAGAGGAAGAAGGAAACCCCTAAGCCTCTTTTTGGATTCTGAAAAATCCTGACTCTCCCAATGAAAATGTTCCCTTAAGTTATGCAAAGTTTCTCCAAAAGAAAAATCCTTTGGAGGAGATGCAGAAAAGATGGATTCTTCTGCATCAAGAGTCCTCATAAGGTGGAATAGATCATTACTGATCAGAAGAGGAATCATTAGAAATGGAAACCTGATTCATAATCAGTGTCTTGCCTAGGCCTCTTAGCAGGAGGGGGTTGGGAACCCCTGATCCAGGTAATTAAATCCTCAGCCATTTTGATCATTTGTTTTTTAGGCATAGGGGCCTGAGCACGTGGCACATGCGTCGGTTTTTTAGACATAGAATTTGGTTTTGGTCTTGCTTTTGAGGATGGCGTCTGTTTAATATGCAAATCTTTAGGCCTGAAAACACCCTCAGAAGCCGGTGCTTGCTCGGCGGCTCCGGACCCATCTAAGGGAGACACAAGCGGGTTCAATACTTCTGTCTCGCGGCATACCGGACTCCGAATGGGTCTCAGTAGAGGCCTGCGAATCAAAAGTAGCGGGTATCAGGGGCTGCGAAAGCGCCTCACTGAGTACTGGCGACTAGCTTAGGAGAAGCTTTGTTGTCGGTTTTGGACCTAGACGGTCTGTCTTTTTCTTTGCATTTTTTATGAATTCAGATAGTCGGATTGCTAAGCGACGACATTTCTGGATAGTTAAATCTTGAGTCAAAATAATTAGTTGCAAAAATATGTAGACGCTTAAGTGCGTTGGTTAAATTTAGCACAAAACTGACAGCAAGGCACATTGTGGTCAGGGCCTAGGCAAGGAATGCAGTACAAATAAAAATCCTTATGAGGTATTTGCTTCCCACAAGTAATACAATTAACTTTTACTGACATCGGTAAGGAGCAAGAAAAAGTTTCCCCAACGGGATACTTAGCTTTAGGTTAAAGACTTTGGTTCTGAAACTCAAACGAAAATTTCAAGAATCGGTCGACCGGCATTTGCGAAGTGCTTCTGCTTCGGGCACCGTGCGGCAAGAAAGACCGATAAAAATGGCGTCGGCTGCATGTTTTATTCCCCTGATGACCTGACGTCATGGAAGAAGGGACAGCAACCAACGCAGGACCCAAGAGACTTTGTTATTCAGGCCGACTGAAAGCAACCTGCCAGCAGATTACCCCAAATGTAATGACTGCAACAATGAAACACGAAGAACATCTACAATGGTATCTCAAAAGCCTATGCTGTCAACATTCACAGAATCTAGAAGCAATGATTCCTATCATACCTTGCCTGCGCCTACAGTTCCTACGGTGGAAAGAAGCCTGCCAACAAAACAGGGGACTACCATTCACACTACCCCCTGCCGCCCAAACCTTAACAGATGCATCAGACACTGCATGGGGGGGCTCACCTGGCAGGGAAGTGCATTCAGGGCAAATGGAACCCAAGTCAAATGCACCTGCACATAAATCAAAAGGAAATGTTAGCTGTACAGAATGCTCTGACAGCCTTCAAGGACCACATTTCTTCCACGCCAACTAATGGTAAAAACGGACACCACCACTGTCATGTGGTACATAAACAAGCAGGGGGGTACACATTCATAACACCTCTGCAGACTAGCCATGACATTGTGGAATACAGCCTTGAGCTACCAAGTGAATCTACAAGCTCAATCCCTGCCAGGAAAACTAAATAAATTGGCAGACGGACTAAGCAGAAACCTCATGGACCCACACGAGTGGAAACTGGAACCAAGGATTTTCAACATTTTGACAAGCAAATGGGGGAGCCCAGATATAGACCAGTTTGCCTCCCCCCAGAACCATCAAATTGGACAAATTCTGCCCAAGGATTCTCCACAAGCTAGCTTGGAAAGTGGATGCGGTATCCTTCAGCTGGAAAAAGCTAACAGTTTATGCCTTTCCTCTTCTGCCACTGCTCTCCAAGTTACTACTAAAGATCAAACAGGACAAGCCAAGGATGATTTCATTTGCACCAGACTGGCCGTGCCAACACTGGTACCCCCTCTTGTGCAGTGTACCACGCTTGGCCCCCATGGCACCTGCCTCAGACTCCGTTCACTGTTGTCCCAGCAGGAGAACCAGATTCTGCACCCTCAGCTGCAAACCCTGAACCTAGCATCCCGGCTAATTACCTAATCTCTCCTTTACCATCCCTCAGTAAATCAGTGATGGATATTATTTTAGAGGCAAGGAGGCCTAGTACTAGAAAAATCATATGCTGCAAAATGGAAAGGATTTTGTGCCTGGAATCAATCTCAAGGGATGAGCGCAGCAGTGCCCAATTTACCTCATAGGTATGTACTAGGCTATTGGCCCTCAGGCCTATACAAGCCTAGCCAAAAAGATACCCTGGCTTTCGCCACCCAAGAAAATTATTTTCCTGTGCCCCTGTCAAGCAGAAACACAGAAGTGATCCCGGGGTGAATTTCCTATTACCCATCCAATCATCAAGATTTTTCTTGAGTTCTAATGAGGAGCTCTGTTTGACATAGATAGGTAGTCTGTTCCAGAGTATGGGAAGTCTCTGGGACAGGAATCTATCCCTCCAGCATGTTCTGTTTATTGTGGGGACAAGGTTTAGGTCCTACAGCGTGTAGCTCGGAGGGATTTCTTTAAGTGGAGCATGTCCAACAGTTCTTGGTTTGACATAGCTTTGTATGTTAGGCAGAGATCGCCTCAGAGTAGGCTACATGCGACGGAGTAAAGCTGGAGTTTTTTGAGACTGTCTGCATAAGGCATCTGTTTGAGGCCAGTAATCCTCTTTGTGATGTATTTTTGCGGCCTTTCCAGCTGTTGTAGATGTCTTGTGAGGTACATAACAAAAAGGGCATTGTATTCTACAATGGGTCTAATGAGTGATGAGTAGAGGGGAACAATGACCTCTTTTTCTGGATGAGAAACCTTTTGTGATTAGGTGTGCCACGTAGGATTTCCTGACCACTGTGGCGATGTGATCAAAGGAGAGACTACTGTCCACCTGTGTCCCAAGGTCTCTCATCACACTTTCAGTGTTAAGCAGACTACCGCCTATGTGGTAGTTCATGGGTACAAAGCTTTTACCAAAGGGAATGACGATGCACTTTTTGGCATTGAGCTTGAGACCATGTCTTTGACACCAGGCATCCGTCTCAGTGAAGCCCTTTTGTAGGATGTCCACATCGTTAGGAGTTTCGATTATGGCTCCTAGTTTGCAGTCATCTGCAAATTTAGTTAGCCAAAGACCTTCTGTATTAGCCTGTACTTCAGAGAAGTAAATACCAAACAGGAGAGGACCCAGGACTGAACCCTGTGGTACTCCACTTGTCTGAAGTCTGATTTGGAGTCTGCTACTTTCACAGTGTGGGTTCTTTCAGTAAGCCAGTTGGCAACCCATCTTGTGACATAGGGATTTATACCTAGTTTAGCGAGTTTATCTATAATTCCAGAGCAGGGGATGGTGTCGAATGCCTTGGTGAGAATAGATAGACTGTGTGAACCACCTTACCCTCATCTATGGCTTTGGTGACTACTTCAAAGAAGTCCATCAGGTTTAGGAGACATGATCTGCCTTTTACAAACCCAAACTGTGTGGGGTCCAGAGTTTGGAGAGCTCCAATGTCTTTGTTTATGAGTTCCATGGCCTTGCAGACTAGGCTCGTCAGGCTAATGGGGCGGTAGTTCCCGGGGTCTGTTGTAGCCCCCCTTTTGTGGAGTGCTATTTTAAATAATTAAAGAATTCAGATTCTACAATACCCGACAGAGATACTTCATATGGGCTTGTCCTTTTCTTCCATCAAAATTCATGCCTCAGTCATTTCAGCTCATTATAGCACAGAGCCTTCCCTCTTCGATCACCCACTGCTCAAGCAGTTCCGTAGAGGTGCCAAAAAATTTAAGGCCACCCAGGAGATCTCCAACTCCAGCCTGGAATCTTAACTTTGTCTTGGAGTAACTCACTCTTCCTCCTTTTGGGCCAACTGCTACTGCAGATTTAAAATTCCTTTCCTTTAAGCAATCACATCTGCAAGAAGGGTATCTGAATTATAGGCCCTTATGGCAGTGTAACCTTTCATCATCGTTCATGTGGACAGGGTGTCCCTCAGAACCAATCCCTCCTTCATGCCCAAGGTGGTATCCAGTGTGGCTCAATCAGTCCATTCATTTGCCTACCTTTTTTCCTAACCCACAGAACAAAGGGGAACGGATGCTGCACTCCTTAGATGTGCAGAGACAACTTAGATTCTACTTGGACAGGACTAAACCTCAAAGGAAATCTGAACTGCTGCTGGTTGCATTTGCTTCAGGGACAGAGGGGAAAAGCTATTTCAAAGTAAACCATTTCAAGATGGATAGGCCACTGCATTCATTTCTGCTATGAGCACCATGGAAAACCTATCCCACAAAGCATCAAACCCCATTCAACCAGGGCGGCATCTACCTCTACAGCCTTTCTCAGGGGCGTCCCTACCAGGGACATCCTAGAAGCTGCTACCTGGAGTTCTGTACTTACTTTCACCAAGCATTATCACTTGCCAATTTTCTCTAAATCCAGAGCTGGCTGTGCCACTGCAGTCTTGCAGGGCCTTACAGCTGGTCCTGATTCTATTTAAATTCCTCCTCCCAACCTTAGCTTTGGGAAACTACCCAAATGTAATAACTACAACAGTGAAACACGAAGAACATAGCACAGTTGTGTACACTTACCATAAATGTAGATGTTGGAGTGTATTTACTGTTGCAGTCCTGGTTACCCTCCCTCTAGCCCCCTTTCTTCTTTTGACTATACCTCTACTCTCCCCCTCACTATGTTCAAAAAGCTTTTTGGTGTATTTGTTTTTTTGTTGGAGGTATATCCTTGTATTTATAGATTTAATTGCTTCCCATTAGGCGGGCACCTGACATTTGGGGCAAGTAAAAAATGATGTAATGTCGGCTGCATGTTTTATACCCCTGATGACCTGACGTCATGGAAGAAGGGATAGCATCCGACGCAGGACCCAAGACTTTGTTAATCAGGCTGACTGAGGGCTACTGCAAGCAGATAACCCAAATGTAATGACTGCAAGAGTGAATACACTCAAACATTTACATTTATGGTAAGTGTACACAACTTTTAGTTATGTACTTACCATAACTTCGGATGTATGGGATCCATCTCGCCTACATTCATGACAGATGGGTTCGGAGCCGATCCATCGGCTCCGACTCTGCAATTAATACACTAGCACAAAGTCTCTCATTGGCTGGGCTACTCCCTATCCCAGGATGCACTACACCTGCTTCCCCAGATCTTGTTTGTTCGCTTTCATACATCCATACAAACACAAAAAAAACTAGTAGTCACTATAACCAACTAAAGTTCAAGAAAGAACGCCAAGAAAAAAGGGACTACAGCTCCTCTAAATCCAAATGGAAGGGGGAAGGAGGGTGGGTACTTATGAATGTAGGCGAGATGGATCCCATACATCCGAAGTTATGGTAAGTACATAACTAAAAGATGTAATGGGATCCTATCTCGCCTACATTCATGACAGATGGGACAGCGTCCCTAGCACCTACATCCCGGGTGGCTCATTGGAAAACACTCCTGAGAACTGTGGAACCAAAGGAAGCTCTGCCTCGACAAACCACATCCAATTTGTAATGAGAAATGAAAGTGTGCGGAGAAGTCCAGGTTGCTGCAGCACAAATATCATCTATTGATAACTTGGAGTGAAAAGCTACGGAAGTAGCCATTGCCCTGGTAGAATGAGCCTTGACTGGAAAGGGGAGGTCTTTGTTAGCCTGTGAATAAATAAAAATGATACAATCTTTAATCCATTTAGGTATGGAGGTTTTTGTTACTGATTGACCCAATTTGCTCGCTGCAAAGGAAACAAACAATTGATTAGATTTCCGCGTTTGAGCGGTACTATTCAAATAAAAACGCAGTTGTCTATGTACGTCCAATTGATGCAAAGTATATTCTGCGTTATTAGAGAATTCTGGAAAAAAGACAGGGAGTTCTATAGTTTGTTGAATACAGAAAGAGGAGGCCACTTTTGGTATAAATGCAGGATTTAATTTCAATGAAACTCTATGCTTGTGAAAAATCAAATAGGGAGGATCAGAACAAAGAGCTTGAAGTTCTGAAACTCGCCTGGCAGACGTTATGGCTACTAAAAAGGCCGTTTTCCAAGACAGAAATTTTAAATCACAGGTAGCAGCTGGTTCAAAAGGACGGGCAGTTAGGGCAGCAAGAACCATATTCAAATCCCAAGGGGGGACAGGATGAGATAAAGGAGGCCTAAGGAGCCAAGCCCCTTTAAGGAAAACCTTACAAAGTTTGTGAGACATCAATGAAGGTTCAAAAGAAGCATGAAAATTAGAAATGGCCGCTAGCTGAACCTTAATGGTAGAAACTGAAGAGCCCGACTGAAAAAGGGAGGCCAGAAAATTCAGAACCTCCGATACTGGTGCAGTGAGAGGATCTATACCCCGTTCTTGAGCCCAGAAGGCAAACCTTTTCCATTTACTGGAATAAAGTTTGATGGTGGAAGGTTTATGAGAAGAAGACAGTATGTGGACCACGTCCGGGAAAAGAGCATTGTCTCGGACTAAGGATGGAAGTGGAGTAACCATGCTGCCAACTTCAGGGACCTGAGAGACGGATGAAGCCGTCCTGACTGATGAGTCAACAGGTCTGGCACGGGATCCAGAAACCATGGACCTTCTATCGCATGCCTCTGTAGGAAAGGAAACCAAACTTGACGAGGCCAGTGCGGGGCAATCAAAATCATCTCGCTCTCCATGTAAATGGCCTTCTGTATCACCCTCGGTAAGAGGGGAACGGAGGGAAGGCGTAGAGAAGACCGGGGGGCCAAATGTGAGTCAGAGCGTCCCTGGGAATCTGTCCCTGAGAAGGGAACAGTGTGAAGAACTCTCTGCATTTCGCATTGTGAGGGCTGGCAAACAGGTCGCAGCAAGGATGACCCCATCTGTCGAAGATTTTCGCAGCTATACCCTGGTTGAGGGACCACTCGTGGGGTAAAAGAATGGTCCTGCTTAATCTGTCCGCAATCACATTGGACTTCCCCGGTATGTGCGTTGCCATTAGAAAGCGGTTGGTAGCTACCGCCCAGTGCCAAAGTCTCATGGCTTCTCTGCATAGTGGGTAAGACCTGGTTCCACCTTGCTTGTTTATGTACCATACCACCGACATGTTGTCGGATAGGATAGCAATCGGGCCCTGTGGGAGAGCGTGATGGAGAGCTTGGAGTACCAATAGTACCGCTCTCATCTCCAGGACATTGATATGCAAATGCGTTTCCTGGATCTGCCATGTGCCTTGGACCGACCTGTCCAGGTAATGACCCCCCCACCCTACCTGGGAGGTGTCCGTAGTCACAGTGGCAACGGGACGTTGTGGTATAAAGGGTCACCCCTGGTCGAGATTTGATTGGAGAAGCCACCAATGCAGATCTCGACGGCAACTTTCCGTGATTATGATTAAGTGGTTCAAAGGAAGTTCCTGATAAGACCATTGAACCGACAGTAGCCATTGTAAAATTCGCATGTGAAGTCTGGCCAAGGGAACTAAAAGTATGGTCGACGCCATCGAGCCCAACAGTTGTAGGATCCGATGGGCCGGGGCTCTTTGTAGGGGGAGACAGGATTTGACTTGATCTTGTAAGACCTGAATTCTTGCTGCGGGAAAAGGCGCATTCTTTTTGTGTCTAAGTCTGCGCCTATGAAAGTAATACGCTGAGATGGCTGTAGTACAGATTTTTGCAAATTGAATGTGATCCCCAAGAAACGGCCCAAGGTGAACGTGGCTCTGAGCGCTTGGAGTAGTAGATGCTCGGAGGTGGCAGTAAGGAGCCAGTCGTCTAGATAAGGAAACACCTGGAATCCCAGACTTCTCAGGTGAGCAGTTACCACTGCCAGACACTTGGTGAACACCCTGGGGGCTGTGGTGAGACCAAAGGGCAGTGCTCGGAATTGGAAATGACTGACTCGAGGCGGAGGCGTAAATGTCTCCTGGACTCTTGAGCTATGGGGATGTGATAGTAAGCGTCCTGGAGATCTATGGAGCACATCCATGCATCTTTTTCCAGCAAAGGAAGAATAGATTGAAGAGTGACCATTGAATTTGGACTTCTTTACGAAACGATTCAATGAACTGAGGTCCAAAATGGGCCTGAAGTCCCCTGTCTTTTTTGGTACCAAAAATAATTTTGAGTAAGTTCCTGATCCGATCTGGTCGATGGGGACAGGCTGGATGGCTCTTTTCTAGCAGCTTTGAAACCTCTAATGCTGCCTGATCCCGCTGACTGGGTGGCACGTCCGGGATTTCCCTTAAAGAAAGGGGGGGGTTTGCTGAAGGGGATGATATATCCTCCGGTAATAATGCGAAGCACCCACTGATCGCTTGTTATGGATTCCCAAGCTTGCGGGTGCGCCGCAAAGCGACCCCGACTGGCTCCGGAGTTGCACAGTCGGGCAACAACTCAGGAACGCTGGTTGTATGAAGAACCACGAAAGGAATCGCGGTCTCCAGAGTTACGGGGGCCTCTGCCACCTCTGGGGCGGCGTCTTCCAAAATCCCGCCTCTGGAGGAAATCACTGGGTGGAGTAGGGAAAGACTTCTGAGATTTTCTAAACCACATTTTCCCTCCTCTCCCAGCCTTGGGGTAAGGCCTAGAAGGAGCGGAAAATCGGGCCCCAACGGCAGTCAAAGTCTTGCCCTCCTGCTCGCACCGAGTTAGTGTGTCCTTCACCTTGGGTCCAAACAAAGATGACCCATCAAAGGCGTCGTGAAGGAAGACTTGAAGGCCTCCGAGCGAACACAAGCGTAACCAGGCTTGTCTCCTGAGGGCAACGCCTGTTCAGCTGCTCTCGCCTTCGGCTGCATATGAAATGAGCCTCATGGACGAGTTAACAATAGAAAGAGGGTAGTCATCTGTGCCAACAGTCGGGCCAGCGCCTCAGGTAGGTTACCAACAAGAGAGTCATTTAGCTCTTTGAGAAGATCCCTTTGGAGCCTCGTAAAATGACATAAGTAGTTCAGCGACCGTAAGGCAAAGGCCGCTGAAGAGAGGGTACGCTTCCGTACCTATCCATGCTCCTAGAATCCTTATTAGGAGGATGAATAGGCGTCGGAGCCTCTGCCACGTCCTGCTGTGTGGCAGGAGCCACCACCAAACCATCTACAGGCACACCCTTTGTGAGAAACTCCTTGGGGCTGACAAAATTTATTGGGCCTCGCAGGCACCGGTTCCACAGAATCAGGGTGTTCCCACGCCTTGAGAAACCAAATCAAGGAGTTCAAAGGGCGGAGACACCCAGGAGGCGGAAGGCTGGGCCCCAAAGGCCTTGAGGAAGACTGACTCCTCAGCTGAAGGGGTTTTGGCTTGCCAGTCACCTCTCTGTCTCAGAATCTCCAAGATGTCTGAGAAGGAGATATCATCCGAAGATGATTTGGGAGACCCTTCTGCGTCATCGAGGTCAGTATCCGATGTAACAGACTCATCTTGGGAGTCTACGTGCTTCCTCTTACACAGTTTCTTCCTTGGTGGTTCGTCCGAAGCAGATTCGGACGGACCACCGGAAGGAACCACCGATGGGGTATCCTCAGGCCCTGGGGCCCGCTGCCGGGGCTGCAACACAACAGAGGCACCAGTCTCCAATTCTAGGGACGGTGAGGTAGAATCTTGTCGAACCGGCAAAGACATGGCTAGCGCTCCTCATGACCTCAAAGGCCGGACCTCCAGAATCCAAGGAGGTCGCTGGTCTAGAGGCCACGATGGCACCAGGAATTCCAGCAGCCGATGCTCCAAGAGGAAGACTAGGTACCGAAGCACCCAAACCTAAAGTGTTCCCTTCGGCTCCGGCTGAAGAAGTCGCAGTGCCAAACCCTGAACCGGAGGACAGGGTAGGAAGCACAGTCGGAACCGAGAGGCCTGTAAGGGGTCTCTGCTCCGACCGTATGGCTCCACATTGCTCCACCACCACCGGCTCCAACGGCTCCGAAGAGGTTGGCGGAGGAATCAAATGTGTTGGAGGAGGGATCGGCTCCGAAGCAAATTGTGCTGGAGCCGAGACCATTTTAGTAAACACTGGAGATTGGAATAGCCTCTGTAAAACCCTATCCAGGTCCAAATCTGAAAGTCTCGAGAGGTAGACAATCGAGAAGACTTTCCTCTCGGCTCCGAGGGAGAAGGGGACCGGCTCCGAAACGGCTCCAATGCTATCGGCGCCGACTCCACCACAGCATGGACCTCCGTCGGCACCGTAAGAGCCTTCTTCGGAGCCGAGGGGGAAGAGCCTGAGCTGCACACTTCCACCGGCTCCGAAGCCATTGGAACCGATGGAGGTGATTCACCTCTCGATACTCCCACTTGCGGCTCCGAAAGCAATGGAGCCGAAGTAGGAGGTATCGAGGCAGACCCTTCGACCCTCGGCCCCGAAGTCAGTGGAGCCGAGGAAGAAGAGGTCATTTTTGTCTTTTTAGAAGTCGGCCCCGACGGACTTGCCGGAGCCGACGATCTTTTCTTTTTGGAAGCAACAGGAGGATCTAAGGCTTCCTCAAAGGAGGGTTTAATAAGCCCTTTCAAAATCAGCTTGTTCTTGCGTTCTTGAAGAACCCTAGAGGAGAAAGCATGACAGACACTACATGTCTCCTGCAGATGTTTGACCCCAAACAATAAACGCAAACTGAATGGCTGTCTGTGATGGACATTTTGTAACTGCACCGAGTGCATTTTTTAAAGCCTGACTTCTGCTCCTTTGACATAATACAGGCCCTCAACAAGCAATAAGACTATCACAAAAAAGCACCAACTAAAAGCTGAGACACAATGGCGCGAGTACCGAGGAAAATTTACCTCAAAAAGAACACAGTGAACTGACACAGACAAAACAAGTTCAACAGCCCAAAGCCCTCTAATTTAAACGGGCTTAGCCCGAAAAACAACTAACCAAAACTTAAATAGCACTTAAACAGCAGTCAAAGGTAGGGCAAAGGCCCTCTAACTTAAACGGGCCTTGCCCGACTGAAAAAAATAAAGTACTAGAAATCACTCAAACACAGACACGAGATATATAAATTACAAAGAATAGCTGTTAAAACAGCTGTTTGGTTAATATATAGAGAAAAACCCCAAGGTCAAAGACCAGTAAAAGGTAAACAGAACCACTTAGCTCCAGCCAAGTCGAGACCACGTCCAGCTTGTTAAGCGGCAAACGAGATCTGGGGAAGCAGGTGTAGTGCATCCTGGGATAGGGAGTAGCCCAGCCAATGAGAGACTTCGTGCTAGTGTATTAGTTGCCGAGTCGGAGCCGATGGATCGGCTCCGAACCCATCTGTCATGAATGTAGGCGAGATAGGATCCCATTACATCTGTACTTTGCCTGTTCTGGGGGGAGGCAAACAAATCTGCTTGAGGTTTGCTCCACCGGCGGACAATATTTAGAAAGTAAAGTTGTGTACACTTTAACATCTACATTTATGGTGAGTGTATTCACTGTTGTAGCCCTCAGTCGGCCCCAATACCAGAGTCTTGGGATTTCTGCATCGGATGCTGTCACCTCGTCCACGACGCCAGATCGTTAGGATAAAACATGCAGCTGATGCCATTGCATCAGTTTTTCTTGCCCCAAATGTCAGTAGCCCCCCAAACAGGAAGCTATTAAATGGTGTGGAACATCTCCAGTAAAAAGTAAATACCCCTGCCATAAAATATGGCCATAAAGAGGGTAGGCAGAAAGGATAGAGAAAGTCAGGGGGCTGGAGGGAGGGAAACCAGGACTGCAACAGTGAATACACTCAAACACCTACATTTATGCTAAGTGTACACAACTGTACTATGTCCTTCGTGTTTCACTGTTGCAGTCCTCATACTTGGGTTGATTCCCAAAGCTGAGGAAGAGTGGAGGCAATCAAGAAGTGTTGGGGCTGGCTAGCAGGCCTTGTAAGACTGGTGCAGCAAATCCAGCTCTGGATTTAGAAAAAATACGCAAGTCGTAATGCTTGGTTAAGGTGTGTACAGAACTCCAGGTCGCAGCTTCCCGGATGTCCCTGGTAGGGACTCCTCTGAGAAATGCTGTAGAGGTTGAGGTAGCCCTAGTGGAATGAGTTCTCATCCCCAGTGGGGTAGGTTTTCCATGGTGCTTGTAGCAGAAATGGATGCAGTGTGCTATCCATTTGGAAATGGTTTGTTTTGAAATGACCTTGCCGTCTGCCCCTGTAGCAAAGCTGACTAGCAGCTGGTCAGATTTTCTGAAAGGTTTAGTCCTGTCAAGGTAGAATCTGAGCTGTCTGTGCATGTCCAAGGAGTAATTTTAACTCTGCTGAAGCAGCAGGTTTAAAAGGGGGAAGCATGAGCTTCTCCAGTACAAAGTTAAGTTCCCAGGCAGGGGTGGGAGCTCTCCTAGGAAGCCTTATATTGTTAGCTCCTCTCAGGAACTGTTTGATGAGAGGATAAGAAAAGAGAGGTGGTTCAGTATTATGAGCTGAGATGGCAGAGGCATGAATCTTAATGGATGAGATAGATAGGCCTCAGTGGAGCAGCTCTACTAGGTAATCAAGGATTTGAGTTAAGGTGGGCACAGCTGTGTCCTTTCCTTGAGACTGACTCCAACAACAATATCTTTTCCACTTTTCAGCATAGGATTTCCTAGTACTTAGGCCTTCTGGCTTCAAGGATGACATCCAGCACCTGTTTGCTGAGGGTTGCTGGTGGTGAATTCAGGGGATAAGCCAGGCTGCAAGGTGTAGGGTCTGCAGCTGTGGATGCAAAATCGGTCTCTCCTGCTGAGACAGCAGGGAAGGGGTCTGATGGAGGTGCCAGGGTGGCACTGCTGTCAGGCTACGCAGGAGTGGGTAACAGTGCTGGCTTGGCCAGTCTGGAGAAATAAGGATTGTCCTTGACCTGTCCTATTTGATCTTGAGTAGTACTTCTGAGAAGTGGGGCAGAGGAGGAAAGGCATAAATTGAGAGGTTTTCCCATGTAAAGGACAGGGCCATCCACCTTCCAGGCTCTGCTGTGAGGATTCCTGGTGCAAAATTTGCTCAACTGGTGGTTTTGGGGGGGGGGGGGGGGAGGCAAAGAGGTCCACCTCCAGTGTCCCTCCCTGTGGATTAGAAGTTTGAATAAGTTGGGTTCCAGTTTCCACTTGTGTGGGTCCAGCAGACTTCTGCTCAAGTCATCGGCCACTGAGTCTTGTTTGCCTGGCAGGAACTGAGCTTGCAGGTGCACTTGGTTGCTCAAGGCTGTGTTCCACAGGGCCATGGCTAACCTGCATAGTGGGTAGGAATGAGTCCCCCCCTGCTTATCTACCACATAATAGTGGTGTTGTCTGTCGTTATCAGGAGCTGTCCTGGAAAGATAAGGTATTTGAAGGCTGGCAGAGCATTCTGTACAGCTAACATCTCTCTCCGATTGTTATGCAGGGGAATTTGTCCTGGGCTCCATTTGCCTTGAATGCATTTTCCTGCCATGCGAGCCCCCCATGCATAGTCTGACGCGTCTGTCAGGGTTCAGGTGGCGAGGGGTTGAGTGAAAGGAAGTCCTTTGCTGTGGTTGCATGCCTCTGCCCACTAAAGGAACTCTGCCCGTAGACAAGATATGACAGGAAAAAGAAGTTGTCTTACCATAACTTTCCATCGGAGGTGTTGATCTTCTTCCAGTCATCACTGATTGGTTCAGTTCCAAACCCTCAGAAGAGAGTTGGCCTTATGCCAAGCTTGAGTGCACCAAAAACTCTCGAGCTAAGCTGCTACCCACAATACCCTTCAAGCAGTTACCTCAGATAGAGCTTGCATGCAACGTATCGAAGAAACAAAGTCACAGGCCATCTCTGCGCAAAAACCCTTAAACACCACAAAGACCCAGAAGATCCACCAGCAGCCTTTGGTGGGGGTCGGTGGGAGGGTATGATGACTGGAAGAATATCAACAACTCAGATGGAACGTTATGGTAAGACATAACTTCTTTATCTGAAGCTGTTAATCATCTTCTTATTCATCACTGATGGGACAGAATCCCAAGCTACTTGGAGAACCTGGGTGGCCCTTATGGAAGAACATTCCTGAGAACCATTGAGCCAAAGGCTGCTCCTCCCCTGGAGATCAGCTCCAATTTGTAGTGCTTGATGAAGGTATGGGGTTTAGCCCAAATGGCTGCTGCACAGATGTCATCCATGGATGCCCTAAAGTGGAAGGCAACCGATGATGCGATAGCCCTAGAGTAAGCTTTGATTTCATCAAGCTTAGATTCATTCGTACGCGATTATAAGAAGCTAATGCAATCCAAGCCATTTTTACAAAGTAACTTTAGATACTGCACATCCCATTCTAGGACCCGAAAAGGAAATGAAAAGTTGGTCCGACTTGCGAAAGGACTTAGTTCTGTCCAGGTAGAAATGCAAGTGTCTGTGAACATCCAATGAATGTAGGCAGTATTCTCCCTTGTTAGAATAATTTGGAAAGAATACCGGGAGCTCAATGGACTGGTTAATAGAAAAGTCGGAAACCACCTTGGTGAGAAAGGATGGATTAGTAAGAAGTGATACTCTGCCCTTATGGAAGATCAGATAAGACGATCTTAATACATAAGCCTTGCAACTCAGATATTCATCTGGCTGAAGTGACCGCCACCAAAAACAAGGATTTCCAAGACAGGAATTATAGGTCACATGTCGCAGCAGGCTCAAAAGGGGGTAGAGAGAGAGAGACTGGAGAACCCGGGAGAGATTCCATGCCTCCACCTGCTGCTTGATAAGAGGTCTGCTGTGGAAAATTCCCTTGAGGAAGGTCTTACAAAGTCGGGTGAAAATAAGCGGGAATCCATCGGAACCATTATGGAAGTTGGAAATAGCTGCTAAATGGACGTGAATGGTGGAAGCTGATGCACCATTGTCAAACAATTCAGCAAGGTAATGAATAGTAGCTACAGGAGAAGAAAACTGATTTAGCATCAGATTATGTGACCAGATAGAGAATCTTTTTCCATTTGTCCCTGAAAAGTTTTCTGGGGGATGGTTTATGGGAGGCCAGGACAATATCACGGACAGATGAGGAGAGGATTTCCTGCCTGGCAACTAACAGAAGTGGAGAAACCAAGCAGTCAGCTTGAGAGTGAATAAATTCAGTGGAGTCTGCCCTTGTGAGTAAGATATGAGGTCCTGACGAGTGTCCAGGATCCAAGGAGGTTGTAACAGGTGAGGCCAGAGGAAGGGAAACCACACTTGAGGCCAGAACGTGGCAATGAGGATCACTTTGCTTCTCAACAGAATAGTTTTCCTCAAAAAAGGGTAATCAGAGGTATCTGAGGATAAGCACAAAGGAGACCCGCAGGCCAATCATGAATCAAAGTGTCTCTCGGTGACTCCCAGTGAGGGGAAAACAGGGCAAAGTAGCTGCTGCATTTTGTGCTTTAGGGGGAGGCGAAAAGATCGCAGCATGGCTGGCCACAATGGCTGAAGATTTCTGCTGTCACACACACAGACCACTCGCGAGGACGGAGGATGCATCTGCTCAGCCTGTCCGCAATCACATTGGAGCTCCCCGGGATATGCATTGCGATCAGAAAGCTATCGCCCAATGGCAGATTCTCGTGGCTTTGTGACATAGGGGGTAGGATTTGGTCCCTCCCTATTTATACACCAAACGGACATGTTGTCCGACTGGATAGCAATCGTTCCTGACAGAAGGAGCGGATGCAACGCCAATAGCACTGCTCTTAACTCCAGGACATTGATATGCAAGTTGCCCTCTATGCTGGACCATGTGCCTTGGACTGACTTTCCCTGGAAGTGGCCCCCCCCACCCTATCAGGGAAACGTCCGTGGTCATCGTGGTGCTGCGTTGGGGAGCCTGGAAGGGACGACACCAAAGATTTTCATCTGTGCTCATCCACCGGAGATCTTGTTTGCAGGTGTTGGTGATGACAATCTGTGAGCTCAGGTGATGAAGGCTGGATATCTACTGGGACAGAAGCAGCCATTGTAGCAGTCTCATGTGTAATCTGGCTAGGGGAACAACTGGGATGGCTGCCACCATAGACCCCACAGCCTGAGATTCCCTTGCAGACAACTTTCTTCGACAGAGTATCACTTGAACTTGTGCCCTTAATCTCTGAAGCCTGTGAGGGTGAAGAGAAACCAGACATGAGTGTTGAATACTGCCCCTATAAATTCCAATTGTTCGGAGGTCTGAAGGTTGGATTTTTCCCAGTGAATGGTGATGCCCAGCGACTCTGCTACTACTAGAGTGTAGCGGAGGGCCCTGACCAGGAGGCACTTGGTGGGGGCAGAGAGGAGCCAATCATCTAAATATGGAAACACCTGGAATCCCTGAAGTCCGAGATGAGCAGTGACCACTGCTAGGTATTTCGTGAACATTCTGGGGGCTATCGAGAGACTGAATGGCAGGGCTCTGAATTAGTAATGATTGGCTCCCAGCTGGAAGCGAAGGAGACTCCTGGAGCGCTTGTCCATTTTGATGTGGTAATATGCATCCTAGAGTTCTAACGAGCACATCCACATACCCTCCCGCAGAAAGGGGGAGGATGGACTGAATCATGACCATGCGGAACTTGGCCTGAACCACTGATTTGTTTAGCTGGCTGAGATCCAAAATGGGCCTCCAGTCCCCGATCTTCTTTGGCACTAAAGAATCTTGAGTAAAACGCGGATCCGCACTGGTCTGGGGGAACCTGTTAGATGACTCATTTTTGACATAGCTTTCATATTTCGGAAGCTGCCTCCTTCGTTAGACTGGGTGGAACATCGGGAAGGGATTTTGGAGGTCTTGGATAAGAGATCAGAGGAATGCGATAGCCTCTGCAAATTATTCTCTGCACCCACTGATCGTTTGTAATAGAGAGCCAGGCAGCTTGGTGCAGAGAGAAACGCTCCTCGACTGCTTCCAGAGGAAGCTCTTCAGGAGCGCTGATACGGTCTTCCCAAGAAGGAATCTCTGGAGTCCTGATTTCAGGGACCCTCTCTGCCCCAAAAGGGGCATCTTATACTACTGGAACCCCCTGTACCTCTGGGGAGTCCTCACCACGTGCCTCACGGAAAGGACCTTGAGACTTTTTGTGCCACATCTTTCCACTCCTCTGGTTCCTGGAGAAGGAGCACTGATGTTTGGAAAAACGAAGACCCACAGCAGACAAAGTCTTCCTGTCCTGCTCGCACTTGGCTAATGTATCCTTGACCTTAGCACCGAACAAAGCTGATTGTTCAATACTGGCATTTAAAAAGGAAGACTTGGAGTCCGCAAGGTCACAAATGTGCATCCAGGCATGGCGTCTCAACTACGCCTGCACCCGCAGCTCTAGCCACTCCCTTTGGTTGTGTGGGACAGCAAACTCATGGATGAATTGGAGACTGATTCTAGGGTGGCAAATTGGGAAGCAACTATCACGTGCCCCATCCAAAACTTGACCCACGAGGGTTCTAGAGAACTCTGAGATCTCTCTGGAGCTTCGTAAAATGTGCCAAAAAGTTCAGAGATCTGACAGCAAAGGTCCCAGATGCAAAAACTCGCTTCCCTAACCTGTCCACCGCCAGGGACTCTCTGTTGGGTGGGTGGACAGCAGGACTTTCCTCCACAAGGTCCTTTTTCGTGGCCGCCATAACCACCATAGCGTCTACTGGCAAACCTCTAAACCAATGGGGTTGATCCTCTGGAGGGAAGAGTATCTTACCTAATCTCCTGGGGATGGCCTCAACGGTGTTGGGATTCTTCCATGCCCGTTGCACAATGAGCTTGACCAACTCATTGGCGGGGGGGGGGTGTCACCCAAGAAGTAGAGGGCTGTGTGGAAGGTCTGCAGGAATACCGATTCCTCCGCGGAAGGACTGGAGGGCTTTCAGTCACCCCTCGGCTTCAATAGTTCTAGAATGTCTCCAAATGAGATAGTCAGGGGATAACCGTGGGGATCTTTCCCCATCATCGTAGTCCGTATCTTCCGTGAGGGACTCTTCTGGGGAGTCCATGTGTTTGCTCTTACATGCTCATTTCTGAGGGGGTTCTTCGGTGGGAACATCTGAAGAAGACTCAAAGGAAAGTTTCCTGGGCTTTGCATTCTTGGAGACCTGGGGGGGGGGGCTTTGATAGCTGCAGCTCAGACGGAATGGGTGGAAGGTCCGACGTAGGATGATTGTGCTAAGCAAGCACCCTCTCCATCACCCGCAAAGCATGCCTGCCTGAAGAGGCATGGGAGCCTGGAACCGAAGACAATTTTGGAACCAGTGTCACACCGCGCTCCACACAGTCTGCTCCCGGAGACGGAGCCTCAAGCAAAACCAGGGCAGGAGTCATCCTCGGACCTGAAGCCGGAACCGAGGCCCCCCCCCCCACAAAGCTTGAGATTGAGGAATGGTGGTCTCCAACGGAACAGACACCCAAAGGGGCCTCAGACATGGTTGTCTGCGCCAAGGTAAGGGGCCCTCTTGTCACAAAAATAAGCCTCCGAACCAAGGGATCCAAGGGAGGAGAATATGTGGGGGTCGCCAGGGTAATAGACCCAAAACCCGGAGTAGGATAGGCTCTAGGAAAATTTGTAATTCCCCTGGCGGTCAGCAGCTGATCAAAGAGGAGCACCACATCGAATTCTGATGGACCTTATCGATGTCACTGAGGGGGGAGTCAAGCCAGTCCAAAAAGGGGTGAAGGCTTGTCCGGCAAATGGATCCATAGATTGGGAGTACTGGGTCCATGGTGTACTGAAAAACGGCACAGAAAATTCCAGTTTAGAAACCGGCAGCAGGGGTATAACCAGAGCCGAGGTCACAGCTGGGGTGGAGGTCAATAGCGGCTCGAAAGATGCTGGAACAGACTAAGCGGAGACAGGGGACGCCGGTGCTGATGTAGAGACAGGCAAACTGGCCGGAACTGAAGCTGTAGTCGTCGGAGCCGGGATCGGCACCGACTAGGCGACCTCTGTATGAACCACTGGAGCCAAACTCGGAGCCGAGGTGGTCAGAACCAAGGAGGCAATACGGTGCTCAAAAGACGTCTTATGGGCTTTGTGCTTATGACTCTTGCCCCCCATCACCAGCCGGTGAAGAGGGGGTCTGAACGAGGACGTTTCTTGTCCACAGGAGGGGAGATGGGACCTCGGACGCAGAAATAGCCTCCAAAAAAAGCGAAGGAAGTAGGCCCTTAAGGATTAACTTGTTTCTTTCATTCAGCATCCTCTAACTGAAGCTGGCAGAAATGTCACAGGGAGGTTTCACCGATAAGTGCAGAACCCCCAAACAATACACATTCTTCATGTATATCACTATTTGGCAGTTTACCACTGCAAGAGCAGCAGTGTTTAAACCACGTAGTTTCTTTCTTTTCAGACATTACAGAAGAAACATACACACGCTAAAAAAAGTTAGAGAGAGGGAAATACAAACAATGGTATTGGGAATACCACAAGGGTAAAGGGCAATACCAACAATGGTACGAAAAAAGAAATACCCATGCGTAGAGCTGAGTGAGTAATTAGAGAAAAGATAAACTGACAGGAAAAAACTCACAAATACTTATAAAACTTGAAAACTACAACACTTAGCTAGAGAGCTCAGTGAAACGCTGGTATATGGCTGTGCGGCAAACGAGATCTGGGGTAACTGAAGGGCATTGTGGGTAGCAGCTTAGCTCGAGAGTTTTGGTGCACGCAAGCTTGGTATAAGGCCAACTCGGTGCCGAGAGCTCGGAACCAAACCCATCAGTGATGAATAGGAAGAAGATCAACAGCTTCAGATTCACGGTTTCCAGGTCCTGAGAATGTCGACACCAGAGACTTTTTAAGTATCACTGAAGTTTCTTCATATGCAGTCTTGCATATGGAATAAGCAGAATGCATGAGGCCATGAACCCTAGGGCTTGCAGTATTTTCCTTGCAGATAGCTGGGTTTTTGTGGGCACTAGTTTGAAGTAGTTTGTCAAACAGACCTGTTTTTCTTGAGTGAGGAATGCCATCTGGGAAGTTGAGTTCTAGCTTGCTCCCAGGAATACAATTTTCTGACTGGGCACCAGTTGTAATTTCCTTTTGTTGATAGTGTACCCCAGTGAAGTTAGGAGTCTTTTTACAAATGCCAGGTGCTGAAGTAGCAATTCCTGACTGTCGGCCTGAAATCAGGCAATCGTCCAAATATGGGTAAATTTGAATATTTCTCTGTCTGCCGAATGCAATGGCTGGAGCCAGGCACTTTGTGAATACTCTTTGGGCGGAGTAGATAAGCCAAAGGGAAGTGCAGAGAAAGTACAGTTTTGTACCTACCATAAATGTAGATGTTATAGTGTTCACACTGCTGCAGTCATTACACTTGGGTTATCCTGCCATCAGGCGGTCCCGCAGTCAGCCAGAGTTCCAAAGTCTTGGTCTGGCATCGGTTGCTGTCGCTTCTTCCCTGACGTCAGTGCACCAGGGGTATACAAGATGCATCCAACGCCATTTTCTTCAGTATTTCTTGCCCCAGATGTCAGGTGCCCCCAATAGGTAGGCAATACATATTGCTAATGAAAAGTATACATATAAAATAAAAGCAATACCTTCAGTTACAAGCAAATACACCACAAAGGTTGTATAGGATAGAAAGGTATAGTTAAGTCCAGCTAGTTCAGACGGGATGGAGGGAGGGTAACCTGGACTGCAGCAGTGTGAACACTCTAACATCTACATTTATGGTAGGTACAAAACTGTACTATGTTCATCGTGTTACACTGCTGCAGTCATTACACTTGGGTAGAATCCCAAAGCTAAGGTTGGGTGGCTGGTCTATAGAGAGTTAAGATTGGCTATGAGGCCCTGCAGAACTGCAGTGGCAAATCCTGCTCTGGATTTAGAGTAAAGAGTCAGATGGTAGTGCTTAGGAAAGGTGTGCACTGAACTCAAAGTTGCAGCTTCCAAAATTTCCTTGGTAGGTACTCCTTTGAGAAAGGCTGTTGAAGTGGCTGTTGCCCTGGTGGAATGTGGCCTAATGGTATTTGGGACTGATTTTCCATGCTGTGAGTAGCAGTAACGAATACAGTGTCCTATCCATTTGGATATAGTCTGCTTTAAGATAGCCTTGCCCTGTGATCCTGCAGCATATGTTACAAACAGCTGCTCAGTTTTCCTGAAAGCTTTTGTTTTGTCCAAGTAGAAGCGTAGCTGCCTGTGTATGTCCAAAGAATGCAGAAGTTTCTCCCCTTTATTCTGGGGGTTTGGATAAAAAGTTGGCAAATGGATGGTTTGGTTAAGAGCCACACTAGATATCACCTTTGGCATAAAGGTACGGTAAATCCTTAAAGAAACCCTGTCCTGATGAAAAATTATAAAAGGTTCCACTGCCATTAATGCCTGTAGCTCTGAGACTCCTCGTTCTGAAGTTACTGCCAGGAGCAGAGCTGTTTTCCAAGATAATAATTTTAGATTGGCTGTATTGGCTGGCTCAAGAGGTGGTAGGGTCAGTTTTTCCAAAACAAAACTGAGGTCCCAAGTTGGTGCTCTCCGGGGCGGTCTTATGTTTTTAGCCCCTCTGAGGGACTGCTTTAGCAAGGGATGAGAGTATAAAGGAGGATTCGTGTTGTAATGTGCTGAAAAGGCAGAGGCGTGGATCTTAATTGATGAGGATAGGCCTCTGTCCAGCATCTCAGTTAAGTATTGTAAAATCTGAGGAATGTTTGGAACAAGAGGGTGAAGGTTTTGAGCCTGGTTCCAGGTGCAGAATCTCTTCCATTTTTCTGAGTAAGCTTTCCTGGTGCTCGGCCTCCTGGCCTCCAAAATGACATCCATAACAGCTTTAGAGAGAGGTGTTGCCTGTTTGACTAATGTATCTGCCATGCAGCCAGGTTTAGGATTTTGAGCTGACCGTGCAGGATCTGATTGTTTTGAGTCAGGTGGTGTGGAATTTGAGGCAAAATCCATGGTGGGCCTTGAGCCAAGTTCCTTAAGATAGGGTAGCAGTGCTGGCATGGCCAGTCTGGAGCAATTAGGATCATCTGTGTTTTTTCTTGTCTGGCTTTTAGGAGTACCTTTGAAAGGAGAGGCAGTGGCGGGAAGGCATAAACTTAGGTTTTTCCAGCTGAACAAGAGAGCATCCACTTTCCATGCTTGTTTGTGATAAGTCCGTGTGCAGAATTTTTGTAGTTGGCAATTCAGTGGGGAGGCAAAAAGATCTATGTCTGGGCATCCCCATTTTTGCTTTATCATGCTGAAGATTTGTGGATTCAATTTCCATTCGTGAGGGTCCATGATAGTTCTGCTTAGTCTGCCAGAGTATTTTTCTTTCCTGGCAGGAATTGTGTTTGCAGGTGAACTTGATACGTTAGAGCTGTGTTCCACAAGGTCATGGCTTGCCTGAATAGCGGATAAGAATGAGCGCCCCCTTGCTTGTTTATGTACATTACTGTGGTGTTGTCTGTCTTTAGTAATAATTGTCCTGGATGCAGAAGGTCCCTGAAAGCTGTTAGGGCATTTTGAACAGCCAACATCTCTTTTTGATTGATGTGAAGATGCATCTGGTCTGTGGTCCACTTGCCCTGAATGCATTTTCCTGCCATGTGTGCTCCCCAGGCGTAATCTGAAGCATCTGTTGTTAGAGTTTGCCTGGCTGTGGGTTGGGTAAAAGGCTGACCTTTGTTTATGTGGCATGCCTGTGCCCACCATTGAAACTCCTGTTGTAGGCAGGGAATCATTGGTATTACTGCTTCTAAACTGTGAGAGTGTCGAGTCCAAACACTTTTTAGGTACCATTGTAATTTCCTCATATGCAGTCTGGCATATGGTATTAGTAGTATGCAGGATGCCATGAATCCCAGGGCCTGCAGAATTTCTCTTGCAGGGAGATGGGACTTTTTTGCTAGTAATTGAAAATATTGAGTTAGTTGAACTTGTTTGTCTGGCGGGAGGTAAGCCATCTTGGCCGTTGTATTTAAGCTGGCACCCAGGAATATAATCTGTTGCGAGGGCGCTAGTTTTGACGACTTTTCGTTTACTGTGTACCCTAGAGAAATTAGCAACCTTTTTACAGACACCAGATGCTGTAGAAGAATGTCCTTTGTCTCTTCTTGAATGAGGCAGTCCAGGTATGGATATATTTGAATTCCTTTTTGTCCGCAAAATGCAATTACTGGTGCCAGGCACTTTGTGAAGACCCTGGGCTCAGTAGATAAGCCAAAGGGCAGTGCAGAGAATTGGTAGTGCATTGTACCAGCTTTGAATCTGAGGTATCTTCTGCAATTTTGTCTGACAGGGACATGCAGGTATGCCTCTGAGGTCCAGAGTAACAAGACAAGCCTTCTTGCCCAGCATGGGTAGAAGCTGCTGTAATGTCAACATTTTGAATTTTGTAATACCCAGGTAAGTATTCAGAATTGAAAGGTCTAGTATGGGCCTCCAGGCCTTGTCCTTTCTGGGAACCAGAAAGAGTCTTGAGTAAAATCCTTGTCCTTGTTCCTGTTGTGGTACTTTTTGAATAGCTCTCATGTCCATGAGGGCTGAAATTTGTTTTGTGCCTCTGCCCATTGATTTTGTGGCAGGTCTGGCATTCCTTTTAGCCTTGGTAAAGTATGAAAGTGGAACCTGTAACCTTGAGACACAATATTCAGAACCCATTTGTCTTGGGTGATTGTTTGCCAGTTTTGAGAAAAAAGCGCTAGTTTTCCCCCTAAGGGGGCTTTCAAAAGGGACGTGCTTGACATACGAATGGGAAAGTCATTGTGACTGTTTCCTGTAAGGTTGAGACTTGACTTCACCTCCTTTAGGGGTTGAGGTGCCCCACTGTCGTCTGTTTGAGGCCTTGGGGTTGAGATCTGCCTCTTGGGCGTCTGTATCTGCCTCTCTGTGGCCTGTCTGACACTGGAAAGGACCAATTCTTTGTTGGCCAATTTCTGCTAAACCGAGGTGGCTGAACCTGCAAGAAATCATTGACTGTTTTGCATAGATTTAGCTTTATCCTCCATTTTCTTTAACACCTCTTCTGCCTTAACACCAAACAAGGTGGTATGCTGTAAAGGAGCATTCAATAAATTTGGCTTTACATGATCAGGTAAACTCTGTTCTTTTAACCAAGCATGTCTTCGAATCACAGAACCTGTAACTGCGGCTCTACAAGAGGCCTCTAAAAAATCAAAACCACATTGCAGAGTATGTTTTCCCACCTGTTCAACTGCATGCAATAAATCCTGCATTTCTTAACAATCAGGAGCTTCTGAGCTTGCAAGCATTTTCTGTTTTAACTGAGCCATTAAATATTATTGGTACTTAAGCATGTGAAACTGGCAATTTAAAGCTCTTACTGCTAAAGTTGCAGAAGTATATACTTTCTTAACCCATCTATCCAAAGCTCTGGAATCTCTGTCAGAGGGTACTGGATTTTTTGCAATGGAAGCCTCAACCCCTTTTGGACCCTGGGAAATAGTTTCTGGATCAGAAGGGTTTTGTAAAGAAACTTGAGAGTCAGGGACTCTATAATACCTATCTGGCTTGGCTGGAGCTGGGGGCAAAGAATCAGGAGATCAGCTTGATTCAAAGAACACATCATCCACAATGTCTAACACAGGCGGAATAGCCAGCGGTCTGTGCTGAGGCAATAAAAGGAAATCCCTGAGCCTTTTCTTGGATTCTGAGTAATCCTGACTTTCCCAACGGAAATGCTCCCTCATAGTATGCAAAGTTTCCCCAAAAGAATAATCCTCAGGAGGAGAGGCTGAAGGGATAGATTCTTCAGCATCAGAGTCCTCATAGGGGGGGGGGTAAGAGAGTATCCCTGGTCTGAAGAGGAATCAGAGGTAATGGAAACCTGATCAGAGGAATCATAGTCTGTATCCTGCCTAGGCCTTTTCGAAGGAGGGGGATGGGGACTCCTGATTAATGAGGTCTTCGGTCATTTCAAGCATCTGTTTCTCAGGCATGGAGGATTGTCCAGGTGAATGCTGTACTTGTTTCTTTGTCTTTAATGGTACCTTTGTCTTGGCTGTTGTTTTAATGGTAAGTTGTGAAGGTCTGAAAACACCCTCAGAAGCTGATGCCTACTCAGCGGCTCCGGACCCATCTGAGGGATTAGTTTCCGTAAGCCCAATACCTTGAGTTTCCAGAGGCCTAGTTGTCTCCACGTGGGAGTCGGAAGCGGCCTGTGGGTCTGAGGTAGCGGGTGTCAGGGGCTGCAAAAGCGCCTCACTGAGAACCGGCGACCGGCCTAGAAGAGGTTTCGTCATCATTTTTGGACCTCAGATGCCTGTCTTTATCCCTGTCTCTGCATTTTTTCGGTACTGAGGTAGTCGGTTGATCTGACAGCATAGTATAATTGAACCTTCGACCAAAGTAGTGCAAAGCAAAATCAAAACGTCTTTTTATAGTGCGTTTCTTAAATCTAGCACAAAACCGACAACTAGTGACGTCGTGATCAGGGCCTAGGCATGGAATACAGTAAGCGTGGAAGTACTTATGAGGTATTTGCTTCCCACAAGAAATACAATTAACTTTTTCTGACATCGGTCTGAGGCAAGAAAAAAGTTTCCCCAACGGGGTACTTAGCTTTATTGAAGACTTCGGATCTGAAATTCAACTTCGAAAATCTCAGGAGTTGGCTGACCGGCACTTGCAAACTGCTTCTGCTTCGGGCATCGCACGGCAAGAAAGACTGAAGAAAATGGTGTCGGATGCATGTTATATACCCCTGGCGCACTGACGTCAGGGAAGAAGCGACAGCAACCGACGCCGGACCAAGACTTTGGAACTCTGGCAGACTGCGGGACCGCCTGACGGCAGGATAACCCAAGTGTTATGACTGCAGCAGTGTAACACGATGAACATCTGATAGAGCCTGCCCCGAAACATAGATATGTCCTGCAAGACTCCCTTATGGGGATGTGCAGATAAGCTTCTTTTAAGTTTAGGGTGACTAACCAGGCATCCTTGGCTAGCATAGGAAGAAGCTGTTGCAATGTAAGCATTTTGAATTTTGGGACCACCAGAAAGGTGTTGAGGATTGACAGATCCAGGATAGGGCACCAAGAGCTCGCTTTTCTGGGCACCAGGAACAGTCTGGAGTAGAAACCTTGTCCCCTTTGTTCTACTGTAACAGGCTGAATAACCCTGATATTGAGAAGGGAAAGTTCTTGCTTTTGAGCCTCTGCCCACTAGTGTGGCAAACCGCTTGGGGTTGGCAGTGAGTGGAAATAGAATCTGTATTCCTGGGATACAATGCTTGGAACCCATCGGTCTAGAGTAAAGGACATCCAGTTTTTTGCAGGAAGGGTGAGCTTTCCTCCTAGGGGTGCAAGTACTTGGGCATGGTTGGGAAGGATGATTGCAAAGTCACTGTGAACTTTTTTCATAAGGGGGTGGATTACCACTCCCTGTTTTTAATGGTGGGAGCACTCCATTGTTTAGATCTCTGCATACCCTGAAACTGTAGACTCGGTGGTCTGTTTCCCCTGGGTTTGGACTGAGAAGGCCTGGGAGGGACTGGAAAGGACCAGTTTTTAGAAGGCCAGTGCCTACTGAATTCTAGGAGGCTGCACCTGTAAGAAATCTTTGACAGTTTGCATAGATTTTGCTTTTTTCCTCCATCTTTTTAAGAACTTCTGCTTTTGTGCTAAACAAATGATCCTGATTTAATGGAGCATCTAGTAATTTTGCTTTGACATGGTCTGGCAACATTTGTTCCTTCAGCCAAGCATGGCTTTTCAGTATAGACCCAGTGACAGCAGCCCTGCAAGATGCTTCTAAGGCATCAAACCCAGACTGCAAAGTAGGTTTACTAACTTGGATTGCAGAATGCATTAACTCTTGTACATCTATTTTCTGCACAATCCTGAAAGTAACACCATTTTTTGTTTGATTAGTTCCATAATATGTTGCTGGTACTTCAACATGTGAAACTGGCAATTCAAAGCCCTAATAGCAAGAGTTGCAGAGGTATATCTTACCCCATCGGTGTAAAGCCCTGGAAGCCCTGTCTGAAGAAGTAGGGTTTCTGGCTGTAGTAGCCTTTATGCCTTTAGGTCCCTGGGAAATGGTCTCTGGATCCCCAACAGGATTCTTAGAGAGAAATTTGTGAAAGTCAGGTACTCTGTAGTACCGGTCAGGTTTCCTAGGGGCTGGTGGTAAAGTGTCAGGTATAATACTGGACTCCATGAAGACATCTAAAATATCCAGGACAGGGGGCATATTTTTGGACTGAGGACAGTCCTGGCATTCCCAGCGGAAATGCTCTCAGGGTATGCAAGGTTTCACCAAAAGAAAAACCCTCTGGAGGGAAGGCAGAGGGAATGCAATCCTCTGCATCTGAATCCTCATAGGTTGATAAGGGTATGTCCTGGTAATCAGAAGGGTCAGAGTCATCGGACTCCTGGTCTGTAGAATCTGAAGGAAATTCAATTCTTTGTCTTTTAGCAGGAGAAGGCTGGGCTTCCCCTAATTAGAGTAATAAGGTCTTCCGCCATTCTAAGCATTTGTTTTTGTGGCATGGGAGCTTGAGCATGCTCTTTGGTCATCTGTTTTCTAGGCGTAGTGTGAACTCTGGGCCTGAGAAACTCTGTAGTTGTAGCTAAAAACAAATATGCCTGTTTAATACGAACACTGGTAAGTCGGAATACACCCTCAGAAACCAGTGCCTGCAACAGCGGCTCCGGACCCATCCAAGATAGAGACATCCGCAGGTTCCATAGTCGAAGCATATCTCGGCATACCGGACTCCGAATGGGTCTCAGCTGAGGCCTGTGAATCTGTAGAAGTGGGTATCAGGGGCTGCGAAAGCACCTCACTGAGTACTGGTGGACTGGCGACTAGCTTAACGGAAGTGGCATCTGCAGTTTTGGACCTATGCGGTCTGTCTCTGACTATCCTTATGCTTTTTCGGAAGATCGGTAGTCTGATGGCTCATCGAAGCCATTTCAGAATATGGAGAACGAGAGAGAAAGAATTTAGCGACAAAGATAGTCCGACGATGAAGGGTTTGGGCGTTAAACAAGGCACAAAAACTGACAGCGAGGAATGTTGTGGTCTGGGCCTTAACAGGTGATGCAGTAAGAATGAAAATCTCCGAGGTATTTGCTTTCCACACGGCAAGACAATTAACTTTTTCTCACATTGGTTAGAGCAAGAAAAAAAGGATCCCCAACGAGGTACTTAGCTTTAGAAGACTTCAGGTTTGAAACTTGAAAAACGAAAATTTCAGGTAGTGGCTGACTGTCACTTGCGAACTGCTTCTGTTTTGGGTTCCTCCACAGCAAGAAAGACTGATGTAATGGCGTCGGCTGCATGTTTTATACCCCTAACGACCGGACGTCATGGAAGAGGCGACAGCATCCGACGCAGAAATCCCAGGACTCTGGTATTCGGGCCAAATGAGGGCTACCTACAGGCAGATAACCCAAATGTGATGACTGCAACAGTGAAACACAAAGAACATAAACATTCCTGACCAGCATACATTTGTGACGGAGTGGATGCCCTGCTGAGAAGGTCTGCTTGTTTTTTGTCATGCGAGGGAATGTAGGATGCCTGCAGGGGACAAGTTGTGTTGTGAGGCTAGGTCCCAGATTAGCAAGGTTAGTCTGCAGTAGTGGTAAGCTTTTTGTCCCTCCCTACTTGTTGAGGTACCACATAACTGTGGTGTCTGTTATTGTTTGGAGAACACCTGGTTGTAAGAGGTGAAGCAAGACTTTTCAACGCCAGTAAAACAGCTGTCATTTCCCTCACGTTCATGTGTTTGTTCTTTAGGGAAGGGTGCCACTGTGCTTGGACCCTGTAGTTTGACATTGTTGCTCCCCATCCTAGGTCCGACGCATTTGTATGCAAGAACTTGTTTGGGGTGGGTAACTGCAGTGGAAGGCCCGGGTTCCACTGAATTTGCTGAAACCACAATTTTAGCTCTGACTGTAGGCAGGGCAAAACTGATTTCTTGCTCTAAAGAATGCTGGTGTTGTGACCATTCATTTGTTAGATACCAATGCAGCTTTCGCATGATCATTCTGGCTAGTGGCAGCATAGGAATGGTGGCTGCCATTAGGCCCAGGGTTCGTAGGAATTGCCTTGCAGTTATCTGCTGGGTCTGCATAAAGGTTTTGAAGTGGGAGCACAGGGTACTGACTGTTGTGGGGAAGAATGGCTTTCATTATGTCCGTCCTGATCCTGCAACCCTTAAATGTTTTGTCTTGTTCTGGGGTCAGGGAAGACTTTGGGAAGTTGAGGGTGAACCCCAGTCTTTGATGTGGGCAAATGGTGAACTGTAGATGGATTAGTAGGGTTTCCTTGCAATATGCTAGGCTCAGGATGTCATCCAGGTAGGGGTAAATTTGAATCCCTTGTGTTCGGCAATAGGCTATGGCAGGTGCCAGGCATTTTGTGAACACACTGGGAGCAGTGAATAAACCAAAGGGCAATGCAGTAAATTTGGTGAGAGAGAAGGGTCAAGAAAAGCATAAGAATTTCCTGTGGGAAGGTTGAATGGGTATGTGCAGATAGGCTTCTTTCAGGTTGGGTGGTGCCATGAAGGCCTGGGCTGGTAAGAGGGAGTAAAGTTTGGAGAGACAACAGAAGGTGGGAACCTTTAAGAATAGGTTTAAAAATAAAAAGTCTAGAATGGGTCGCCACGGTCCATCTTTTTGAGGGACCAGTCTTGAATAGAAGCCTTTTCCTTCTTAAAGGAGAACTCCACCCAAAAGTCAAGTTTTTCTTTCCAGTAAGTGTTTTTCCCTCCCTGTAATCCAAGACTAACCACTTCACATACAAAAAAATAATTTAATAATTACGTTTGCCTTTCCTTCCTGCATTTGTCTCATCTGTTACATCACAACAGCTACTAAGAGTGGCACAGTAATTAAGTTAGGTCACTTATCCCAACTACAGGGAGGTTAAGAAAACAATGACATGTAAATGTGCCTTATCAGTTACAGATTGCCAGCATCACACCTCAGATAAATAGTGTAACCTGAAGTCTGAACAAAGGCAGGGCTTTCAAGCTTTGTTTTCAGATGCAAATCTCTTTCCCTTTAACAAAACTCAGTGCCACAAGAAAGAAAGCAAACATGTTAATCTAACTCTTTTTACTTTCTGTTAGTATAAGACTTTGCATTTTTTTCTACACTGTAATTTCTGCAAAAGTGCATATTTCTATTGGAGTTGGGGAAAGAAGATTCATTCTAGCTACAATATTTAAAGCTGTGAATGCAACACAAACCATCTTGCCTAAGTAACACCTATTAATCACTGGGGTCAGATTTCTCACACTTGAACACTGAACTATAGCTGTTACTTTGAAAAGAACATCAGTTCATATACATTTTCCAGCGTGTCATTCAAACATTCCTTAAAATGCTGCACCAGAGATGGCCGCTAATGCAAATCAAAGGAAGCAAAATAATTAAAGATGCAGATTGATGCTGACTGTGAAAAGTAAGCAGTCACAGCAATGTTGTCGACTAATGAGAGGCAAAACTACCATAAACGATCCCCTCATCTTAAGGATTTCTTTCTGTCCCTCTAACATGATATCAGGAAGGCAAAGGCATTGACTGTAAAACAAAATAATGCTAGCCATGGCAGCCTCCTTCAGATCCTTTTGGGGTATAATGAACTAGTAAATAACAGTAACCATTTACTTTGATACAGAGGGATTAGCAATGCAGAAAAGTTCAAGATTTGCTGAAAAACATATGTTTTTGGGTGCGGTTTTCCTTTAAACTGGAGGGACAGGTTCTACAGTACCTAGGTTCAGAAGACCTTGCAGAACTGGTGAGAAGAGGTGTGTCAGATTTCTTGGGAGAGAAGGGAATGCCCCTTAAGGAGGGCCTTTCTTTCCAAGACAGGAAATATCCTTTTTGAATTACAGCCAGCACCCATTTGTTTGTAGTGACAGTTTCCCAAAAAAGGAGGCAATGGGAGAGGTGGGCAGAAAGGGGAAGGTGGGCAAGGCAGTAACGCATTGCTGGGTCCTCCTCAGTCTTGAAATGGCTTGCTAGTGGGAGGCTGTGACGCAGCTGGCCTGGAAGTGGTTTGTCTTCTAGCCCCTCTTCTGTGCCTGGAAGAGGCAGGTCCAGCTGAGACAGGGCTTCTTCTGGCTTTGGCAGGATAATTCCTGTAATATTTGGGAATAGGACACACCAGACGATGCTTGATGTCTTGCACTTCCTTGTTCTTTTCTTGTAGACTTTGAAAAGGTATGCTGACTATTTAGCAAATAAAGTTAGGGTCCGGAAGGGCATCTAAGATTTTAGACTTGAAGTCATCTGGTAAGTGTTGCAGATGTAGCCAATAATACCTCCAAAGTACAGCGGCAGAAGCTGCAAAGCATGCAGAGGCCTCTGCAGCATCACAACTACATCTAATGGAGTGTCCAGATACTTGGGCAGCCAGAGATAGTTTGGAGCATATGTCAGATTTAGTGGGGCAGTTTGGAGTAGCAGAGTAGAGGCTTGAGAGACCAGGTCCAGAGCATATTTCGTCATGTGGGTTTGATAGTTTATGGCTCTACAGGCCAACGTGGAAGAGGTGTAAACCTTCTTTCCAATTCTATCCATGGTTTTGCTGTCCTTGTCTGTAGGTAAGAGAGAAGCAGACTGAACTGTCTGGACTGTATCAGGTGAAACAGCAATCACAGCTGGGTCTGCCAGGGGTGGTTTGACTAGAAATTTTTGGTCATCAGCCACTTTGTAGAAGCGATCTGGCCTCTTAGGGGCAAGTGACAGAGTCTGGTATCTTAAGTGCTGAGGAAAAGCCATCTAAATAAGCAGGGATAACAGGAGAAATGGCAGAAGGGGGGACAGATGCCACTTAGTTCAAAATACCTTTTTTTTTTTTTTTTTTGAGTATCACACATTTGTGAGATGTCCCATTTGAAGTATTCCTTCATCTTGGTTATGGTCTCTCTAAAGGTGATATCCACTGGAGGGGAGTCCCCTTCGACAGATTTGTCATCTGGGGAATAATACTCTTGAGAAAAAGGCTATTTGGGAGGTATAAGAAACTGATTCATCAGAAGATGAATAAGCCTCTTGCTCTTCTTCCCTGTCTTGTGAAGTAAGCGGTGGAATAGATGAGGCACAGACAGGCCTAGGGTTGAGGAGAGGAAGAGTAGAATGAAAAGAGGCTGATGGCCTAAGGACCATGAAGCCCTGCATCAAAGATGAGGTGAAAGACTGCCAATCAGGTAGGCCTTCGGCGGATTTAGCCAGATGTTTGTAATCTTAGGTGTAGACCTGGAATTGGATGCCTGGCTAATGGTAGCGGCGACCAGAGGAGGGATCCTGATCGGTGGCCCAGATGTGTCTGGTTCCCCCGACGGCAGCAGAGGTCTGGGTAAGCTCCGTGGACGTGCTTGTCATCAACTGCAAAGCAGCTTCCTAGAAGGTCGCCGATGTACATGGATCTGTCTGATGTCCCTCAACTCCTAAATCGAATAAAAAACTGAAACCACCAGAATGAGGTCATCCACTAACTTCCTAGGGTACCCACATTTAATAAACATCCCCCTCAAAAGATTACATTCATCCAAAAAGTCCAATTCCAAAGAGACCATCCTTAGCTGCCTGAACTAGATGACCCTTTACCACACTTCTCTTTTGGGCGAAATGATGACATTGAGGAAGTCTATAATAAAAGACTGAGGTTTATTTAAACCATTGCTGTCCTCTGATAAGGGGTATGGTGTGGATGTAGTTGATGATGGTCATCTCAGTGTTAATGTGGACTCTTTACAGGATAGAAAATTTGAATGGATTATGGGCTCTAATCATGATGGATCAGAAATCAATCAAATGTATGCCCCTTCGGGCACTGAATTAACGAAACTGAGTTTATTACTACTTTTTCTGTGGATGCACCTTTTCTTAAATCAATTATTGTAAATAATTGGTGTTTCCTATTGGATGATAACCTTATTAAAAACAATGTGGGTGATTCACCTTGTGTGTTTTTTAGGAGGAGTAGGAATTTGAAAATGATTCTTGAAGGGGGAACCCCAAAACAATATTTGCCTCATTGTGGGATGTTCAAATGTGAGGCGTGTTGGTGGTGTAAACACATTAAAGTAAAATTCTTTTCATATCGGGGATAGAAAATTTCCTATTAGGGGTAAATTTAATTGTAATACGAAAGGGGTTGTTTATTTGAGTTTATGTAGTTATTGTTCAGCCTTCTTTGTAGGCAGAACTGAAAGACCACTGAAAAACAGAATTTATGAACATATGTATGCAACTGAAAAGTTAAATTTGAATAATGCCCTAGCTAGACATATTAGTTGTTACCCTACCCATGAATTTAAATTCCTAATTATTGAAAAGGTAGTGGACAATATTAGAGGTGGGCCAATTGATTTGAAATTGGATGAAAAATAATTGATTTGGCAATTAAAACTGAAAGCATTAATTCCCCCAGGGTTGAATGACGCCTTGTCTTTTAGAAGTATACTGAAATTGATGGCTTTGACTAGATGAAAAACATGAATTTTATTTATATATTTAATTAACATATGTTACATATTTATATCTATTTATACCTACATGGTTATTATATTTAACGATGGTTTTATGCTTAAACTATTTAAGAACTGTAGGTTTTGTTTTATGTTTGATTTTTATGTATGGGCTTAGTAATATTGAAGTATGTAGTGTTTTAGCCCTTTAAATGGAGGCTTGGTAGTTAACTGTAGTGTGATGTCACACCTTGGAAATTTATTTAAGCTGTGTATCTTTGTGTTTGCTCAATTAGTAAACAAAAGCGCTAACACTATATTTGGATTCAGTGTGGTTTTGTTGCTCTTTAATAGTTTTTTAATGCTTGTTTTTGGTTTAGTTCGATACTCTTACTAATTTTGAAAGAGGCACAGGATCTACAGCTAGCTAAATAAACTAAATACTTGTGGTGGTGTTGCGGTAGCGTTGTCGCCTCACAGTAAGACGTTGTCATGTTAGAGTCTCAGCTAGAGCGTCTTCTGTGTGGACATATGATGAATAGGCGTACCTTCGTTGAAGGCTGTGAGTCAGGGCCGGTAACTCTGCACATAAAAATCTACTGCCAATCATTAGCGGACCGGAGTTCCGCTGTGGCAACCCCTAACCGGGAAAAGCCGAAAGACACAACAACCTAGACCTACAGTCTGCATACAAGTAGGAAGTAAATATATGATTGATATAGGGATGCATGAAGGTATCTCTCCTTAAAACAAATGAGCAAGCCCTGCAATTTCTGCATGGAAGTGTACCATGCCTATTAGAAACCACCTTGGTACTGCTGTTAGTGGTATAGCAGAACTGCCTTTTCAAAGAAAGGCTGTCTTTAAATGTACAACAGGGTCTATCACCTATTATAGCTCTTACCTGATCATTAGGAGCCAATATTTATTTATAATCTCACATACTTTAAAGATGTTACTACTATAGGTTCGGGGTGGTCTTAAAACATTTCTATTCAATCCCCCATCTGTCACCCTTACATCAGAATCAGGAGCTGTCCTATGAAAAAATGGCTTCCCTGTTGTATCACGCAGGCCTTTAACCTGTAACATAATTTTGCTTGGGTCATTTTGATTATATCCTCTCTTCATTAGCTCATTTTTCAGCTCCAAAGACACTCCCTAATAATCTTGATCTTCTGTATGGAGTTTAGGCATTCTTAAAAACTGCCCTTTACCTATATTATTAAAAACATGTTCAGGGTGCATACTGGAGTGATGCAGTAATGCATTCTTTCCACAATTTTTCCTAAATAAAGAACTATGTATCGTACCATTCATCAAAGCAAACTTAATATAAAAAAAAATAAATAAATAGAATTGCTAGAAAAATTCAAAGTAAATCTGAAGCAGTCACTAATTCGTTCAAGATATTCTACAAACTGTTGCAGTTGCAAGTGTGTACCCCGCCACACAACAAATATATCATCCACTAATCTATTGTAATCTAGCAAGTGTGGACTAAATATATGCTGTGAAAGGATCACCTTGAGCTCCCAGTCCGTCAACACCAGGTTGGCATAACTGTTCGTGCAGGGGGTCCCCCACAGCTACTCCAAGATTCTGCATATAAATGGTCTCCTTAAACTGTTTTCCAAAACGATTTTCAGTTCTAACATGCCTAACAATTCAATATGCATAGAATAGTCAGTATTTCTCAAAAAACATTTCACAGAATCAATCCCAAAATCATGGGGTATTATCGTAAATAAAGTACAAATGTCCATTGCAGCCAACAAAACATCAGATTGAAATGGCCCACGATTATTGCAAAAATCTCCTAAAATGCATAGAAAGTGCTCGGTGTCTAAGAACAGCTGTCGCTTTTTCGAAAGGTGCCTTTAACTGACTTTCAATGAAGATGGATATAAATTCAGTCACCCATCCCCTCCTTGATACAATATAATGAAAGGAAGACTGCGACAGATTTATGCACCTTTGGTAGACCATGAATAATAGGAATTAATGGCTTTTCAACTAAAAGTCATACAGATTTTTATTAATCAAACACGTTAGTAATAAGTCATATATGGCTTCATGCATTTGCTTCACAACTGATACAACAACCGACCATGATACAACCTTATAGGTGATTGTGTCATTTAACGCATCTTCCATGCTACACATAAAACACAGAAGGATCCAAGGACAGCGAGGAATTCCAGTATAACTTCTATGTAATATAAAACAAACCAAGTACATAAGCGCTTTCGTAGCAAACCTACTTCATCAGATGTATACTAAAACACAGACCAAATCCATTAAATACTTAATTCAACACACCACATGACTGACCATAATTATTAAGACATACTGACAGTGAAAAACTCATAAAAATGCGACTCACTTTCAACCACTGTTACAAAGCAACAACAATCATTCAAATGCGACTAAAAAAACATCCAAAAATGCATATAATAAAAATATAAACAATGAATAAAAAATGTATATATATATATATATATATATATATATATATAAACAAACACATATATGAATTCATAAAAATGTGTGCGTGTGTATGTACATATATATATACATATATATATATATATATATATATATATATATATATATGCATCTAAGAAAAAAAACGTATACCAAACAACAACAAATTCATTATTTCCTGCTCAAAGGTCTTGCTTTGAGTCTCGGTCTGATAGGTACTCTATCATTTAGGTCATGCCCAAAGTCTCCCCTCAATCTAATTATCCACTTGGACTTTGTTCTGTCAGGTTACTAATTTCACCTTTCCTGACATCTTCAAATACACTTCCTATTGCCATAAATCTAAAAAAGTGTGATGTGTCAGTTCTTAATATATGTTTAGAAAGGGCACTCATGCTACTGCCCTTGTTCACATGGTAGTAATGTTCTTTAATCCTTTCCCGGTGGGTCCTGTCAGTTTTACCCACATAGAATTTAAAACAAATCGGGCAGTAAGCTAACTAAACTACATGGGCAGTCCCACATGCAACAAAAACATCAAACTTCTAGATTTTACCTTGGTCAGGATGGTTAAATTCTCCTCTACTATGTATTGACAACATTTACAGTGTCCACATGGCATCATACATTGATTAGTTGACCCATACCTAATGCTGGTTCTTCTAATTCTGATGTCCCTATTGGTAATTCAGTCATTAATGACAATGAGTTTTCACCGTTTCAAACTACTAGAGACACATTCCAGCAATCTTATTAGCAACCTTGACCCACGTCATGAAGTAATTGCTGTATCTCAGAATGCCAACGAGGGGGAAGTGCCAACGTTAGAGCTGGGTGCGAGAAAGATGATCTTTCAAGTCAAAGCACAAGTACATTGCCCAGGTGAACAAGAGACTTGTCCAACCACACACAGAGCCCGAGTGAACAGTAAAGACAATGTGAAGACTGCTGTTTGTTGCATAATACGTTCTTTAAGCATTCTGGTAGCCTTACCAATATAGAAAGAGGCACATGATCTACAGCTAGCTACATAAACTAAATTCTTAGATCTACAGTCTGCATACAAGTTGAAAGTAAATATACAATTGATAGAGGGATGCGCAAAGGTATCGCTCCTTGAAACAAATGAGCAGGCCCTGCAATTTCTGCATGGAAGTGTGCCATGCCTACTAGTAATCACCCTGGTACTACTGTTAGAAGAACATAATATGCAACATCTAATGCTTTAGCTAAGAACATATCCAATAATTTAGGGCACGTTTGAATTTACAGTACTGCAATTGATATCAGGTAATAAGGGGGGGGGGTGATATTAACAAGAGAGTAGAGCTAGCTGAAATGCAGTGGATAGCAAGAATGCAAAAAGATAAATCACTGGGAATTAATGCTACTATATGCCTTTAAAACCTGTTCTTAAGAAACAGTTCACATCAGTGACTTAATTGTTTTACTGATTAGCTTTTACTGGTTGTTTTATTATTGCTAAGATATTTAAACTTGGATGCAATATTTGTCTGTCACATGGATCTGAAGAAGCACTTTGCGTGAAAGCACTTATCCCACTGTATTTTTAACTAACTACGTATGCTTTTAGCTGTGGTGGTCTCTTGGAGTTTTTGGTTTTTACATCAACTCCTAAATCAGTAGCTGGCGAGGCGTCTGACAGCGGAGAGGCAGTGGAAGTGGGCCTAGGAATCTTTGCCTTCTTCCATGGAGGTTCAGTCGGGGCTTCAGAAAAAGGATCCATCCTTAGCTCTAATTTTTTTAAGTTGCTGATTTTCTAAGTATGGATTAAGGGCAGCCAGATGGCTGTGTAGGGTTTTAGGAACGAAGAATTGGCAGATAGAGCAAATGGTGTGATCGTGCTCTTGGCCTATGCAAAAAAATGCAACTATTGTGCTCATCGTTATGGGGTAAATCTGGCAACCGCACTGGAATTTACACTTTTTTTGTTGACATCAGCTAAAAATTTACTACAACAAACCAAGCTTTAGCTAGAAGTCACAGAAGAACCCCCCCCCCCCCCCCAAGGGGCTACTCAGCTTTTAGACGTCTTGTGGTGAAGGAGCGAAGCACACAATGTGATGATAGTCTGCAGCTGAAAATTTCTGGGGTCTGTGCGTGCAGATGCCACATTTGAAAGGTCCTTGGGTTTATGGCCTTACGTGTGACATCCCATACAACTACAACAGCCAAGCTGAAGCTTTTATATAGAAGCATATGTTAGGGTTGCCTGAGGTGGGAAATCCCACACTAAGTATACTGCAACATAGGGATAGGAGGACATTGTATGTAGCCTGCAGGGATATGTTGCTTCTGGAGGCAAGGTCCCAAATTTGGATTGTTATCTGGCAAAGGAGGTAGGACTTGGTCCCTTGTTTGTTTAGGTACCACATGACTGTGGTATTGTCTGTGAAAATGTGTAGGGGTCCTGGTGCAGGATTAGGAGAAATACTTTCAGAGCCAGAAGGACTACTGTCATTTCCCTCACACTGACCTGTTTCTTTTGGAGGACAGGATGCCATGTCTCCTGTACCATGAAGCCATTAATGGCAGCCCCCCACCCTAGGTCTGATGCATCTGTATGCATTTGCTGGGGAGTTGAAGTTGAAGGACTGCGGTTCATTAGTACTTGTTGAATCCACCATCTCAGTTCTGCCTTGAGGCAGGTAATTTGAAACTCTAGAGGGTGTTTTTGTTGGGACCACACATTCAAGTACCACTGGAGTTTTTGCATAAGCATTCTGGACAAATGTAGCATATGGATAGTGGCTGCCATTAGCCCCAAGACGCGCATGAAATGTCTTGCAGTTATTTGCTGAACCTGTGTTGGGTCTTTGAAGTGGGTAGAAAGGGAGAGAACTTTCTCCTGAGGGAGGAATGCCCACATCAGGTCTGTTCTGATCCTGCAGCCCAGAAAGATTTTGTCCTGCTGATGGGTTAAGGATGATTTTGGGATGTTGAGAGTGAACTCCAGTCTCTGGAGGAGGGAAATGGTGAACTGCAGATAGTTTTGTAGGGTGTCCTTTATTTATGCTAGAATGAGTATGTCATCTAGGTAGGGGTAAATCTGGGCACCTTTGGTTTGGCAAAAGGCTACAGCTGGAGCTAGGCATTTTGTAAACACCCTGAGTGCAATAGATAAACCAAAGGGTAAGGCTGGAAAATTGATAGTGTGGTACAGGGCCCAGTGAAATGCAAATATTTTCTGTGGGAAGGTTTTATGGGGATATGGAGGTAGGCCTCTCTTCAGATAGAGCGTGGCCATATAGGCCTTTGCTGGCAATAGTGGAAGAAGGGTTTGAAGGGATAACATCCGAAATGATGGAACTTTAAGAAATAGGTTTAGAAAGGACAGACCAAGTATTGGCCACCAAGGGTCATCTTTTTTGGGGACCAAAAATCTTGAGCAAGAGCCTTTTCCTTCCTGCCCAGGAGGAACAGGTTCAATAGTTCCTAGGTTCAGAAGGTCCTGCAAGACCTGAGGAATAAGACGTAGTTGATTTTTTTTTTTTTTTTGGGTGGGTGGGGGGGCCCTTTGTCAAGGGGTTTCCCTTCCAAGAGAGGAAATAACCATCTTGCACTATTGCCAGTACCCAGCGGTCTGTGGTGATGGCTCTTCAAAAGGGGAGGTGGGTGGACAAGGCAGTCATATGCATTATTGAAGCCATTTATGTCATGAAAAGGCCATCTCTGTATAGGTTGTAAGGCTGCAGGCCTGGAGGTGGTTTGCCTCCAGGTTGGTCTCCTATGCCTAGAAGAGGATGGGGCAGCAGAGGAGGGTGTCCTCCTGACAAAGGTAGCCTTAGCAGGGTAATTCCTGTAGTATTTAGGAAGAGGAGACACCAGCAGGTGCTTGATGTCTTGAAGTGCCTTACTTTTCTCCTCAAGGTTTTAAAAAAGGTCTGCAGATTGTTTACCAAACAGAAGGTCTAAAGGGATATCTAGGACTTCTGACTAGAAATCCTCTGGTAGGGGGTGAAGGCATGCAGAAGCTGCGGACCTTGCAGAGGCCTCTGCTGCATCACAAGTGCATCTAATACAATGTCTGGCTACTTGAGAAGCCAAGGACAGTTTCGATGCTGCCTCTCTTTTATTAGGACAGTCAGGAGTGGATGCTGGGAGAGTAGAAGCTTGGGATACAAGGTCCAAAGCACATCTTATCATATGGGTCGGGTAGTTTATAGCCCTGAAGGTTAAGGTGGAAGAGGTATAAACCTTCTTGCCTATCCTGTCCATGTTTTTACTGCCTTTGACAGTAGGTAAAAGAGATGCTGAAGGAATCAGTCTTGACTGCTTGTCAGGTAAGACAACAATCATGGCTCGGTCTGCCAGGGGTGGTTTTACCAAGAGTTTTTGTTCATCTGGTACTTTATAAAATCGGTCTGGCCTCTTAGGAGCAGGAGGGTGAGAGTCTGGACTTTTGGACGCTGAAGAGAAAGTATCAAGGGATGCAGGAACAGCAGGTGGGATGGCAAAAGGGGAGGGAGATTCCACCTGGAATAACTCAAAGCATCACTTTTGAGTTTCAGTCATTTGGGAAGTGTCCCAGTTAAAGTATTCTTTCATTTTTGTGATGGTCTCCCCAAAAGTTACATTCTCTGGGGGGGATAGTCCCCTTCTATGGATTCTTCATCAGGGGAATAATACTCTACTGGAGAGGCAATTTGAGAAGAGTAAGAAATGGACTCCTCTGAGGAAGAGTAGTAAGCCTCCTGTTCTTGTTCCCCTTCATGAGTAGTGGGGAGGGGGAGAGAAACAGCTGAGGCAGGCAGAGGACTGAGTACAGGAATGGTGGAGGGGGAAGAGGCCATCGGGCTATGGGTCATGAAGGCCTGCATCAAGGAACTGAAGGATTACCAGTCTGGAACTCCCTCTTGGGCTGGGGAAAGGTGTTTGGTTTTCTGCTTCCTTTTCAATAATGTAGTCTTAGGAGAAGGCCTATACTGCGGTGGTGGTGCTGGGGTAGCGTTGTTGCCTCATAGTTAGATGTTGTCCGTTCAATTCGCAGTTAGAGCATCTTCTGTGTGGCGTCATGCGTGTGGCGACCCCTAACTGGGAAAAGCCGAAAGAAGACAGACAGACTTAGGAGAAGGCCTGGATTCAGGTGCCTAGGTAGGAGTAGGGGCCTCAGGTAATGGTCGCCAGGTCAGTCCAGCATTATCTGGTTCTCCTTCGAAAACAGTAGGGACCGTCTGAACTGTCTCAATGGACATGCTGGCCATTATTTCAAAAGTGGCTTCAGTGAGGGGAGTCACCAGAATAGAACGCTCTAATGGACATCCCTCAACTCCTAAATTGGAAGCTGGTGGGACATCTGAAGGGGCAGAGGTGCTAGGCCTTGGGACTTTGGCCTTGTTCCGTGGTGGTTCTGCTGGGGAAGCAGACTTGGGATCCATCCTGAGAGCTAGTTTTTTGAGTCTGATTTTTTAAATGCAGATTTAGGATGGCCAGATGGCTATGGAGGGTCTTGGGTACAAATGATTGACAAATAGGGCAAGAGGTATGGTTATGCTCTCGGCCTAGGAGGAAAACGCAATGGTCGTATGTCTCATGTGGAATCTGGCGCCCGCATTGGCATTTACCCTTCGTAGTGGACATCGGCTAATGGTAGGATACAGCAATCCAAACTCAAGCAAGAAAAAATGGGTTACTTAGCTTTAGACAACTTCAAATTAGAGAAGTGAAGTGATCGGTGTGATGGTCTACTGCGGCTGCAAAGTTCTGAGATCTGTACGTGCAGACATTACATTTAAGGTCCCTGGTTTATGGCCCTACTTGTGACATCCCACCCACCTACAGCAACCAGGATTGAGTTTTTGTATAGGTGCAGACGGTTGGGTTGCCTGAGGTAGGGAATCCCACACTAAGTATACTGCAAGTAGGACATCAGTAAATACAGAATACCTAGCAGAACACTGGGTAAAGACAGAATAATACCAATAATGACAATTACTAGGAAAATTAGTAGAAAAGTCAGAGGACTTCGAGAAAGGCCAAAGGGGATGTATATTACAACTACTGCAGTTAACTATGAGATAAGACAAATAAGAATAGCAGGAAGTACTATATTAGCCAATGTAAGGTCCATACTTATCTCTAAAGCCTAAGCGACGAAACCAAATCAAAAGCAAAGAGTGGTAAATGAGATCTGAGGTAATGTTGGGGTTTGGAGAGGATTCTGGTAAGTGGAGGGGGCCGAGGTACAGATCAAAGTCTGAAAAGTGGCCAAAGTTTGTTCCAAGGATGGATCTGAAACCCACTGGTTGAAAAATGGACAAAAAAAGGACATCAGATCCTGAGGAATTTCTTACTAGAATAGTGTATGGAAATATGGAGGTACATAATCCAGAGATACTATAAATGCCTGAGGGAAGACAAAGGGAAGGAGGGTCTGAAGACGCAACATTTTGAAAATGGACACCTTGAGGAAGGTATTTAGTAGGGACATGTCCAGTATGGTACTCCACTGTCCTTTTCTTGGCACCAGAAAAGCACCTTGAGTGGAAGCCTCAATCGACAAACTGAGGAGGACCTGGCTCTGCTGCGCTTTGAGGCACTAGATCCTGTAGAATGGGAGGAAGGAGGTTTAATTGATTGTGGGGGGGAGGTGGCATGCCTCTGGCATAATGTAACCTTCTTTGATGATAGGCAGTACCCACTTGTCTGAAATGATTTTTTCCCAGTTTGGAGCAAGTCTTTTTGAAAGGGCATGAATGACACTGTGTGCACACATTTGGGGGGGGGGGGGCAGCTCCACTGACTTATCAGAGAAGGGAAGACTCCCAGATCTGAGGTCCCTTTTTATATTTCTTTGAAATCTTTTTCTGCATCCCTTCTTACAATTTTTAAGGACCATGTTCTTTTCTCACAAAAGAAATAAGCTTGGCTGTGCAATTCCTCTGGTATCTGGGCAAAGAGGTTAACAGGATTTGTCTGCAGTCCTTCAGTTTTACCCTGTTCTTGCAACGCTTTGAAAAAGATAGCTGCCTGCTCTCCAAACAGGAAATTCCTGTCAAGAGGAGAGTCTAGGAGCTTAGCCTTGACATCTTCAGGTATGGGCTGGTTGTGTAACTAAAGATATCTCCTACTAAATGAGCTGGTTTGCAGCTGCATAAGCATAACTGCATTTTATACCGTTGTCCAGCCACCCTAGTGGCTTGACTGACCATGGATAAAAGTTGCTATATGGAGTCCATGCTTGTCATGCCAACAATAGCCTTGTTTAGACTGAAAAGACAGAAGGTAGTTAAGTTTTTTTAACTAATGGTCCTGAAAGCCAAGTTAAAGGAAATGTAGACTTTTCTCTCCACATATCCATGGGCCCTGCTGTCCTTATCTGAGGGTAGGGCATTAGCATTAGAGATGACCAAAGTTTCAGGTCAAAGATTCTTAAAAAGTACAGTTGTGTACACTTACCATAAATGCAGATGTTCAAGTGCATTCACTGCTGCAGTCATCACATTTGGGTTATCTGCTTGCAGTAGCTCTCAGTCGGCCTGATTATCAAAGTCTTGGGTCCTGCGTCAGTTGCTGTCTCATCTTCCATGACGTCAGGTAGTCAGAGGTATAAAGCATGCAGCCGATGCCATTACATCAGTTTTTCTTGCTCCAGGTGTCAGGTGCCCCCATAATGGGAAGCAATTATATACAAGGTTACACCTCCAGCAAAAAAGCAATACACCAAAAAGCTTTAAGCACAGTAAATGAGAACAGAAGTATAGCCAATAGAAGTCAGGGGGCTGGAGGGAGGGTAACCAGGACTGCAATAGTGAATAAATTCAAACATCTACATTTATGGTAAGTGTACACAACTGTACTATGTTCTTCGTGTTTCACTGTTGCAGTCATCACATTTGGGTAGATTCCCAAAGCTAAGGATGGGAGGAGGAAATTAGATAACATTAGGACCAGCTATAAGGCCTGCAAGACTGCAGTGGCAAAGCCAGCTCTGGATTTAGAAAAAAATGGCAAATGGTAATGCTTGGTGAAAGTATGTACAGAACTCCAGGTAGCAGCTTCTATGATGTCCCTGGTAGGGACACCTCTGAGAAAGGCTGTAGAGGTAGATGAAGCCCTGGTTGAATGTGGTCTTATCCCCTGTGGGGTACGTTTTTCATGGTGCTTATGGCAGAAATGAATGCAATGGCCTATCCACTTAGAAATGGTTTGCTTTAAAATGACCGTCCCCTCTGCCCCTGCAGAAAATACAACCAGCAGCTGTTCAGATTTCCTGAGAGGTTTAGCCCTGTCCAAGTAAAATCGAAGTTGTCTGTGCACGTCCAAGGAGTGCATTATTCATTCCTCTTTGTTCTGTGGATTAGAAAAGAAGGTTGGCAAATGAATGGACTGATTAAGGGCCACACTGGATACTGCCTTGGGCATTAAGGAGGGATTGGTCCTCAGGGACACCCTGTCCACATGAAAGATGATGAAATGCTCAACTGCCATGAGGGCCTGTAAATCAGACTCCCTTCTTGCTAAAGTGATGGCTAAAAGGAAGGCTGTTTTCCAATAAAGGAATTTCAACTCTGCATTTGCAACGGGCTCAAAAGGAGGTAGAATGAGCTTTTCCAATACAAAGTTAAGGTCCCAGGCTGGAGCAGGGGCTCTCTTGGGTGGTTTTAAGTTTTTGGCCCCTCTGAGGAACTGCTTCAGTAGTGGATGAGAGAAGAGGGGTAGTTCTGTATTGTAATGAGTTGAAATGGCTGAGGCATGAATTTCGAAGGAGGAAAAGGAAAGGCCCTCTTGAAGCATCTCAGTTAAGTATTGAAGAATCTGAGGTAAACTGGGCGCTGCTGTGCCCATCAACTGTGTTTGGCTCCAGGAACAGAATTTTTTCCGTTTTTCAGCATAAGATCTTTTAGTACTAAGCCTCCTTGCCTCCAGAATGCCATCAATCACTTGCTTACTGAGGGATGGTAACAGAGATCAGGTAATTAGCTAGGCTGCCAGGTTCAGGGTTTGAAGCTGTGGGTGCAGAATGTGTCCCTCCTGCTGGGTTAGCAAGGCAGGGGTCTGAGGCAGGTGCCAGCAGTGACACTGCGCAAGAGGGGATACCAGTGTTGGTGTGGCCAGTCTGGTGCAATCAGTATTGTCCTTGATTTGTCTTGTTTGATCTTTAGTAGTACCTTGGAAAGGAGAGGCAGAGGGGGAAGGCATAGACTGATAGTCTTTTCAGGTGAAGGACAGGGCATCCACTTTCCAGGCTTGTTTGTGGGGAGTCCTTGTGCAGAATTTATCCAACTGGTAGTACTGGGGAGAAGCAAATGGGTCCATCTCTGAGCTCCCCCATTTGTTTCTCAACATGGTGAATATCTTTGGTTCCAGATTCTACTCGTGTGGGTCCATGAGATTTCTGCTTAGGTCGTCTGCCAGTGTATTTAGCTTTCCTGGCAGTAATTGAGCATGTAAGTGCACTTGGTAAGCTCAAGGCTGTGTTCCACAGAGCCATGGCTAGTCTGCAGAGAGGGTATGAGTGGGCTCTCCCCTGCTTGTTTATGTACCACATAACAGTGGTGTTTGTCCTTCACCAATAACTGTCCTGGAAGAATGTGGTTCTTGAAGGCTGTCAGAGCATTCTGTACAACTAACATTTCTTTTTGATTGACATGCAGGTGCATTTGACTTAGGTTCCATTTGCCCTGAATGCACTTCCCTGCGAAGTGAGCCCCCCTATGCATAGTCTGATGAGTCTGTTAGGGTTTGGGCGGCAGTGGTTACAGTGAATGGCAGTCCCTTGTTTTGGTGGCAGGACTCTGCCCACCAAAGGAACTATCTGTAGACAAGGTATGATAGAAATCATTGATTCTAGATCCTGAGAATGTTGACACCATAGTTTTTTTTATATACCACTGTAGTTTCCTCATATGCAGTCTTGCATATGGAATTAGTAGAATGCAGGAGGCCATGAACCCCAGGGCTTGCAGTATTTTCCTTGCAGGTAGCTGGGTCTTAGTGGCCAGTAGTTTCAAGTAGGCTGACAAATGAACTTGTTTCTCTGGCGTGAGGTAGGCCATCTGGGAAGTTGTATTCAAGCTTGCTCCCAGGAATACAATTTGTTGGCAGGGTACAAGATGTGATTTCTTTTCGTTTATGGTGTACCCCAGAGAAGTTGGCAATTTCTTTACAAACGCCAGATGACTTAATAGTATGTCCTAGCTTTCTGCCTGAATTAGGCAATCGTCCAGGTATGGGTATATTTGAATATTTCTTTGCCTGCAAAATGCAATGACTGGAGCTAGGCACTTTGTGAATACCCTGGGTGCAGTAGATAAGCCAAAGGACAGTGCAGAGAACTGATGGTGCATGTAGCCTGCTTTGAAGCATAGGTATCTTCTGCAAGATTCCCTTACTGGGATGTGCGGGTAGGCTTCCTTTAAATCCAGTGTTGCCAACCAGACATCTTTGCCTAGCATAGGAAGCAGCTGATGAAGAGTTAGCATCTTGAATTTTGAGATCACCAAAAATGTGTTTAGGATAGACAGGTCCATGACAGGATGCCAGGAATGGTCCTTTCTGGGGTACAAAGAAAAGTCTTGGGTAGAAATCTTGTCCCCAATTCTTCTTCTGTGACAGGTTGAATATTCCTGATGCTTAAGAGAGAGAATTTGCTTTTGAGCCTCTGCCCACTGATTTGGGGGTAGATCTGGCCAACCATTTGTGGTTGGGTAAGGAGTGGAAGTGGAATTTGTATCCTTGGGAAACTATAGTTAAAACCCATTTGTCCTGGGTAATGAGTTCCCAATTTTTTGCCTACAGGGCAATCTTTCCCCCTAAAGGAACAGTCAGTTGTGCAAGGCTTGGAAGATTTAAAATTAAGTCATTGAGGCAGTTTACCATGGGGGAGTCTTACTACTCCCTGCTTTGGAAGTGGGAGCCCACCACTGCTTAGTCCTGTCAGTACCTTGGGACTGAAGCCTGGGTGATCTGCTGGTTCTGGGTTTGGACTGAGAAGGCCTGGAAGAGGCAGGAAAGGACCAATTCTTAGAGTGCCAATGCCTACTAAATCTGGGAGGCTGTACTTGCAGGAAATCTTTTAACAGCTTGCATAGATTTAGCTTTTTCTTCCATCTTTTAAGTACTTCTGCTTTGTTGCCAAACAGGCGGTCTTGGTTTAAGGTAGCATCCAGCAATTTAGCTTTAACATGATCTGGCAAAGATTGCTCCTTAAGCCAAGCATGCCTTCTAAGTACAGACCCAGTGATAGCAGCCCTGCAAGATGCCTCGAATGAATTAAAACCACATTGCAAGTATGTTTTCCAACTTGATCATCAGAATGCATTAAATCCTGTAAATCTTTATTTTCAGCAAAGTCAGGAATCAACATCATTTTCTGTTTAAGCAATCCAATAATATGCTGCTGATTCTTTAACATATGAAACTGGCAGTTTAAGGTCCTAATGGCCAAGGTTGCAGAAGTATATTCCTTCTTACCTCCATCTATACAGTGCCCTGGAATCTCCATCAAAGGGGGTAGGATTTTTGGCAGTAGTAGCCTTAATGCCCTTGGGTCCCCGTAAAATGGTCGCAGGATCCGCAGTAGGATTTTTAAAGAGGAACTTGTGAGAGTCAGGAACCTTGTAATATCTATCAGGTTTTCTGGCAACAGGAGGCAGAGAGTCAAGGGCCAGGCTAGATTCCAAGAAGGCATCATCAACAATGTCCAGTACAGGAGGGATAGCTAAAGGCCTGTGTTGGGGCAGGAGTAAGAAATCCCTAAGCCTCTTTTTGGAGTCACAGTAATCCTGGCTTTCCCAGCAAAAATGCTCCCTAAGAGTATGCAAGGTTTCACCAAGAGAAATCTTCTGGAGGGGAAGCAGAGGGAATGGAGTCCTCTGCATCAGAAACCTCACAGGTAGACAAGGGTAAATCCTGGTCATCAGTGGAAACAGAAAATTCAGAGTCCTGATCAGAAGAATCAGAAGGAAAATCAGTCCTAGGTCTCAGACGGGGGAAAGGTGGCTTCCACTGATTAGAGTAATAAGGTCTTCAGCCATTCTTATTTGTTTTTTAGGCATAGGGGCCTGACCATGCGGTCTGGGCGTCGGTTTTATAGGCATGGGTCGAGTTTTAGACCTTGAAGAAGATGGCATTGGTTTAAAATGAAAGTCAGTAGGCCTGAATACACCCTCAGAAGCCGGTGCATGCACAGTGGCTCCGGACCCATCCAAAGTAGATACATCCACAGGTTGCACAGTTGAAGCATCTTGCGACATACCAGACTCCAAATGGGTCTCAGTAGAGGCCTGCAAATCTGAAGTAGCAGGTATCAGGGGCTGCGAAAGCACCTCACCGAGTACTGGCGACTAGCTTATGAGAAGAGTCATCGGCAGCTTTGGACCTATGCGGTCTCTTTCCTTATCTTTGCGTTTTTTTCAGAATGTCGGTAGTCTGGTGGCTTACTGAAGTCATTTCTGGATAACTGAACAGAGTACCAAAATATTTAGAAGCATAAATAAATCGAATAGTTTGAGATTTGAATAAGGCACAAAACAGACAGCGAGGTACGTCGTGGTCAGGGCCTAAGCAAGGAATGCAGTACGAATGAAAACCTTTGAGGTATTTGCTTTCCACAAGAAATGCAATTGTTAACTTTTACTGACATCAGTTTAGAGCAGGAAAAAGGTTCCCCAACGGGGTACTTAGCTTAGTTGAAGACTTTGGTTCTGAAACTCGAAAACGAAAATTTCAGGAGTCGGCTGACTGGCACTTGTGAACTGCTTCTGTTTCGGGCACCGCATGGCAAGAAAGACTGATGTAATGGCGTCAGTTGCATGCTTTATATCCCTGACTACCCGATGTCAAGGAAGATGAGACCGCAACCGACACAGGACCTAAGACTTTGATAATCAGGCTGACTGAGGGCTACTGCAAGCAGATAACCCAAATGTGATGACTGCAACAGTGAAACACGAAGAACACCTTAAGTTCCTTAGAAACTTGGTAGAATCTGTCAGGCCTTCTGAGAGCTTAGGTTCAAGAATATAGAAGAGGATGTGGCTGCAAAAGCATCCAGAAAGGCCTCCAAGACTGGAGGGACAGGTAAAGGGGCTATGCTGTCCACCTGTAACAGGCTGTGGAACCTTTTTTGATCAGATATTTGCTTAAATTCCCACTAGATGTGTTTCATTAGGTTTACAACAGTCTCTCCAAAGACCGCCTCTTCCACAATGGAGTCATGTGAAAGTGAATCATCCGAGTACCTATCCTATACGGTGAATATTAAAGGAGTAAGCTACGGAGAGGTCATCAGATTCTGAAGCCTTCTTCATCTTCAAGGGAAGAATCCACAGTAATTTTCTGAGTGGGAAGGGAGTGGAAAAAAAGGTTTAATGGCCAAAATAGTCTTGAACAGGTCCTGAGAGAAATCCATCCACTCATTCCTAGGAGAAGGATGAGAAGAGGAAATATGCTCAGTCTTTTCTCACTTTTTCTTTGGGGTAACATCGGCATGAACCCAAGCATGCAGTCTCTGACTCGAAATTCCTCAATTATTTTTCAGGTATGTCTTCCCATACTAAAATCTGAGGAATGCTTTCTGGACCCTGAGGGAATGATCCAAGTTTCCCCCTTTTCTTATTGCAGTACTAGTTGCTTCGGTCCTGCACTCTTCTGATGCCATAACTACCTCCAACAGGGTTGCAAGAAGGAGGCATTTGAGGTAGAGTATGACTTATCGTTGGTTCTGTAAACTCTGCAGGCATGTTGGGATCAGACTGGGCAGACAATCTCAAGCCCAAGCCTTTTGAGTTTTTTCTTTGGATCGGAATGTACGTGATGTGTGGAGGGATCTACCATCTTAGACTGTACCAATCACTTCAGTCACGGAGTCTCTCAAGAATGTGTTCAAGTATGACAAATGGGACTGCAATGTTCTTGGCTATGAAAGACTAACAGATGGAAGAAGATTTGAAGTAGTGTTCAGTAGTGTAAGTAGAAAAGACACCTGGTATGGAGGAATCTTATCTGCCCACCACACTGACACTTACCCCTCCTAGCTGGCACCTAAATTCACAGCAAATCAGTTTAAACAAAGAAGGTAGGTTCACCAATAGGGTACTTATTTGAATCCAAGAAGGCTTATGGTACAAATGATCATACGAAGATCAGAGACAGGTGAGAGACCTGCAATCGAGCTGGCAGCGAGACAGGGCGGATTAACGCTCATATATCTGCTTATGTACTCCTACACTCAAGGACTGAGATCAAATACGAGGAGCATGGCTTTGGGAAGGTTAAGGCTTTGATACCCAGCCAGATGCCAGTGATGAGAACCCATCAGTTTGGAATACAGTAACAGTGATTTCAGTTGGGATATCAATGTATGTCCTTTAAATGGTCATTTGCATACATTCCATGGACATCCATTATGGGAAGTATAAAGTACTACACTGAAAGTTAACTCGGCTGGGGTTTTCTTCCAGTTTTTACTGAATATTTCCTTGCGACCTTTTTACCCTTTGGTTTATGCACGCACATGGGTATATATTGTATACATATATCTGTATTTATATAGCTAATCTACATCAAATGTGTGTGTGTGTATATATATATATATAAAATCTGTATTTCTCATGTATATGCATATATAGAAATACAGATCTATATATATTTGCAACTAAATATATATTTTCTATATATCTATAAACAAACACACACATGTATATATATATATATATATATATATATATATATATATATATACACACACACAGACACATACATATATATATATATATATATATATATATATATACACACACATAATACACACACTTGCATATTATTATTATTTTTTTTTTATTTCTCCAAGTCTTTTACGTTTCTGATACCATGACGGGAACTAACCCCATTCCTATGTCAAAGTATGATTAAAGGTCACGAAATTAGTATCGTTTCAATCTTTGATGTTAACCAGAAATGCTCTTCGCAAGCACCTGCTACGTGCCCAGTAATGACTCCTTGTGCGGTTCATACGGAATTGCATGGATCTGTAACACATTCAAGTATGACTGCAAATTCTTTATAAGACCCCGGTGCTTCTACTACTATTGGGACCACCTGGGTATCATTCTTCCACACTGCCTCGTTTCTGCCTCCAAATCCAGGTACTGTATGACTCTCTCTCTTTCTCTACCCAAGAAACTGTAGTCACTGGGAGTAGCAATTTCAAAGATCAATGCTACCTTTCTCTTTTCATGGATTACTATACATCTGGTTTTCTCAAATCTATTATTGAACTGTTGGTAATGGGCAATCCCACGCGATACAAACATTTTGTTATAATGCTTTGTGGCTCATTATTCATGTTTTTCAGCTACTTCATTATAATGTTTGCACAATCCCTATTCATACCTCTCAAATGTCCAGACTTTTGCCTCACATTTTTAGTCTGTTCCTCATAAAATGTTTTTCTGGCTAATTATTGAGGACTGAAATCAGAAAATATTGATAAACATTTGAATTTTAGACTTCATACTCTTCAGAAAATCCATACTAATGCAAAACCTATTATTCTACCAACTAAGTCTGTAAGAGCACTATTTTAAAATTGTCCCTATTTTTGAGCTTTTGCCCACCAATTTTTATGGCTTTGTCCAGATTTCTTGCTCTAAGCGAGAAGTACGTCCCTAATGCAAGAGTCTTCCTAAATCATTATGCCTTTCAGTATACAGTCCTTCTGCCATTAGTAAATTACAACCAGCAACATGTGCGACTGTTTCCAATTATGTTGTCCTTGTGGCCTAGGCAATGGAGTTACAAGGGGCACATGTAATCAGGGCACTTACTGCTTGACAGCTAATTAAAGAATTAATGTGTAAAATCTTACCACAACCATAGATGTCCTCCTCTTCTGTGTTGCAGTATTCTTTACATTTGGCTTGTATTCCTCCCATCGACCAGACGTCCGGCCTGCACACAAAAGCTTACAGCTACTACTACTGTGGGACGTCACACATAGGTACTGAATGTCAGCCATAAAAGGGACATCCGCACGTAGCATCCTCAGAATATGTAAGCCCCATGAGGAGCAAGAGTCCAAAGTACAAAAAAAAAAGATAATCATCCTAGGAGAGAGCAAATTTTAGGGGGGGGGGGGGGGGGGGCAGGTGGGACAGAATACTGCAACATAAAGGACAGCTACGGTTATGGTAAGATTTTACAAAACTATTTGATATCCTTCTTTTCAATGCTGCAGTACACTCTAGATATGGGAGAGTGCAAAAGCTCAGAAGGAACCCAGGGAGGAGGAAGGGGTAGAGGAAGAACAACATTTTCTACAAATCCATACAAAACTGCCCTAGCAAACCCTGCCCTGGATCTAGAGATGGTGTCCAACTTGTAATGTTTAGTAAAAGTATGAACAGATGACCATGACAGACTATCAGCTTTCAAAATGGAATGAGCATCCAGACACTTTAAATAAAGCACTTTATGAGGCAAAAGATCTGGTAGAATGAGGTCTGACAGAAGATGGTAAAGATTTCCGACGTAATTCATAGCAAAACTAATAGCTTTCAACATCCAAGCAGCAATAGTTTGGAAACAGGTAAACCCAAGGCCCTGGGATGAAAGGACACAATTTTTATCTGTCCGCCTAATAGCTTTTTCTGCATTGTCTATAATCTGAGTTGCCTGTGCACATCTACTGAATGCAAAATCTTTTCACTAGAGGATTGTGAAGGAAAAAAGGTGGGAAGCTAAATGGACTGATTGAGACAACTCATTCACCACCTTACGCATGAAATAATGGTTCGTTTTCAAAGATACTGTATCTGCGTGGAACACCAGGAAAGGAAGGGGAAGCCATCAAAGCCTTAATCTCAGATACCCTTCTAGCAGACATCAAGACAGCCAGAAGCATTTGTTTTCCAAGTGCAATATTTTAGAGAAGCAGAGGCAGCTGGTTCAAAGGGAGCCTGTGTAAGCTTCTCTAGGACGTAGTTGAGATCCCAAGGAGGCGGCACCCGTTTTTCAGGAGATTTCATGTGTAGGATGCCTTTAAGAAAAAGCTTGACCTGCAGCCTGGAAGCTAATGGAGGTGTCAATGGCAAACAAGCAGACAGAGCAGAGCAATGGACCTTCACCAAGGAATAAGAACACTGTTAAGCAATTCATACAGGTAAAGGAAGCACTAATGGAATGTCCACAGAAAACTGATCTAGCTTTATTTTCTGGCACCAAATATAAAATCTTTTCGATTTGGAAATGTAAGATTTCCTAGTATTGGGTTTCCTGGCCTCTTGCAAATCCCTAAGCAAGTCTTGTGAGAACTGGTGTCCGAAAGAAATCAGAAGTTGATCATTCAGAGTCAACTGTAGAGCTGACTGATGTGGCTGGATCAAGGTTACTTTGTCCTGTGTGAGTAGATCCAACCAGTGAGGCAACTTGTAGTGATGGCCCCTGGCTAATCGCAGAAGAGGAAACCAGTGTTGTCTTGGCCAAAAGGGGTCACCCGCAAGATTTTTGGTTTGTCCTGTTGAATTTTCAGCAAAACTTTCTGAATGAGAGGGAGGGGGAATGCATAAAGAACCATCCCCTTCCATGAGAAAGAGGGTGTCCACTTTCCAAGCCTAAGGGTGAGGGACCCTGTCACAAGACAGAAAGTTGTCTTTTCTGAGGGGAGGCAAAAAGATGAGACTTCTGAAATACCCCGCAGGTGAACCAGATCCAGGAACACATCCCTGTGAAGCATCCACTTGTGGGATTGTGTCATGGATCTGCTTAAAGCATCTGCCACTGAATTCTGAGCTGAGGGGAAGGTATACAGCATGCAGAACTGCCTTGTACTGGACAGCCAGCTCCCTTGCCTGGAGAGCTAGATGGCAAAGAAGGTAAGATTTGGTCCCACCTTGCTTGTTTATGTACCACAGGACAGTGATATTGTCCAAGAATCTTGACAGGACCTGGCAAAAAACGAAGGTGGAAAGTTTGCAAGGCCAGAATCAAGGCCCTCATCTCCCAGATGTCGATGTGCTCCCTCTGTTGAGCAGGAGACCAAAGACGCTGAACCTTGGTGGAAGCAAAAGTTGCTCCACAACCTAAATAGGAGGAGTCTGTGAACAGTTGCTGGGAAGGCTGAAGCATGTGAAGAGGTAGGCCTGGATTCTGAGACAATGCTGGATCCACCAAAGGAGCTCAGTTTTCAGGCAAGGGAGAAGAGGGAGCAGGACATGTAAATGATGGGCATGCTGCGACCAAATTGTTTTCAGAAACCACTGAAACTTCCTCATGTGCAGCTTTGTAAAAGAGAGCATGGGAATCGTGGAAGCCATGAATCTGAGCAATCTTAGAAATTCCCTGGCCAAGATGGATGGAAGAAGCAAAAGGGCCTCCATGTAGCCTGTAAGAGACAGAACCTTGTCTGAGGGAGGAAAAACAATCAGATCTGGACATCTCCAGGAATGCATGGATCATGCTATCCCAAACAAAACCAAGACCCAATCATCCAAAGGCAGGCGTCCAGTCTGGTGGACCCCTGCCATAAATAAACTGTACAACAGAAGGAGGAAGCTACTACATGATAGAGCAAATTCCCTAATAGGGAAGGCATCTCTGATCAGTATTAGCAAAAAATTACGATCCCTCATAAAATCCTCCAAGGCCAGCTTCGAGAGAAAAATTGCACAGGACACCAAAGACAATCCTAAGGCTTTTTTCAGTTATGTTAGGAACCTGGGATGCAACTCCCAGACTTGTTCTGAGTTGATTCTAAATGACAAAAAATACACTGAACCCACAGACATCGCCAATATCCCGGCAGACAGGTTCAGTGCAAACTTCTCCACCTCCCCCCCCCCCCCCAAAAGAGCAAGTATCTATCCCGGCAGAGGGCTGCCTCCCAAACATCTCTGATGCTCAGGTGAAGGCTGCCCTCTCCAAAGCAAAAAACACTGCTTCCATGGGACCAGATGGCGTCCCAGGTTGCGTCCTACATGAACTCAAGAGGAACTAATCCCTCAAATAAAACAGCTATACAATCTCAGCCTCACTACAGGATATGTGCCCACAGAATGGCGTACAGCAACAGTGGTCCCACTCCACAAAGGTGGAGCCTCTACGGACCCTGGAAACTATCGCCCCATAAGCCTGACTAGCTTAGTCTGCAAGGCTATGGAGAGGATCATCATGGAGTTCATAAACAGAGACATTGGGGACCTACAGACACTAGATCCTACCCAGTCCGGCTTTGTCAAGGGCAGATCCTGCCTTTTGAACCTGGTTGACTTCTTCGAAACAGTCACCAAAGCCATAGATGAAGGGAAGGTAGTCCACACAGCCTATCTGGACCTTGCAAAGGCATTTGACACAATACCCCACTCGGGCATCATAGATCAGCTATCCAGCTTAAATATAAACCCCTATGTCACAAGATGGGTCGCAAACTGGCTCAGACAGAACCCACAGAGTGAGAGTTGCTGGAGCCATGTCAGACTCGAAACCGGTCACAAGTGGCGTCCCACAGGGTTCTGTCCTGGGACCACTCTTGTTCGGTATATACTTTTCCGAGGTACAGGCAAACGTGGGAGGACTATGGCTCACCAAGTTTGCAGACGACTGCAAACTGGGCGCCATAATCGCCTCTCCAGTGGACACAAACATCCTTCAAAAAGGTCTCACAGAGACAGCTAACTGGTGCCAGCACCATGGTTTAAAGCTAAATGCCAAAAAATGTATAGTCATACCCTTTGGCAAAAACAATGTGCCCACAAATTACCACATAGGCGGAAACCTATTATGTACAGAGAAAGTTATTAGGGACCTGGGGACCCAAGTCAATAGCAATCTCTCCTTTGAAAACCACATTGCCAAAGTGGTTAGAAAGACCTTCTACATAGCCCACCTCATCACGAAGGGTTTCACATCTAGATCAAGAGAGGTAATTGTGCCCCTTTATTCATCCCTCATCAGGCCCATCATAGAATACAATGCCCCTTTTGGGATGTACCTTACCAGACACCTGCAGCAATTAGAGAAATCCCAAAAGTATCTCACCAAAAGGATCAAGGGTCTCAAACAGATGCAATATGCTGCTTGGTTAAAAAAAACTCCAGCTCTACTCAGTTGCATACCGCCTACTTCGAGGCAATCTATGCCTGACATACAAAGCTATGTCAAATCCAGAATTAAAGGACATGCTCCACCCTCAGTAAATCTAAATCCCTTAGAGCCACAAGCTCGAGGGACTTGAACCTAAGCACAGAAATAAATATAACCTGCTGGAGGGACAGGTTCATAACCCAGAGGCTCCCTTTGCTCTGGAATAGAATTCCAGTTCATGTGAGGCAGAGCACCTCACTGAATCTCTTCAAGAAGAATCTCGATAGGTGGATGGGGGATCGTAGGTTTGTCCCAGGGATTACTCCCGTGTCACTATTAGACAGAGGCACAGTAAACTAAACCTTAAAAAGGGCACAGTATACTCAAATCAAGGGGTGGCGTAAGCCATACAGAATCTGGCTAGGCTTATAATTGCCCCAGGGCAGATAGCCTAGTATGAACCTATGAACTTGCATCCTAGAGAAATGAGGTTCTGAGTAGGGATGAGACTGCATAACTTGAAATTTATAGTGAATCTCAACCTCTGAAGAAAGGGAATGGCCAATTCAAGGTTTAACCTTAGTTGATCCTGGCTGTTGGCCAGAAAAAGGTCTAGATAGGAGTAAACCTGAAATCCTCAAACCCTCAAAAGGCAACGGCTGGAGCCAGGCAGTTGGTGAAAACCCCTAGTGCAGCTGAAAGACCAAAAGGCAAGGCAAAGAACTTAAAGTGCCAAGAATCCACCGTGAAACACAATAATTTTTTGTCCTGAGGGTGAAAGTACAGTTGTGTACACTTACCATAAATGTAGATGTTAGAGGGTATTCACTATTGCAGTCATCACATCTGGGTTATCCCTGCCAGGGTAGCCCTCGGCCGGACCGAATACCAGAGACTTGGTATTTCTGCCTCGGTTGCTGTCACTTGAGGACTGACGTCAGGTCGTCAGTGGTATAAAGGAAGGCATCCGATGCCATTACATATTTGCCCTAATCTGTCAGGAGCCCCCAAAGTAGGAGTCCAGGCACTGGTGGTAGAACTCCACCAGTGGAAAATAAATACCAAAATGTCCCTTGCAAGGAAAGAACAAGGAAAAAAAAGGAAGAGAAAGGGCGATGGAGGGAAGGAAACCAGGACTGCAACAGTGAATACACTCGAACATCTACTTTTATGATAAGTGTACACAACTGTACTATGTTCGTGTTTCACTGTTGCAGTCATCACATTTGGGTAGATTCCCAAAGCTGAGGAAATGGGTGGAGGCAGTCCAGGAAGCTAGGGGCTGGCTAGCATGCCCTGCAAGACTGCAGAGGCAAATTCTGCCCTGGATTTGGTGGAGAGAGGCAGGTGGTAATGCTTGATAAAATTATGAACAGATGTCCAGGTGGCAGCCTGCAGATGTCCATGGTGGGGACTCCTCTGAGGAAAGCTGCAGAGGCGGGGGCTGCTCTGGTGGGTGGAGTGTGTCCTGACCCCCCCTTGGGGGGAGGCTTGCCATGCTGTTTGTAGCAGAAATGCAGTGTGATATCCATTTGAAAATGGCTTGCTTGGAGATGACTTTGCCTTCTGTCCCTGAAGCAAAGCTAAGCAGCAATTGATCAGACTTTCTGAAGGATTTAGTCCTGTCCAGACAGTATCTGAGCCGTCTGTGCACATCTAAAGAGTGCAGAATCCTTTCTCCCCTTGTTTTGGGGGTTAGGAAAAAAGGCGGGTAGGGTAAATGGATGGATTGGTCGAGAGCCACAATGGACACCACCTTGGGCATGAAGGATGGATTAGTTCTGAGGGATACCCTGTCTGCATGGAAGATGATGATGGGTTCCACAGCCATGAGTGCTTGCAGCTCAGACACTCTTCTGGCTTAAGTGATGGCCAGGAGGAAGGCTGTCTTCCAGGAGAGAAATTGTAGCTCTGCAGAAGAAGCTGGTTCGAAAGGGGGGCAGGGTGAGCATTTGTAAGACAAAGTTAAGGTCCCAGGCTGGTGTTGGTGCCCTTCTGGGGGGCCTCAAGTTGTTAGCCCCTCAGAGGAACTGTTTAATCAGCAGGTGTGAAAAGAAAGGCTGCTCGGTGGGAAAATGAGCAGAAATAGCAGGGGCATGAATTTTTACAGAGAATGAGAGAGCACTGTATAGTAGGTCAGCTAAGTAATCCAGGATGAGAGGGATGGAGGGCTGTGACGTATTAGCCCCCTTAGCCTTGATCCAGGTGCAGAACCTTTTCCATTTATCTTCATAAGATTTTCTGGTGTTAGGGCATCCGGGCTCTCAGATAACATCCAGAACCTGTTTACTGAGGATGGCAGACTGGTCAGGGGTTAGGGTATAAGCCAAGCTGACAAACTGAGTGTCTGCAAATTGGGGGTGCTTGAATTCCCCTTCCCTCTGGGTTAGGAGGTTTGGAAATGCGAGGAAAATTCCATGGAGGCAGCAGGGACAGGCTGCGCATTGAAGGGTACCAGTGCTGTCTGGGCCAGTCTGAAGCTATTAGAATGGTCCTTGGTTTTTTCTCCCTCATTTTCAGCAGTACCCTGGGAATGAGAGATAGAGGAGGAAAGGCATAGACAGGGAGGTTTACCCAGAGGAAGGAAAGGACAATCACTTTCCAAGACATGCAGTGATGCTCCATGGTGCAGAATTTGCTGAACTGATGGGTTGGTGTGGGAGGCAAAGAGGTCGACCTCCGGGGTTACCCATTTCTGAGTTAGAGGAAGGTGGTGTTTCTGTTGAGCTGCCACTCGTGGGGGGTCCAAGAGCTTTCTGCTTAATTTGCCTGCCAGGGGAGTTGAGAGCGCCTGGCAGGTATTGAGCCAACAGGTGTATTTACACGGAAGAGGCTGTGAACCAAAGGGTCATGGCCAGGCTGCATAGCGGGTAGGAATGAGTCTCTCCCTGCTTGCTGACGTACCACATCACACTGGTGCTGTTGGTTTTGATCAGGAGAACCCCTGGAAAAAGAAGGGGTTTGAAAGCTATCAAGGCCTGCTGCACAGCCATCATCTCTGTAACACTGAATAAAAGGGCATCAAATTCTGTATGCACCTGTCGTCCAGGTGTGCACCCCAAGTGTAGTTTGTTGCATCTGTGGTGAGGGTCTGGGCAGCGGGTAGTGGGGAGCAGGCTGCTGCCCACCAAAGAAATTCCTGCTTCAGGCAAGGAATAATAGGCAGAAAAGTTTCCAGATCTTGAGTGTGTTAACACCAAAGGCTCTTTAGGTACTACTGAAGTTTTCTCATATGCAGTCTGGCATATAGAATGAGTATGCAAGAGGCCATGAACCCCAGGGCTTGCAGGATTTTTCTTCTCTAAGCTGGGGCCTGGTGGCCAGTTGAGAGAAGTAAGCTGATTGGAAAATTTGTTTCTCTGGTTTAAGGCATGCCATCTGGGATGTTGTGTCCAGACTTGCTCACAGAAAGATTATCCTTTTGGTGGGTATCTGTTTGGATTTCTTTTCGTTGATTGTGTATCCTAAGGAGGTTAGTAGGTCCTTTACAAAGGCCAGGTCTTTGAGCAGCTTTTCTTGGCTGTCTGCCTGAATAAGGCAGTCGTCCAATTAGGGATAAATCTGAATATTTCTTTGTCTGTAAAAGGCAATGGCCGGAGCCAGGCAATTCAGTGAAAACTCTGGGAGCAGTAGATAAGCCAAAGGGAAGCACAGAGAACTGAAAGTGCTGAGATCCTGCCCTGAAGCGGAGATATTTTCTGCAGGACTCCCTAATAGGTATGTGGAGGTAGGCCTCTTTTAGGTCCAGGGTGGTTAGCCAGGTGTCCTTGGAGAGCATGGGTAAGCAGCTGCTGGAGGGTGAACATTTTGAATTTTGGTATCACCAGAAAGGTGTTTGGAATGGATTGATTGAGGATGGGGCACCAGGTGCCCTCTTCTCTGGGCACCAGAAAAAGTTGGAGTAGAAGCCTTGGCCTATCTGCTCTGCAGGAATGTGCTCTACTACCCCCAAGGAGAGCAGGGAATTGAGCCTCTGCCCACTGATTTGGTGGTACATCTTGGAACCCCTTTTGGGTTGGAAGGGTGTGGAAGGAGAATTAGTACCCCTGAGACAATATTCAGAACCCATTGGTCCTTGGTAATGGTGGCCCAGGTGTTTGAAAGGAGAGTTTTCCTCCTAGGGGTATGTGAAGGTGGGCAGAGGCGAGGTTAGGAAGGGGCGAGTCATTGTGAGTTCTTATCATAAGGGGGTGGCTTAGAACTCCCTGGTTTTGAAGAGGAGGTAGTCCACTGCTTAGATCTCTGCAACCCTTGGGCTGTTGCCTGAGGCTTCCGTTTCCATGGGGCCTAGGCTGGCCCTGTCTACTCACAGGAAGCAGGAAAGGACCAGTGCTTGCAGGGAAAATACCTGCTCAACCTAGGAGACAACCTGTAAGAAATCTAACAGTCTACATAGATTTTGTTTTTTCTTCCATCTTTTTTTAAGACAGCTTCTGTTTTAGTGCCAAACAAGTTATATTTGTGCAAGGGTGCATCCAATAATTATGATTTGACATGGTCTGCCAGGGGTTGTTCCTTAAGCCAAGCATGTCTTCTAATGAAAGATCCTGTGACTGCTGCCCTGCAAGAATCTTCTAGGGCATCAAAACCACAGTGCAAAGTGTGTTTAGTTACTTGACCAGCAGAATGCATTAAGTCCTGTAAATCTTTAGATTCTGCCCATGCCAGAAGAGAGGAAATGTTTTGTTTAAGGCGTTCAAAGCTATGTTGCTGATACTTAAGCACATGGAACTGACAATTTAGTGCCCTGACAGCAACAGTACCCGACGTGTATACTTTTATTACCCCATCTGTCCAGTGCTCGGGAATCCCTGTCTGAGGGGGTGGGATTCTTAGCTGAGGTTGCTTTAATCCCTTTAGACCCTTGAGTAATGACCTCAGGGTCAGCTGTAGGATTTTTAAAAAGATATTTGTGAGAGTCAGGGACTCTATATTACCCGTCTGGTTTTCTGGGAGCAGGAGAGTGGGTGTCTGGAGTCTAGCTGGATTCAAGGAAGACATCACCCACCACATCTAGGACTGGGGGGACGGCTAAGGGCCTGTGTTGTGGAAGGTCCAGGAACTCTCAGTCTCTTTTAGACTGTGGGTAGTCTTGACTCTTCCATTGGAAATGCTCCCTTAAGGTATATGCAGGTTTTCCCCACAGGAAAAATCCTCTGGGGGAGAGGCTGAAGGAATGGATTCCTCTGCATCAGAATCATCATATATGGAGAGGGGCTGCATGTCCTCAGATGCATCGGATTCATCTCACTCTTGTTCAGACAACTACTGGAGACCGATCTCTTCCATTTCGAGGGAGTGGCTTGGCCCCTAATCAACATAAGGTCTTCTGCCATTTTAAGCATTTGAGAGTGAGGCAAGGGAGAAGGCGCCTGAGAATGGGTAGTCTGCTTCCTGGGTGTGGTTCGACCCCTGGGCCTAAGGAACTTAGTTTTCGAAAGAATGGTAGCCGTTACAGAAGGTGTCGGTTTATGTCGGAATTCGGTGTTGCAAAAGACTTCCTTGGAAGCCGGTGCCTACAGAGGGGCTCCGGACCCATCCAAGGTAGAGATGACTGCAGGATCCTTAGACAGAGTTCTGCGGCATACCGGATGCCGAAAGGGGCTTGGTAACGGCCTGTGAATTAACTGAAGCGGGCATCAAGGGCTGCAAAAGCGCCTCAGAGTTCCGGAGGCGTCATCAGGTTTGGTCCTGTGCAGTCCGTCTATCTTTACGTTTTTTTTTCGGAAGATCTGCTGTCGGATGGCTTACCGAAGCCATATTGGAATTCGAGGACTGTAAACTGAAACATCTGGCTACAATAAGGGCCAGACGACGGATAGTTCTGGCGTTAAAGCACAGAAGTGACAATGAGGGACGTCACGGTCTGGGCCTAGACAAGTGACGCAGTAGGAGTGGAAATCCTGGTGTGGTATTTGCTTTCCATTGGCGAGACAATTAACTTTTTCTGACCTCGGTTAGTGCAAGGAAAAAAAGGATCCCCAACGGGGTACTTAGCGTTCAAAGACTTCAACTTCAATTTGGAAACCAAACTCAGGTAGCGGCCGACAGGCACTCGTGCAAACTGCTTCTGCTTTTGGTTCCATGGCAAGAAAGACTGATGTAATGGTATCGGATGCCTTCCTTTATACCACTGGCGACCTGACGTCAGTCCTCGAGTGACAGCAACTGACGCAGTAATACTAAGTCTCTGGTATTCAGGCTGGCCGAGGGCAACCCTAGCAGGGATAACCCAAATGTGATGACTGCAACAGTGAAACACTAACATCTGGGATGTGCAGGTAAGCATCCTTTAGATCCAGGGATGTGCAGGTAAGCATCCTTTAGATCCAGCGAAGTCCAGGAGTATTGAGGAGGAACCAGAGGAAAAGACGTTTGCAGAGGAAGCATCTGAAAAGAAGGCACTTTCAGTAAGGTGCTTAAATGGGAGAGATCTAGGATAGTTCTCCAAGGACCATCATTTCTTGGGATAAGAAGCATCCTGGACTGTACACCCTGGTGGAAGAGCTAAGCTAGTAACAGAGGAAAGGGATGAAGTTGGCTGGAAGGAGGCTGATGAATCCCTATGAAAGACTGAGTCTTCCAAGTCATAAAGTAACCTTTTTGGATGATGGAAAGCATTCAGGAATCCCGAGTGATCTCCATCCAGACAGAAAGGAAAAGAGAGAGGTGTACAACATGGAAGAAAGGCTTGGATGTCAGAGATACAGGCCTGGCTTGAAAGGACTGCTGAGGTGGAGTTGTTGGGGTAGGCGATTTTGACTAAAGGGCTCTCCTAGAAGACTACTTAGACCTAAGGCCATGCAGAAGCAGAAGAGGAATGAGCCAGTATGCTAACAAAGGAAGTCTTGGCAGGAAAATTCCTGTGGAATTTGGGGATTGGGGAAACAAGCAAGTGTTTTAAATCTTGGAGCTCCTTAACTTTCTCCTGCAAAGATTTGAAAAGTTCTGCAGCAGATGAACCAAAAAGGGCAGAATTATCTAAGGGAGCATCAAGCAGTTTAGCCTTTATGTCGTCAGGTAGTGCCTGGAGCCTTAACCTTGAATGTCATTCTAAGAACAGATGCAGAGTCCGCAACCCTGGCACAAACCTCCACTGCATCATAACTAAATGCACCTAATGGAATGTTTAGCTACCTGAGAAGATGCTGACAGCAGATTGAGAACCTAAGATTTAACCTATGAGTCAGGTAATTTCGACAAAGCCTGAGATGCCTGAGAAAGTAAAGCCAGGGAATACCTAGACATGTGCGTCTGGTAATGAACAGCCCTAACAGCTAAAGTGGGCGAAGTAAATACTTTTTTTTTTACCTAGACTTTCCAATATCCTACTCTCCTTAGAACAGGGAAGCAGCTTAGCAGGAGAAGACAGATGAGAAGATTTGTCAGAGGCAATAGAGACCACAGCTGGGTCAGCAGAGGGGCACTTATAAAGAAACCTGCAGTCATCTGGGACCTTAACATCTGATAGATCCCTGGGTAGAGGGGCAGAAGCAGTCCCAGAGTCCTCCATCAGAACAAGCCACTGTTCCCCCAAGTTGCCCAAACTGGATTTCTGCATGGCCTCGTATGTGTCAGGAGCCACAGTCTTGACTGCTTCCCCAGAGGTTAACTGCCAAAGAAGTGGATCCACCTCCACCCGTACCATCGGGACTTCACCGACCTCAAGGGGAACATCGGAGGAGGTAGGCACTGCAGAAGAGGATACAGGTTTTAACTTGCTTACCTTCCTCTTCAAACTTTGCTCCGAAGGATCCCCGGAACCCTACATCACATCCCTAGCCAGACGTTTGAGTCTCTGATTTTCCAGATAAAGGCTTAAAGCCGAAAGACAATTTCGCAAAGTCTTACACATGAAGGCCTGACAAACAGAACAGGAATGGTGATAGTGACTAGGCCCAAGGCAAAACAGACAAAGCTCATGACTATCATTATGCGGAATTTGCCTTCTACAACTACACTTGTCCTTCCTGGTTAACATGAACAGCAGCAAACGGCAGTAGCAAAATTATAAATCCCCAACAGGGTACTTGTGTGAAGATGGAAACGGAGTGAAGGAATCTGACCATAGGCAGGAGTCAATCTTTCTGAATGGCGGCGAAAAAGTTCTGAGGATGGAACGTGCAGACGTCCCTTTTAAGGCTGACATTGTCACTACCTACATGTGACGTTGCACATATTGGTAGTAGCTATAAGCTTTTGTATGCAGGCCGGACAGTGGGTCGATGGGCGGAATACAACCCACATGTAAAGAATACTGCTACACTGAATAAAAGGGCATCAAATTCTGCTTCTCAGGGCCATCAATTGGTTATCTCCCTGTCATACCTTCTGTTTGAAGACATCTCTGACTATCAGATTGATTCTGAAACTGATAACTAATGGCTACAGCTGATGTACAAAACCTTTTAGTTTGTTCCCCCAGACAGTGTACTAGTCAAACTTCCTTACCATTAAAGGAGAAAGTACAGTTTTGTACCTACCATAAATGTAGATGTTCGAGTGTACACCCTGCTGCAGTCATCACACTTGGGTCATCCTGTCGTCAGGCGGTCCCGCAGTAGGCCGGAATTCCAAAGTCTTGGTCCTGCATCGGTTGCTGTCGCTTCTTCCCTGACGTCAGTGCGCCAGGGGTATATATAATGCAACAGACTACATTTTCTTCAGTTTTTCTTGCCCCAGATGTCAGGAGCCCCCAAAAAGGTGGTCAGTAATTAGTACCAAATTGAGTGAATTTTTCAAACACAAAATCCCTCCAGCTATAAGCAAATACATCAGGAAGGTATTGTAGAGATTTTAGCCGGTTAGATCAGAGGGGATGGAGGGAGGGTAACCTGGACTGCAGCAGGGTGCACACTCTAACATCTACATTTATGGTAGGTACAAAACTGTACTATGTTCATCGTGTTACCCTACTGCAGTCATCACACTTGGGTTGAATCCCAAAGCTAAGGATGGGTGGAGGAATCAAAGAGGGTTGGAGGAGGCTAGAAGTCCCTGCAGAACTGCAGTGGCGAAGCCTGCCCTAGTCTTATAGTAAAGTGGTAAGTAATAGTGTTTGGTAAAGGTGTACTGAACTCCAAGTTGCAGCTTCCAAAATCTCCTTGGTTGGAACCCCCCTGAGAAAGGCTGTAGATGTAGCTGTTGCCCTGGTAGAGTGGGGCCTAATGGTAGCAGGAACTGGTTTTCCATGATGGGTATAGCAGAATTGTATGCAATGTCCTATCCATTTGAAAATGGTTTGTTTTGAAATAGCCTTCCCTTGTGAAGCTGTAGCATAGGATACAAAGAGCTGGTCAGATTTTCTGAAAGCCTTAGTTTTGTCCAAGTAGTAACGAAGTTGCCTGTGAATGTCCAAGGAATGCAGGAGTCTCTCACCTTTGTTCTGTGGATTTGGGAAGAAGGTGGGTAAGTGGATGGTTTGATTTAAAGCCACACTGGAAACCACCTTAGGCATAAAGGAAGGATTAGTTCGTAGAGAAACTCTGTCTTGATGGAAAACGAGGAAAGGTTCCACTGCCATTAGTGCCTGCAGCTCTGAGACTCTTCTAGCTGAAGTTATTGCTAGCAGCAGGGTAGTCTTCCTGATAGGAATTGAAGATCTGCAGAGAAAGCTGGTTCCAAGGGAGGTAGCGTTAGTTTTTCCAGAAGAAAATTGAGGTCCCATGTTGGTGTAGGTGCTCTCCTGGGGGGCCTAATGTTTTTTGCCCCTCTGAGGAACTGCCTTAGAAGTGGATGCGAAAATAAGGGTTGATCCGTGTTGTAGTGAGCTGAAATAGCTGAAGCATGGATTTTAATGGAGGAGAAGGAAAGTCCTTTGTGCAACATCTCAGTTAAATACTGTAGAATGTGAGGCTGAATTGTGTCTTGGCCTTTAGCTTGGTTCCAGGCACAAAACCTTTTCCATTTGTCCGAATAAGCCTTCCTGGTGCTTGGCCTCCTAGCTTCCAGAATAACATCCATAACTGCTTGGGAAAGAGGAGCTGGCTGGATGCTTAGGTGATCTGCCATGCAGCCAGATTTAAGGTTTTGAGCTGGCTGTGAAGAATCTGATTGTTTTGTTGTGTGAGCAAATGGGTAATTTGTGGTAAGATCCAAGGTGGGCCGTGGGCCATATTCCTCAATAGTGGGTACCAGTGCTGGGGTGGCCAGTCTGGGGATATGAGAATCAGTCGTGGTCTCTCCTTTTTGACTTTCAGAAGTACCTTTGTGAGGAGATGCAGGAGAGGGAAGGCATATGCTGTCAGGTTTTTCCAACTGAAAGAGAGTGCGTCCACTTTCCAAGCTTGATGGTGAAGTGTCCTTGTACAAAATTTTGTTATTTGATAGTTTTTAGGGCTGGCAAACAGGTCTATGTCTGGAAGGCCCCATTGTTGAGTCATCATTGTAAATACTTGTGGATCTAGTTTCCACTCGTGGGGATCCATGATGTTTCTGCTGAGGTTGTCTGCCAATGTGTTGTTCTTTCCTGGCAGGAATTGAGCTTGTAACTGAACTTGGTAAGCCAGAGCTGTGTTCCATAAGATCAGTGCTTGCCTGCATAGAGGGTAGGAGTGAGTACCCCCTTGTTTATGTACCACATTACTGTGGTGTTGTCCGTCTTTATTGTAAGTTGTCCTGGATGTAACAGATTCTTGAAGGCTGGCAGAGCTTTATGTACAGCTAGCATCTCTTTTTGATTGATATGCAGATTCCTTTGATCTGCAGTCCATAAGCCTTTAACACACTGTCCTGCCATGTGTGCCCCCCAGGCGTAGTCGGATGCATCTGTTGTGATAGTTTGCCTGGCTGGGGGCAAGGTGAAAGGCTGACCCTTGTTGAGGTGACGTGCCTGTGACCACCACAGAAACTCCTGTTGTAGGCAGGGAATGAGAGATATTGTGTCCAAGCTGTGGCTGTGTTGAGACCATATGCTTTTTAGGTACCACTGTAATTTCCTCATATGCAGCTTTGCAAATGGTATTAGTAGTATGCAAGATGCCATGAAGCCCAAGGCCTGCAGAATTTTTATTGCAGTCAATTGGGTCTTTGTTGCCATTGCTTTGAAATATTGAGTCAGTTGTAGTTGCTGTCTGGCGTCAGATAAGCCTTCTGGGCCGTTGTATTCAAGCTGGCACCCAGGAATGTCATATTTTGTGAGGGTACTAGTTTTGACTTCTTTTCGTTTACTGTGTACCCCAGGCAGCTTAGTAGATGTCTTACAAAAGCCAGATGATGTAAGAGAATGTCCTTGCTTTCTGCTTGGATGAGGCAATCGTCCAGGTATGGGTATATTTAAATTCCTCTGTCTGCAGTATGCAATTACTGGTGCCAGGCATTTTGTGAAGACTCTGGGCGCAGTAGATAAGCCAAAGGGCAGTGCAGAGAACTGGTAATGGGTTGAACCTGCAATGAAACTGAGGTATCTTCTGCAACTTTGTCTGATAGGGGCATGCAGGTATGCCTCCTTGAGGTCCAACGTTACTAGCCATGCTTCCTTGCCCACCATGGGAAGAAGCTGCTGTAGTGTTAGCATCTTGAATTTGGGTACTTGTAAGAAGGTGTTTAGAATTGAAAGGTCCAGAATAGGTCTCCAGGCATTGTCCTTTCTGGGCACTAGAAAGAGTCTTGAGTAAAATCCTTGACCTTGCTCTCGAGTAGGTACCAGTTGAATGGCTCTCATGTCCATGAGAGCTGTAATTTGCTTTTGTGCCTCTGCCCATTGATTTTGTGGCAGGTTTGACATTCCTCTTTTCATTGGCAAGGTGTGAAAATGGAATCTGTATCCTCGTAAAATTATGTCTAGGACCCATTTGTCCTTTGTGACAATGTGCCAGTTGTCTGAAAAAAGTACGAGTTTTCCTCCCAAAGGGGTTGCCAAGAGAGAGTTGCTTGGCCAGCTGAGGTGCAAGTCATTGAGTTTGCCTTCTGGTAGATTGGGACCTGTCTTCTCCTCCCTTCTGTGTTGTAGTGCCCCATTGGCGAGGTTTGTACTGGGCTTGTGGTTGTCCTCTGCCTCTTGGGCGTCTGTATTTACCCCTCTGTGGTCTGTCAGTAGCTGGAAAGGACCAATTTTTTTGTTGGCCAGTTTCTGCTTAAGCGAGGGGGTTGTACCTGTAGGAAATCTTTGACTGTCTGCATAGATTTTACCTTATCCTCCATTTTATTTAAGACTTCTGCTTTAACTCCAAAAAGAACATCCTGCTGTAAGGGAGCATCTAGAAGCTTTGCTTTAACATGATCAGGCAGAGTTTGTTCCTTTAACCAAGCATGCCTACGTATAACAGACCCAGTGACAGCTGCTCTGCAGGAGGCCTCCAAAGAATCAAACCCACATTGTAAGGTGTGTTTGCCCACCTGTTCAGTTGCATGCAACAGATCCTGCAGTTCTTTCAGTTCAGACTGTTGAAGGAGAGTGGTCATTTTTTGCTTTAACTGAGAGATTAGAAATTGCTGATACTTAAGCATGTGAAATTGGCAATTTAGTGCCCTCATAGCTAGAGTGGCTGAGGTGTAAACCTTTTTCCCCCACCTGTCTACCGCTCTGGAATCCCTTTCAGAGGGTACAGGATTTTTAGCCATAGAAGCCTTAGCCCCTTTGAGACCCAGGGAGATGGTCTCTGGGTCAGCAACAGGGCTTTTATAAAGAAATTTGTGGGAATCAGGCACTCTATAGTATCTGTCAGGCTTGGCCGGAGCAGGAGGTAGAGAGTCTGGGTTCAAACTGGATTCAAAGAAAACATCATCCACAATGTAACACAGGTGGGATGGCAAGTGGTCTGTGTTGGGGGGAGTAAAAGAAACTCTCTGAGCCTTTTCTTCGAGTCAGAGTAGTCCTGACCTTCCCAATGAAAATGTTCCCTCAGTGTGTAAAGTTTCCCCAAAGGAGTAGTCTTCAGGAGGAGAAGCTGAGGGAACGGAATCCTCAGCATCAGAATCTTCATAAGGGGAGGAGTAATCTTGGTCTTCAGAGGAGGCTGAAGAAATGGACACTTGTTCAGAGGATGCATAATCTTCCTCGTCTAGGTCTTTTGTCAGAAGGAGGCTGGGAACCCATGATTAAAGAGATCAAATCTTCAGCCATTTTGAGCATCTGTTTCTTAGGCATGGGGCCTTGAACAGGGGACTGAAGTGTAGTCCTTTTAGATTTAATAGGAGTCTTCGTCTTAGAATACGTTTTAATGGTGAGCGTCGGTCTGAAAACGCCTTCAGAAACCAATGGCGTTTCTGCAGCACCGACATCTTTTTCAACAATGTCGTCGGTAGGGCCTGAACAAAATGGTTGCGTCGGCCTGGTACATTCCACAAAAAGTTCCGAAGTGGTCTCTGGTTCCAGATCTGCTATAGTCAGGGGCTGCGTCGGTGCCTCACTGAGGACCGGAGACCGGACCATCCGAGGCCTCGGAATCTGGCTTAGGCCTGGGCTGCCTATCCTTATCCTTGCGTTTTTTGTGCACGCCGGTAGTCGGTTGCTCCGACGGCATAGTGTAATTAAATTTTCTACCGAAGTAGTGTCGTGCAAAATCAAAGCGTCTTTTAATAGTACGTTTATTAAACCTAGCACAAAAACGACCACTAGTGACGTCGTGGTCTGGGCCTAGGCAAGGTATACAATAAGAATGAAAATCCTTATGAGGTATTTGCTTCCCACAAGAAATACAATTGTTAACTTTTTCTGACATCGGTCTGAGGCAAGAAAAGTTTCCCCAACAGGGTACTTGGCTTTATACAAGACTTTGGCCTGAAATTCGAATTCGAAAATCTCAGGAGTCGGCCGACCGGCACTTGCGAACTGCTTCTGCTTTGGGCACCGCGCGGCAAGAAAGACTGAAGAAAATGGCGTCTGTTGCATTATATATACACCCCTGGCGCACTGACGTCAGGGAATAAGCGACAGCAACAGACGCCGGCCCAAGACTTTGGAATTCCGGCCGACTGCGGGACCGCCTGACGACAGGATAACCCAAGTGTGATGACTGCAGCAGGGTAACACGATGAACATCTGCACCCACAGACTGAAAAAAGCATTTCATCAGGTCTTGATATTTCCTACATTTTAACACTACTTTTGGACTCTATACATTTTTTTAAATGCAATTTCAGAGTCTTCCCACATGAACTTTGTCTCCTGCTGTAAGCTACCAATCACAGCAGCAAACAGCTAAAATTTGCTAGTAACAGATACAAAGGTGTTTAGGGGAGGGGAGATGAGTTTAAGGACAACTCGGGCATAACAAAAGAATGAAAATTGGCCACTTTAAAAAACAAACAGGGATAATCACACAGAACAGTATTCTCAGTGCCTGTTACTACTTTTTCCTAAATAGCCATTGGAATTAAAGAAATGGTAATAAAACCTGAGTGACTAAAAGAAAGCAGGGAATACATGAACACACGTAAAGTTAATACATTGACAGGAGCTTAAGGGCTGTGATGTAACATTTTAAAGCCAAACACTGCAATGTGAGATACCTAGAGGTAGAGGTTGTAAGTGATGGTTTAATAAAGCTTTTTCTTGTTTAAAAAAAAAAGAAAGAAGGGGGGAGCAAGAATTGAATAATCATGTAATGTTGTTTAGCTTATATGATATATGTGAATGAGAAGTTATGTACCTACCATAACGTTCCATGTTAGTTGTCATCTTCTCGCCTTCTTTCTTGCTGGATGGGTTCGGAGCCGATCCTCAGCTCCGACTCGGCCAATACTAAAGCTCGAGAGCTAATTCCACCGGCTTGAGGCTCCCCTATATCCCACAATGCTAGGCGGTAATTACTCAGATCTCGTTTGATAGCTAAAACCAAGCAGTTCTGGTCTCCATAGTATGGAGAAGAGAGAAAAAGAACCCACCTCTATATAAACCTGTATGTAAGCTACCACAAACATAAAAGGGAGAATAGAGGTGGTATAACATGTGGGAAGGAAAACCCCAATGGAAGATCCCAAAAATTCCTGTCTGTCTGTCCAGGCTAGGGGGAAGGAGGGTGGGACGCAAGAAAGAAGGCGAGAAGACAACTAACATGGAACGTTATGGTAGGTACATAACTTCTCAATGTTAAGTTGTCAATCTCGCCTTCATTCTTGCTGGATGGGACCGCGTCCCTAGCACCTTACCCCTGGTGGCTTATCGGAACAGACTCATGAGAACAGTGGAACCAAAGTTGGCACAGATTCTGGAGGCCATATCCAATTTGTAATGCGAGATAAAGGTATGAGGAGAAGCCCATGTGGCTGCTGCACAAATGGAATCTATTGGTAGCCTGTCCTGAAACGCTACAGATGTAGCTAATGCCCTAGTTGAATGAGCTCTAGGTCTTGAAGGCAGTTTTTGATGTCTGATTTCATAGATGAAGGTAATTATAGAGGTAAGCCATCTTGAAAGGGGCACTTTAGTAACTGGAAGGCCCAATTTCCCTTCCGCATAAGACAGGAAGAGCTGGTCAGATTTCCTGAACTGTTTAGTCCTGTCTAAATAATATCGAAGTTGGCGATGAACATCTAGAAAATGTAACTTTTGTTCCGACCTGTTGGAATAATCAGGGAAGAAGACGGGGAGATCAACTGTCTGGTTTAGGTTTGCCTCAGAGGAAACCTTAGGCAAGAAGGACGGATTAGTCCGGAGGGACACCCTGTCTTTATGGAAAACTAAGTAAGGAGGACGACTGCAAAGAGCATGAAGTTCAGATACCCTTCTAGCTGATGTTATGGCTACTAGAAAAAGTGTTTTCCATGACAGCAACTTAAGACGGCATAAAGCCGCAGGTTCGAAGGGGGGGGAGAATCAAGGATGCTAGGACCAAATTCAAGTCCCACTGAGGTGGGGGATCTTCGATTGGGGGCTTGAGCAAAAAGACACCTCTTAGAAAAGCTTTGCAGAGTTTATGGGACATGATACTGGAGTCAGAGATACCTACATGAAAGTTAGATATAGCAGCTAGTTGTACTCTAATGGTAGATGAGGAAGAGCCTAAATGAAAAAGCTCTGCCAGGAAGTCTAAGATAGACTGGATAGGTGCAGTGAAGGGATCTATATTTTTTGATGCTGCCCAGAAGGAAAAACGCTTCCACTTACTATTGTAAATCCTTCTGGTAGAAGACTTGTGAGAGGCTCTCAGGATGTTACGGACCGAATGAGAGCTTAAGGGAAGCCTGGCTAGGGTAGGAATCGGAGAAACCACGCTGTGAGGTTGAGAGATTGGAGGGAGTGGTGCAGCTGGCCCGACTGGTGGGTCAAAAGATCTGGTACTTGGTCCAGATGCCAAGGCTGCTCCAAGAGGTAAGGATGGAGGAACGGAAACCATATCTGTCGAGGCCAGTAAGGGGCAATGAGGATCATGGTGACTCTCAAGGCGATAGCTTTCTGAATTAAGTGATCAGTGGAAAGGGGGAGAAAGCATATAGAAGTCCCCGGGGCCAATCATGGACTAGAGCGTTTCTGGGTTGGCCTGGTAAAGGGAAGAGGGTGAAGAAGTTGTGACACTTGCTGTTTTGGGGAGTAGCAAAAAGATAGCAGCAAGGCCAGCCCCATCTTCGAAAGATTTCTTCCAGCACTGATTTTTTTTAGAGACCACTCGTGAGGCATGAGAATAGCCCAGCTCAACTTGTCCGCAATCACATTGGACTTCCCGGGAATGTGCGTTGCTATCAGAAAACGCTGAGAGGAAATCGCCCACTGCCAAAGTCTGAGTGCCTCTCGACATAAAGGGCAAGACTTGGTTCCGCCATGTTTGTTGATGTACCACACTACGGACATGTTGTCCGTCTGAATTGCAATAGTCCCTGTGGGAAGAGAGTCCTGAAGGGCTTGCAACGCTAAAAGCACTGCTCTCATCTCTAAGACATTTATGTGCAAGTGGCACTCGAAAGATTGCCACATGCCCTGGACTGTCCTGCCCTGATAATGCCCCCCCCCACCTGATCAGGGAGGCGTCCGTTGTCACCGTGGCGATTGGGGGGGGGGTGAAGGGTCTGCCCTGGAGAACTTGAGGTGATGTGATCCACCAAGACAGGTGATTCTTGCATGATTGGGTTAGCAGGATGATGTGAGACATCGGGAGCTGTTGGAAGGACCACTGAGAAAACAGCATCCACTGAAGGATCCGCACGTGAAAACAAGCTAAGGGGAGGAATGTAATCGTAGCTGTCATGAGTCCTAATACCTTCAAGACTACCCCGGCTTTGATCTTGTTGCATTGAAGTAGAAGGTAAACTTGTTTGCAGATATCTGATGCTCTTTGCTCTGTTAGTCTGGCGGAAAGATGAACTGTCTCTAAGGTGGCGCCTATAAAGGTAATAGATTGACAAGGCAGATTTTTCGAAATTTATTGAAATGCCTAGAGCTTGACAAGTTTGGATGGTGAAGTCTCTGGATAGAAGTTGATGCCTGGTGGTGGCGGTAAGGAGCCAATCATCCAAATATGGAAACACCTGGAATCCTTGACGTCTCAAGTGAGCCGCGACCACTGCCATACATTTGGTGAACACTCGGGGGGCTGTAGTGAGACCAAAGGGCAGGGCTCTGAACTGGTAGTGACTGGCTCCCAGCCTGAAGCGGAGAAACCTCCTGGAGCGTCTGTGCATTTTGATATGGTAGTACGCATCCTGAAGGTCTACCGAGCACATCCAATTGTCCTGACCCAAGAAGGGTAGAATGGACTGTAGCGTGACCATCCGGAATTTTGTCTTCTTCACATACTTGTTTAGCTTGCTGAGATCCAGTATTGGTCTCCAGTCCCCTGTTTTTTTTGGTACCAAAAAGAATTTGGAGTAGATTCTGGATCCTTGCTGGTCTGCTGGGACTGGCTGGATAGCTCTTTTTGACAGCAGCTTTGATATTTCTAACGCTGCTTGTTCCCTTAGACTGGGTGGAACGTCTGGAAGGAATCCTTTGGGTTGGGATGGAATGTGAATAAAGGGGATTTTGTAACCCTTGGATATGATCGACTGTACCCATTTGTGTTGAGTGAGGGAAAGCCAGGCTTTTGGGTACAGTGATAATCTTCCCCCGACTGCCTCTGAAGGTGGACAGCCGGGCAGCTCCTCAGGGATGCTGAAAGGGTTTATCAGAGAAAGTCTCTCTGCTACCCTGGTTTTGCGGACCACCTCTGCACCTAGGGCAGCGTCTATTATTCCCCCCTCTGCCTCTAGAGGGGAATCGACTTTGTGCGTCAGATGAGACTCCTTGTGGTTTGCGGAAACACATCCCCCCCCCCTCTGATTTTTGGGATAAGGTCTGGAAGGGGTAGAAAAACTGACTCCCACGGCAGAGAGAGTCTTACCTTCCTGCTCACACCTAGTCAATGTATCCTTCACCTGAGGTCCAAACAACGTTGAGCCATCAAAGGGGGAATTGGTGAAGGATGCCTTGAAAGGGTCCGCAAAATTGCAAAGCCGCATCCAGGCGTGGTGTTGTAAAGCTACACCTGTGCCTGCGGCCCTACTCGCCCCATCAGCCGCATAAGAGATAAGCTGCATGGAGGAGTTGACAATCGAATTCAGGGTTGCCAACTGGGAGTTCATTTGGTCTTGGATCCCCTCAGCTGTTGAATCCTGCATAGCCTCACCCATATCCTTGAGTAAATCCCTCTGGAGACGGGTGAAGTGACACAAGTATTTCAGCGACCGCATAGCAAAGGTCGCTGAGGAAAACATCCGCTTACTGTACCTGTCCATGGTCCTAGACTCCTTATTAGGAGGATGGACAGGTACCGAAGGATCGGCTAATTCCTTCTTAGTGGCTGCGGCCACCACCATGGCATCAACAGAGACACCTTTGGATAAGAACTGTTTCTCTTTTGGGGCAGTAATAAATTTTGACTGCCTCCTTGGGGTAGGTTCCACCGAATCAGAGGCCGTCCAAGCCTTCCTTGCCACCACTTCCACGAGGGGGTCAAAGGGAGGAGACACCCAGGCGGTGGAAGGGCGAGAGCCAAATGCCTCAAGGTAGACAGACTCGTCCTCTGAAGGGTTAAGGGCGGGCCACTTCCCCCTCTGTTTAAGGATTTCAAGGATGTCAGCAAGAGAGACATCCTCAGAGGGGGACCGAGGGGAACCTTCAGATTCCTCCAAGTTGGTGTTGGAGGTGATAGACTCAGGGGAGTCAATGTGCTTCCTCTTGCACTGTCTCTTCCGAGGGGGTTCCCCTACCGGATCAGGAGAAGCCTCGGAAGAGGAGGATATTCCCAATGGGGAAACCTGAGGAGCTGGCTCTCTACGGTCTGTTACGAGGGGATGGGTAGAAACCACCGCAGGCACTGAAGAGGGAGGAGCTGATGGAGCAGATTGTGGGGTAGACACAGGGTCTAGCACGCTCCACATGACCTCGAAGGCGCCCCGATCCGCCAAGGCCGAAGGTCCCCACTCCGAGGAGACAAGGACCCCCCCCGGCACCTACAGGGCCGGCTCTGAGGCCGATGTCGGAGCCGAACTCACCAGCACCGACGCTCCGAGAGGGAGAATGGGGTCGGACAAGGGTCCGATGCCACTCGCTCCCTCGGAGCAGACGAGGGAAGCTCGGCGCCGAGATCCCTCCAAGGAGGAAATCGGAGCAGACTGAGCCGAAAGGGAAGGTATCGGCTCCGACGAGCCCCGGCTCCGAACTCAGAAGAGTCGGAGGAGGAACAGAAGCAGGGATGGGAATAGCCGCTGACTGTTGAGTAGGGCTATGCAGCATTTGGACCAGTGCCTCGGACTTGAGAAGTCTACTCGCCACCCTTTGTAAGTCATGGTCGGACAGCCTGGAGGACCGAGAGGAATGGGACCTATGGCTCCGCTCCGACAGAAGAGGGGATCCTGGGGCCGAGTGGATGGAGCCGATGGAAGGGGACCTCGACCTCTTCTTTGAAGATAGCTCCGATAAGACTATTGGAGCCGAATGAGTCTTAGCAACCTTGGCTCCGGCCGGAGCCGAGGTAACTGTTTGAGACTTCGAAACATCGACTCCAGCCGGAGCCGATGTCGAAGCAGCCTTGATGCTCCCAGCAGACGGCTCTGAAGCTGGAGCCAACGGCCTGGAGGTCTTTGAAGGCTTCCCTGACACAGACTGGGTCGAGGGGCCTTCAGGCTTTAATAAGCCTCGAAGAATAATTTTATTTTTGCGTTCCTGCAGGACTCTAGGGCTGAATGCATGGCAAACAGCACAGGAGTCCTGCAGGTGCAAAGGTCCCAGGCAATAGACACAAGAAGTGTGACCGTCTGTCAGAGACATTTTCTGACAGCACGAATCACACTTCTTGAAGCCTGAGACCTTGGAGTCTTTAGACATCCTAAAAGTATATAAAGGACACAGACACACCCATTAACCAAAAGAAAAAATCCAGTCACACTAAAATGACAAGGGAAAAAGAGGAGTGGGCCAAAGGCCTAGAAGTTAAAAAAGGGAATAAAAAAGGGGTTAAAAGGGAGGGAGACCCGATTTAAACTAAAGGGATACCCTGTACTATAAACTGAAATAAATAGAAAAGAGGGGTAGAAAATTGAAGTTTTTGATTAGAAAAAACTCACTAACCTGCCAGAGCCGGTAGAAGAAAGCACCTCGCAGCTAAGCGGCAAACGAGATCTGAGTAGTTACCGCCTAGCATTGTAGGATATAGGGGAGCCTTGAGCCGGTGGAATTAGCTCTCGAGCTTTAGTATTGGCCGAGTCGGAGCCGAGGATCGGCTCCGAACCCATCCAGCAAGAATGGAGGCGAGATTGACAACTTAACATGTATAATGTTTGTAAATGTTAACTTGTCAATACAGTTTGATTACTTGCGTATAAATGTAAATTTGCCTATGACACAAGTGATAACTCAATAAAGATGTGCTTAAAAAAAAATCAAGTCAGGTCAAAACCTATGTGAGCAGACTCCAGAATTACATTTAAAAATATTTAAAAAGTATACAGAGTCCAAAAGTGTTGCTAAAATGTAGGAAAAATCAAGACATGATGAAATAAACTTTTTTTTCAGTCTTTGGGTGCAACACATGCCCAAAAAGCTTTCCACAGAAAGGTGCAAGAAAACTGCTGACCTACCCACTACTGGACCGTAAAACTATCAATGGAACTATACACACAACGATGGAGAATCCCCTAACAAATGGAATCTCCAAGGAAGGAAGGCACGGGGACAAGAAGCTGCCCTCTAAGTGAAATGGGTCATTGAGAGCCCTCTAACTTAAACGGGTCTCTCACAAAAACAAAGGGAAAACACACACAGAAGGATTAAAAGGGGGGTTTTATCTAAATATTGCACGATATAAGGCAGAAAAAAACTGAAAAAATTGTAGAAAAGTGAAATAAGTTCTACTCAGCCAATGAGCCAGTTAGAAGATATCCCGGTCGCTTGAGGGGTAAACAGGATCTGGGAATTTTACCAGATGCATCATGAGATAGTGGTTAGCCTCGAGCCAGTGGAAGCTCGAGCTTTTGTATTTGGCCGAGTTGGAACCGATGCTTGGTTCCAAACCCAACCAACAAGAATTACAGCGAGATAGGACAACATATGTTTTTTTTTTTTTTTTGTCCAGTCTTTGGGTGAAGTCACAGGGCTCTCTAAAATTTACACTATTTATCACTTTGCAAAACCGGTCTTGCTTTTTGAGGGACTGGAGGTTGGTGGTCAGCCTCTACAGATACACTGTCAATGGCACCCACTAGCTCCTGTAAAACTGGGATGGGAAACCATCAGTCTCCATTCCTCTGTGTCATAAGATCTGCATAACAGCTTTTGGGACTCAAACTACTTCTGACACCAAATACTTCCTTCATCAGATTTAAATATTTAAGTGAAGGTTAACTCCCATGAAAAAAGCCTGATGGCACAAGTTTTTGTGTGACTGCATCATCAATCTCAAGAATGACACCTACTCCCAACTACCATCCAGACTATTCAAAGATGCACCAATATAAAACCTTAGAAATGTTAACCACTTGGGTCATCTCCTCCAACCCTTGCACCAAACTAGGAGTTAGTGAACAGACAATGCATTCTCAGTCCTTTGTCACAAACTGTGGGACTCCCTCTCCTTTTCTTAAAAAAATATTCTTATTCCTTGCTCCCATCAGAACTAAAAGCATGTTACAAGACTCTAGGAAAATGCAACTGCTCTCTAATATAACCGGACCTCTTCCTACTCTACATCGCTCTACATAGTTTGCTTGGAATCTGCTTAATTGCGATTCTTTCAGCATGCCAAACCTGATATACATTCTGTATATAATGCATATATATAGTGTTTTGTCAGTCACTCTGTATATACTGTCACGTATTGTCCTTATCCCCTCAAGCCAATTTAATTTCACTTTGTATACAATACATGTATATATTTGCATGTTATCTTTTACTTTGTATACAATGTCAAGTATCACCTGTGTCTACCCTGGGCTGAGACAAACAGGTCTACAGAATCAGTCCTTCTACTTGATATTTAAATAAAATAAATGCTTAAAGATGAGCTCTGCAGACAAGATGCAACATACTCTTCTAATCTAAGTCTTTGGAATCTGGGGATATGAATCCCACTTCCTTTTGACCACGGTAGCCACTCAACATTAAAGCCTGTACTGCCAGGGGACTACATCTATATCATAATGTGCTATGCTCCTCAGTTAACCAGCTGTAAGTCTGCAGCTCCTTGCTCTAGAACAGCAGCAATTTCTTAATTGGAAGACAACCTGTACAGGCACAGTCAGAACCTGCAAAGATGCAGGTGCCTATAAACCAGTGTCCAGACATTAGCTCTCACTTCACTAGAAAGTAAAGCTCTGCCTCCGTACAGTAAAGACAGAGGGAAAAGGCAAAAACAGGCCATGGGATCAGTGGCAGGCAATATTATACCTCATTGGATCTTACTGTCTCACGCCTTAGAAGAACGGGTGGGGTCAGTATGAACTTATTCTCTAGCCAATGGTTCTCTCTGAATTTAATCATGTTTTCACTTAAAGATACCATTTTTTTTTGGTAGGTAAAATCGTGCATTTATGTCAACTACTGAAGGGTTTGGGAAAGAGCAGAAGCCCCAGAAATGCATAACTAATCTAGACTTGCTGAAGCGTCATCTTCTTGGAGAAGACAGAAAACTGTTTACAGGTACTGAAAGGGTGGTAACCCCCACAGAAAAGTGGCTACCCGTCATAGTCCTTAACTGGACATGCATCTTAACACTGATACACAAACAGTATTTTTATAGGATATTACCAAGCTTAAAAATATATATTATAGATATATATCTTCAGAAACAGCAACTCAATCACAATTTCGACAAATTCATGCACAGCTAGAAATGCTATCACAAACAAAATAAAAATGTTCCCAAACAGGGTACTTCGTGCTCTGACACAGCATCAACTGAGAGATGCACTTAACACTTCTGTTGGGGAAAAAAAAAAAAGTTAAGTACCTAGAATGGTGCAAGATGATCTTCCTTTCAATCTTTGTATCAAACAAATGTATTGGACAAAAGGAGGGTGAGCTCCACTGTGTTTGTTCAAAAGTTCTAAGTCAGGCTGAAAAAGCAGACATCTGCCTGTGGCTACCTCCCATTAAAGGAGAACCACACCCACAGACTCAAAAAAACATGTTTATTTAAACTGAGTCTGACCACATGGGGTCTGGCATCCTGAAGTAATTGATTATTTAGTCTGCCTGTAGGTATCCCAAAATGCACTGCTGGTCTGTACATAGATATATATATATATATATATATATATATATATAAAAATGAAAAAAAAAAATAATCATGCAGTCCTCTGGTCTGTACATAGATATATATATATATATATATATATATATATATATATATATATATATATAAAAATTAAAAAAAAAATAATCATGCAGTCCTCTATTCCTAAAGCTCCTGTCACTGCATTGATTTTACATTCACACACTGCTGTCTTTCAGTTAGGTTTAAGTAACATTTCATGCCATTCAATGACTACTTAAAGCACAAACAGTGCAAATGTCACAGAACAGACTTTCAAAGACTTTCAATTGATTTGACCAAATCATGCCAGCTTTTTTTTTCTCCCCAAATCTCAGATACCTGCAGTGATGAAACAAACCAGTAATGTAAATATGTAATTACACTGCTACCCTGTAATATAATACAGGTTTACTGCATTTTAAATTTCATCTTTTGATTTGTCTAACATATCTATTTTTAAGCAACTTTGTTCATATTCAACACTGTATAACTTTTCTTTAGGTAATATCATCTGTTAGTGTAAACTGTGCGTGTAAAAGACCTACTTAGTGACTGTATAACTTCTCTTGTTAATTGCTGAGTTTCATGGAGCTTTTCTCCTCGGGTCGCCACTGAAAATGGGTCCCACGCCCAGTTGGACTAACCCAGTTAAACAAATGTCAGTAAGTGCTTTCTACTGCTGCTTTTTATAATGGCTAAATTGCAGTCATTTGTGAAGCCTGAATTTTACTACTTTGACATCTCCCATCCCCCTTCACACAACTTCCCCAGCTGTCAAACTACTAAGGGTAATTTGAGCTGTTCCCCACTGTGACTGACAGCTCACAGCAGGAGACTTCACTCATATACTGTGTCCTTATTCTAGCCTTTACTTTCTGTATGGGTATGGGGAAGGACCAGGGAGCTGTGACATCACAGCATGGGTGGCTTTTTAGGACAGTAGTGGTGATGTCAGTTTGGGGAGGGAAAAGGCCAGAAAACTACCTGTATTCAGCGGCCTTGATGACATCAGTGAATTGGAGACTGCAGGAAGCTTTAACAGGGAGAGACAAAAGTTTTTTGAAAGTGAAACCACCATAGTACAGTAAGGTACTGTTCTAGTGGAGAGAAACAGTCACTTTAAAATATTAACATGCAGGGACAGTAAAAAGGGAAGAAAAAGACAGAAGTTGAGCATTTAATAATAGAATCCCATTGTTGTCCTTTAACAAATTACACGAAGAACATCTCTAAATTCTGTAGAAGCACATTTGTAATAGTTCGCACATAAATACAACACATATGACCAACAAACCACATCATGGTAAAAACATCCTAACTGAAAGTTTAGAATTGGCAACAAATCAAAATGGGGCAAAATTAATTTTTTTTATGAGGGGGTATTTGAGGGGGGTCTATATTATAACCTTGAAGGTTTAAAACTTCGAATCACTAAAGATCGAAGACTTAAACCATCAACCCCCCCCCCCAAAATAAAACAAATAATTTAAAAAAAAAAAAAAAGTGTGTAGGCAGGGGGGCAAGCCCCCATGCACCCCCCCACTTAAATATACCAACTCCAAGAGTGCACTACATTGAAGTAAATGCAAATCTCCCCATACAGAGATGTTCCGTTTAAATGTTTGATGTAGTGCGAGTTTGGTATTCTCGTGTCTACAATATCGTATTCGATATTGTCAGACTTCGAGATTTTAATATAGACCCATATTTGAGGGATACGAGAATCTCACATTAGGGGTATGCACAGTCTCCTAGAGAAACTTTTTTTTTGACAAGGCATTAAGTACAATACCGCTCAATTATTACACTTCAAGAGCCCTTCTTAAATGTATGCACACATACAAGTACACAAAAATTACCCATAAACAAAAAAAATCTAAAGCTACAAAAACAAAATGAAGTTCATATCTTTTGGCAACAGAAAAGAATGTCCAAGTGTCTGGCAGTTAGGGTTACTATACAAGACCTACCTGCCACGGGAGCCACGCCTGGCAGTTGAGGGCTGACAAGCTGGACACATCCATTCTCCATCGGGGACTGAATAAAGAGCAGGTCTCAAGCAGAACAAGTGGAAGGCCTTGTTGCATTCATCACACAAGATCAGTTTATCTTCCTCACCTGCCAAGTACATTTAAAATACATAAATTGATCAGCACAACTGCAGCAACAAATGCATGCTTTTTAATACCCAATTCTTTCTTCAACACATGCTGAATACAATATTTTTCAAAGCCATACCGGTTATAGACTTTTCAAAATATGCATAGTTTACCATCACACTCAGTGAGAACAGAAGCAAAGATCACCTTTATAATGTAAGGAAAAAACTGTAAATGAGACTGAAAAGGCCGTAGACATCTTTGAGAAGGCAGTGTGCTTTTGGTAACAGATGGGAACTTTGAAGACCACTTTTCAGCAAAATTCCATCAACCTCTACCTCCTGCATTTAAGGAATACCGTCCCCTTAAGTAGTTCAAACCAGGCAAGACCAGAAAGTCAAATCCTGTACTGACAAAGTGCCAAAACAATCCTGGCTACTGGAAGGATGAGCCAGATGAAACAATTCATGTACCAGTGACCATGTGGATACTGCAGAGAAGTTCACAATGGACACATGCCTTAAGTATACACCAGAAGCAACAAAAACACTGGTAAAGCAGACCTGAAATACACTTAACTGGATTAGAAACTTACCATAACAGATTCACAGGCAAGTACTAGGCTAGCTGCCTTTGCAGTCCATTATAAGACTAGCCAATTTCCCCTTTTGTGCTTGAAATAACCATTCCCATTTGGATACAGATCGGTCTTACCCATCCCATGATCGATAAATAGAAGTTATGTTCTTACCATAACGTTCCATGTTAGTTGTCTTCTTCTCGCCTTCTTTCTTGCTGGATGGGTTCGGAGCCGACCTCGGCCCGACTGCCACTCTAAAAGCTCGAGAGTTGGTTCCACCGGCTCGAGGCTCCCCTTATATCCCACAATGCTAGGCGTGTATTACCTCAGATCTCGTTTGTGAGCTAGGCCCAGCTAATAATAAAACCAGAAATACTAGAAAGGGAGAATCCACCTCTATAAAAAGAAGGAAGAGGAAAGGTGACCTGAAGCCTGATCCAGGAAAATATGCACAGCAGAGCATATACCTATAGCAACAGAGGTGGTAGAAAGAGAGGTCACAATCAAACTCCTCTAGATCTGTCCAGGCCAGGGGGAAGGAGGGTGGGATGCAAGAAAGAAGGCGAGAAGAAGACAACTAACATGGAACGTTATGGTAAGAACATAACTTCTATATGTTAAGTTGTCCATCTCGCCTTCATTCTTGCTGGATGGGACCGCGTCCCTAGCACCTTGTCCCGGGTGGCCTATCGGAACAGACTCTTGAGAAAGTACAGTTTTGTACCTACCATAAATGTAGATGTCCGATAGGAATGCACCTGCAGTCCTAACAAATGGGTTGTCCTGTCGTCAGGCAGCCCTTCGGTCGGCCGGATTCCAAAGTCTGGGTCTGGCTTCAGCTGGTGTCGCACTTCACCCGACGTCATAGCTGCAGTTATTCGGGTATAAAGGCATCAGCCGACGCCATTTTCCTCAGTGTTTCTTGCCCCATATGCCAGGTGCCCTCTTGGATGGCTAAATTTGGATAAATGCCAATGTTTCCAAATAGTAGAGAGCAGCAAACACATAAAATAAGCATGTATGTACATATATACAAACAAATACACCATAATAGATCCCCCCCAAGCTAGCTGAAAGATGGCAAATACCCTAGGAGTACCACAGAGGGGAAGGCGGGTGGGTAATCCTGACTGCAGATGCATTCCTATCGGACATCTACATTTATGGTAGGTACAAAACTGTACTATGTCCTTCAAGGATGCATCTGCAGTCCTAACAAATGGGTAGAATACCATAGCCAAACTAGGGGAGGAGGAAAGAAGAGAGATTATGGTGTAGCTAGGATACCTTGCAAAACAGCAGTGGCAAAGCCTGCTCGGGATCTAGAGTATAGAGGTAAATTATAATGCTTGGCAAATGTATGCACGGAGGTCCAAGTAGCAGCCTCTATAATGTCCTTGGTAGCCACCCCTCGTAAGAAAGCTGTAGTAGTGGCTGTAGCCCTTGTGGAGTGAGGCCTGATGTTCTCTGGAGTTTTCTTTCCATGGAAGGAGTAACAAAATCTAATGCAATTTCCTATCCACTTGGAGATTCTCTGTTTTGAAATTGCTTTTCCTTCCCTTCCCGTTGCATATGCTACCAGAAGCTGGTCAGTTTTCCTATTGCACTTGGTCCTGTCCAGGTAGTAGCGTAATTGTCTATGCACATCCAAGGTATGCAACAGTCTTTCTCCCCTGTTCTGTGGGTTGGGGAAGAATGTAGGCAGGTGGATAGCCTGGTTTAAGGAGACTCTGGATACCACCTTAGGCATAAATGTAGGATTTGTTCTCATGGACACACTGTCTTGATGGAAGATCAGGAAGGGTTGCACTGCCATTAATGCCTGTAGTTCAGAGACCCTTCTTGCTGAGGTGATTGCTAGCAGGAAAGCAGTTTTCCATGATAAGTATTGTAATTCTGCTGTTGCTGCTGGTTCGAAAGGAGGAAGTGTCAATTTTTCTAGCACAAAGTTCAAGTCCCATGCTGGCAATGGTGGTTTCCTAGGAGGCTTTACATTTTTAGTTCCTCTCAGAAATTGTCTGAGCAGAGGGTGTGAGAAGACAGGGGGATCCAAGCTGTATTCTGCCGAAATAGCTGATGCGTGTATCTTGATGGAGGAATAGGACAGGCCTGCATGGAAGAGCTCTGCCAAGTACTCCAGGATGTTGGCTATGTTTACCAGTGACACATCTTTTCCCTTTGCAGTACTCCAAATGAGATCTCTTTTCCATTTTGCTGCATAATTCTTTCTTGTAGAAGGTCTGCGAGCCTCAAGGATAATGTCTTTAACCCTTTGGGATAAATTTGGGTTAGTTGCTCTTATGTAATGTTCCAGGCAGTCAGCTGCAGAGTTTTCAGGTTTGGATGCAGTATGTTGTAGCTGTTCTGTGTTAACAGCAATGGGATCAGGGGTAGTGCCCACATTTGTCCCCGAGACATGCTCCTCAGTAATGGGTATCAATGTTGTCTTGGCCAGTCTGGAGCTATCAGGATGATCCTTGGACGTTCCTCTTTGATCTTCAATAGCACCTTGTGTATCAAAGGAAGTGGTGGGAATGCATATGCTGTCAGGTTGTTCCAACTGAAAGATAGGGAGTCCACCTTCCAAGCAAGTGGGTGGTACGTTCTTGTGCAGAATTTCTTGAGCTGGTGATTGAGTGGGGATGCAAATAAGTCTATTTGTGGTAGTCCCCATTTTCTTGTGATGGCTTTGAAGATGTCCGGGTGTAGCATCCATTCGTGGGCATCCGTGGTAGTTCTGCTTAATATGTCTGCTAGAATGTTCTCTTTTCCCAGTACAAAAATTGCCTGTAGCTGAATATTGTAGCTCAGAGCCACATTCCATAGGTCCAGTGCCATCCAGCATAGAGGATATGAATGTGTGCCTCCCTGCTTGTTGATGTACCACATAACTGTGGTGTTGTCTGTCCTTATCATCAACTGTCCTTCTTGGAGGAAGGGTCTGAATGTCTGGATTGCCAATTTTACTGCTAGCATTTCCTTTAGATTTATGTGCAGGTGCAGCTGGTCTTGAGTCCATAGGCCTTGTATGCACTTGTCCAGCATGTGGGCCCCCCAACCGAGGTCTGAGGCGTCCGTTGTGATGGTTTGGCTTGGTTGAATGTTGTAGAAGGGCAAACCTGCGTTTGATTGACAGGCCTGAGCCCACCATAGGAACTCTTGCTTCAGGCATGGAATTAGTGGGATTTTGGTTTCTAGGCTGTGTCTGTGTTGAGACCATAAAGTCTTCAGGTACCACTCTAGTTTTCTCATATGTAGTCTGGCATGAGGGACTAGAATTATGCAGGATGCCATGAAGCCCAGGGCTTGCAGTACTTTTCTTGCTGTTAGATGGTTCTGCTTTGTTAATGCCAAGAAGTAGAGAGGAAGTTGTTCTTGTTTTTCCACAGTTAGGAATGCCATCTGCTGTGATGTGTCCAGCTCTGCACCTAAAAAGGTTATTCTTTGGGATGGTATCAGCCTTGACTTTTTTATATTGACTGTATATCCCAGGGCTTGCAGCAAGTAAATGACTCTTTGTAAGTCTTCTGTTAGCTTGGTTTTGTTGTCCGCTTGTATGAGGCAGTCGCCCAGGTAGGGATAAATTTGTATTCCCTGAAGTCTGCAATGAGCGATTACTGATGCCAGGCATTTCGTGAACACTCTGGGCGCAGTAGATAAGCCAAAGGGCAATGCTGAGAATTGATAATGCTCTGATCCTGCAAGAAATCTGAGGTATCTTCTGCAATTTGGTCGCATGGGGACGTGCAGGTATGCCTCCTTGAGATCTAGAGTTACCAGCCAAGACTCCTTGCCCAGCATGGGAAGAAGCTGCTGTAGGGTCAGCATTTTGAATTTTGGAACAATGAGGAATGTGTTTAAAGCGGACAGGTCGAGAATAGGCCTCCATTTTTTTCCCTTTTCTTGGTACCAGGAAGAGTCTGGAGTAAAATCCCTTTCCTTGTTCCATAGATGGTACCTTTTCCACAACTCTCATTCTTTCTAGCTGAGCTATTTGTTTTAGAGCTTCTATCTTTTGATTTGGTGGTAGGTTTGGCATTCCTCTTTTTCCTGGTAGAGTATGGAAATGAAACCTGTAACCTTGGTCTATAGTTTGCAAAATCCACTTGTCCCTTGTGATGTAATGCCAGTTCTTTGAAAAAATAAGGCTAGCTTTCCGCCTAGGGGTGCTGCTAGCTGTTCCCTGGTAGGCGATGCCAGGGCCAAGTCACTGTGATTGTCCTGTTGCAGTGGTAGTGGCTGTGTCTGTGCCTCGCTGGTTGTTGCCCTGCCACTGGCGTCCCCTGTAGGCACCTCTGGATTGATTTCTGCCTCCTGAACGCCTATTCCTGCCTCTCTGTGTCTTAGAGGAGTCTGGAAAGGACCAATTTTTAGAGGGCCAGTTCCTGCTAAACCTTGGAGGTTGCACCTGTAAGAAATCTTTCACTGTTTGTACAGATTTTGCCTTTTCTTCCATTTTCTTCAATACCTGCTGAGCAGGAGAACCAAACAGATTGACCTTGTCCATGGGAGCATCTAATAATTTTGATTTAACATGGTCCGGCAAGGCCTGTTCCTTCAACCATGCATGCCTTCTGATAACTGTGCCAGTCATGGCTGATCTAAAGGAAGCCTCTAGTGCATCATAGCCGCATTTTAAAGAATGGTTACTAACTTGCTGAATGTTATGCACCATTTCTAGAACATATTTCTTATCTAAAGAATCATCAGAGGAGAGTTTTTTAGTTAACTGCTCAAGCATAAACTCCTGATATTGAATCATATGAAACTGACAGTTCAAGGCCCTAGCTGATAGAGTAGCAGAGGTGCATACTTTTTTACCCCATCTCTCTAAGGACCTGGATTCCCTTTCAGAGGGGAGGGGATTTTTAACAGAGGTAGATGCTACTGCCTTAGGCCCCTGGGAGACAGTCTCGGGATCTGCAAAAGGAGCCTTGTATAAATGGTGATGTGTGTCCGGGACCCTGTAGAACCTATCGGGCTTAGCAGGGGCTGGAGGTAAAGAATCAGGAGCAGTACAAGCATCATTAAATGCATCATCTACAACAGAAAGAACTGGAGGTATAGCTAAAGGCCTATGTTGTGGTAAATGCAAAAAGGTCCTAAGCCTTTTCCTGGAATCTGAAAAGTCTTGGCCCTGCCACTGAAATTGTTCCCTCATGGCATGTAAGGTTTCCCCAAAGGAAAATTCCTCAGGTGGAGAGGCAGAAGGGATCGACTCTTCAGCATCAGAGTCTTCGTAGAGAGAATAAGGAGCCTCTGGAGGGTCTGTATTGTCTGAATCATCCGAGGAATCATCCGTGGACACTGGCTCAGGGGGCTCTGCTCTAGGTCTCTTCTCTGGAGGTGGCTGAGAGGCCCTGTCTGGATGAGGCTGGGATCCCCTTATTAAAGAGATGAGATCCTCTGCCAAAGAAAGCATTTGGGAACTGGAACTGGGCCTGTGAGAGGGGGGCTTAACAGGCACCGACTTAGAAATTTTGGCTGCTTTAGCCCTGGCAAAAGCCTTAATGGACATGGCTGCAGGAGGCCTAGCAGCTCCACGTGCAGGGGTGGATACATCCAGGGGGATAGTGTCCGACAATTCCTGTGAAACCACAGCAGCAGGTTGTATTTCAGAAGGTGATTCTACCAGGTTTGAAGAGGCCTCGGTAGAAGGCATGGTTTCGGCTGAAACAAGGACCGTTTGCTCGGTTTCGGCCGAAACAGAGACACTCGCGGTTTGCTTAACCGCGGTTTCGGCCGAAACCGCGGACCGCGAGTGTCGGTCCTTTTCTTTGCGTTTTCTGGCAATTTGTGTAGTCGGAGGGTCCGACGGCATAATATACGCAAAATCAGAACCGAAAAACTGTTCAGCAAACTCCGACCGACGTCTAAGCGTCCGTCGGTTGAAAGAAGCACAGGCTAGACAAGCTGCTACGTTGTGGTCTGGGCCTAAACAAGGTAAGCAGTAAGAGTGGAAATCTTTATGAGGTATTTGTTTCCCACAAGTTAAACAGTTATTCACTTTTTCTGACATCGGCTGAGGCAAGAAAGAGTCCCCAACGGGGTACTTAGCTTTTTAGAAGTCTTCGAAGTAGTATTCGGTAGTAGTAATCTCTGGATCTGACCGACCGGCACTTGCGAACAGCTTCTGCTTCTGGCGCCACGCGGCAAGAAAGACTGAGGAAAATGGCGTCGGCTGATGCCTTTATACCCGAATAACTGCAGCTATGACATCGGGTGAAGTGCGACACCAGCCGAAGCCAGACCCAGACTTTGGAATCCGGCCGACCGAAGGGCTGCCTGACGACAGGACAACCCATTTGTTAGGACTGCAGATGCATCCTTGAAGGACATCAGTGGTACCAAAGTTAGCTCTATGTCTAGAAGCTAAATCCAACTTATAATGTGAAATGAAAGTGTGAGGAGTAGCCCAAGTAGCCGCTGCACAAATGGTGTCAATAGGCAGTCTGTCTTGGAAGGCTATAGAAGTAGCCAAAGCTCTGGTGGAGTGGGCCTTAGGTTTGTTAGGCAGCTTTTGGTATCTAATTTCATAAACAAGGGAAATCAGAGATGTTAGCCATCTGGATAGTGATACCTTGGAAACAGAAAGTCCCTTTCTGCCTTCTGCATAAGAGACAAACAACTGGTCAGTTTTTCTGAATTGTTTGGTCCTATCCAAATAGTACCTTAACTGACGAACATCTAGCCAATGTAATTTCTGTTCAGACCTGTTAGAATATTCTGGAAAAAACACAGGGAGGTCAATGCTTTGATTTAGGTTAGACGCAGAGGCTACTTTAGGTAAAAAAGACGGGTTGGTTCGTAAGGATACCCTGTCTTTATGGAACAACAGATATGGTGATCAACAGCTGAGTGCATGAAGTTCTGAAACCCTTCTAGCTGAAGTAACAGCTACCAGAAAGAGAGTCTTCCATGATAGCAATTTTAATGAACAGGAAGCTGCAGGTTCGAAAGGGGGAAGAATCAAAGAATTGAGAACTAAATTAAGGTCCCAAGAAGGAGGAGGATTTCTTATAGGAGGTCTGAGTAGAAAAACTCCCTTCAAAAAAGCTTTGCAAAGCTTGTGAGACATGATGGCAGAATCTGAAATGCCCACATGAAAGTTAGATATAGCTGCCAATTGGACTTTGAGAGTAGAAGGAGATGAACCTGCGTGAAAGAGTTCAGCTAGAAAATCAAGAACTATTTGGATGGGAGAAGTGAAAGGATCTAAGTCCCTTCCTTGAGCCCAATAGGCAAAACGTTTCCATTTACTAAGATAAATCTTTCGAGTGGAAGATTTATGGGAAGCAATTAAAATATCTCGAACAGTGTGAGATATTTGAGGAAGCCTGGCTAAGGTAGGAACTGGAGGAACCAAGCAGTGAGGTTCAATGATGTTAGGGAGCGATGAAACTGACCCGACTGATGGATCAAAAGATCTGGAACTAGGTCCAGATGCCAGGGTTGCTCCAACAGAAATTGATGTAGAAAAGGGAACCAAACCTGTCGAGGCCAGTAAGGAGCAATGAGGATAAATGAGGCCTTCTGAGCGATAGCTTTCTGTATCACTTGAGAGATTAGTGGGAAGGGAGGGAATGCATACAGAAGTCCCCGGGGCCAAACTTGGACTAGAGCGTCTCTGCTGGGCTGGCCTGGTAACGGGAATAGGGTGAAATAATCTCTGCACTTGCTGTTTTGGGGAGTAGCAAAAAGGTCGCAGCAAGGCTGACCCCACTTGAGAAAAATTTTCTCCACAACAGAATCTTTCAGAGACCACTCGTGAGGCATGAGGATAGCTCTGCTCAACTTGTCATGATTTGATTGGACTTCCGGGATGTCGTTGCTATCAGAAACCGCTGAGAAGAAATCGCCCATTGCCACAGTCTGAGAGCTTCTCGACATAGAGGATAGGACCTGGTTCCGCCTTGTTTGTTGATATACCACACTACAGACATATTGTCCGTCTGGATTGCTATCGTTCCCAAGGGAAGAGAGTCTTGAAGGGCTTGCAACGCTAAAAGCACTGCTCTCATCTCTAGAACATTTATATGCAAGTGGCATTCGTCTGGTTGCCATATGCCCTGGACAGTTCTGCCCTGATAATGCCCCCCCCCCCCACCCGATCAGGGAGGCGTCCGTTGTCAGAGTAGCAACCGGAGGGGAAGGAACAAAGGGTCTTCCCAGGGAGAGCGGAGGGGAAGACATCCACCAAAGAAGATGATTCTTGCATGCTTGCATAATCATAATGGTGTGGGACATCGGAAGTTGCTGGTATGACCATTGTGTGAAGAGCATCCATTGAAGGATTCTCATGTGGAATCTGGCTAAAAGAAGTAGAGGGATAGCAGCCGCCATAATCCCCAGTATTTTCAGAACTAACCTGGCTTTGACTCTGTTGCTGTGGAAGAGAAGGGAGACCATTTTGCGTATGTCTGCTATTCTTTGATCTGTTAGTCTTGCAGACATGTTGACTGTCTAGATTTGCGCCTATGAAGGTAATAGCACGACAAGGCGACAAAACAGACTTTTCGCAATTTATTGATATGCCTAACTTTTGACAAATGCGAAAGGTGTAGTCTCTGGCCATTAGAAGAAGATGCTTGGTAGGAGCTGTGAGGAGCCAGTCGTCCAAATATGGAAACACCTGGAATCCTTGACGTCTCAGGTGAGAAGCTACCACTGCCATGCATTTGGTAAACACCCAGGGGGCAGTGGTGAGACCAAAGAGCAGGGCTCTGAATTGAAAGTGCCTGGCTCCTAGCCGAAAGCGGAGAAATCTCCTGGAGAGTCTGTTCATTTTATATGATAGTACGCATCCTGGAGGTCTATAGAGCACATCCAGTTTTCCTTTCCCAATAGGGGTAGGATGGATTGTAGCGTGACCATCCGAAATCTTGTTTTCTTGACCGACTTGTTCAAGATACTGAGATCCAAGATGGGCCTCCAGTCCCCTGTTTTCTTTGGAACCAAAAAGAATTTGGAGTAGATTCCGGATCCTTGCTGGTCTGCTGGCACTGGCTGAATGGCTCTTTTTGCAAGCAACTTTGAAATTTCCAACGCTGCTTGATCCCTTTGAGCGGGTGGAACATCTGGAAGGGATTTTTTTGATTGATTTGGAATACGAAAGAACGGAATGGAATAGCCTTCGGAAATGATGGACTGTACCCATTTGTCTTGAGTTAGGGATCGCCAGGCTTCTGGGTACAGTGACAATCTTCCCCCGACTGCCTCCGAAGGTGGACAGTCGGGCAACACCTCAGGGATGCTGGAAGGGCTTATCGGAAAAGGTTTCTCGATTGCCCTGGTTCTGCGGACCCCCCCTGCCTCTGGGGCGACGTCTACCATTATTATTCCCTCCTCTGCCTCTGCAGGGGAACCGACTCTGTGCGTCAGGCAAATTCCCTTGAGATTGTTTGCGGAACCACATTTTTCCACTTTTCTGGCCTTTGGGGTAAGGTCTAGAAGGAGTAGAAAAACGTACTCCGACGGCAGAAAGAGTTTTGCCATCCGTCTCGCACCTAGTCAAGGTTTCTTTCACTTGAGGACCAAAGAGATGATCCATCAAACGGGGAATTAGTGAAAGACGTTTTAAAGGGGTCCGCAAAATTGCATAGTCGCATCCAGGCATGCCGGCGTAAAGCGATACCTGTCCCTGCGGCTTTGCTCGCTCCATCAGCCGCATATGAAAGGAGGCGCATGGAGGAGTTGGCTATAGAATTTAGGGTAGCCAGCTGAGCGTTCATCTTGTCCTGAAAACCCGCAGCTGTAGGATCCTTCAACATCTCACTCGCTTCCTTGATCAAGTCTCTTTGAAGACGGGTGAAATGGCATAGGTAGTTCAGCAAACGCATTGCAAAGGTCGCTGACGAAAACATCCGCTTCCCGTACCTGTCCATAGACCTAGACTCCTTGTTAGGAGGATGGACAGGTACCGAAGGATCAGCTAGTTCCTTCTTAGTGGCAGCAGCTACCACCATAGCATCCACAGTAACTCCTTTGGTCAGAAATTGCTTGTCTGTTGGTGCTGTTATAAACTTTGAAGGTCTCCTGGGGGTGGGGTCCACTGAATCAGGCGCCGTCCAAGCCTTTTTTGCTACCACCTGCATGAGGGGGTCAAAGGGGGGGGACACCCAGGAGGTGGAAGGGCGAGAACCAAACGCCTCAAGATACACAGATTCATCCTCCGAAGGGTTAAGGGCTGGCCAATTTCCCCTCTGTTTTAGGATCTCTAGAATGTCTGCAAAGGAGACATCTTCAGAAGGGGAACGGGGGGAACCCTCGGAATCCTCTAAATCTGTGTCAGAGGTGACACCTGAGTCTATGTGTTTCCTCTTACACTTTCTCTTCCTAGGGGGCTCCCCTGCCAATTCAGGAGAGGCCTCGGAAGAGGATGAAATCCCCACAGGGGATTCTTGAGGAGCTGGCTCTCTGCGGTCTGGGATGAGGGAGAGAGTAGACATAACCTGAGGCACCGAAGAGGGAGGGGCGGACGGAGCTGACTGTGGAGTTGAACCAGGTTCCAACACACTCCGCATGACCTCGAACGCACCCCTGTCAGGCAGAGCCAGAGGTCCCCGCTCCGAGAAGCTGAGAACCTCCCTCGGCACCGACAGTGATGGCTCGAGGCGATGTCGGAGCCGAACTCACCAGCGCCAGCACCGAGAGGAGAGCGGGTCGGACAAGGGTCCGATGCCACTCACCCCTCGAGCCGACGAGAAGTCCGCCGAGATTCTTCAAAGGAAGAAATCGGAGCCGACGACGGAACCGAAGACAATTGTATCGGTTCCGACGCTACCACAGTCTCGGTTCCGACACGCCCCAGCTCCGAGCTCAAAGGAGTCGGAGGAGGAATATTTTGAGGGATAGGTTCAATCATCGACTGATGAGTCGGGCTCTGAAGCATTTGGGCTAGTGCCTCAGACTTTAGAAGTCGACTCACTACCCTCTGAAGATCATGATCAGAAAGCCTCGATGATCTAGAGGAGCGAGATCTATGGCTCCGTTCAGACAGCAAGGGAGACGCTGGAGCCGAATGAACGGAGCCAAGGGATGGTGACCTAAACCTCTTTCTAGATGTCAGCTCCGATGGTCTGATCGGAGCCGACCCAGGAATTTCCAATACCTCGGCTCCAGCCGGAGCCGAGGGAACCACAGAAGCTGTAGTTAGAGACTCATCGGCTCCAGCCGGAGCCGATGTAGCAGTAGGTTTCGAAGCATTAGGCCTCGACTCAGAAGCTGGAGTCGAGGACCTAGAAGCCTTAGAGGGTTTACCCGAAGTAGCAGTAAGGGAACCCTCAGGCTTAAGCAAACCTCTTAAAATGAGTTTGTTTTTTCTTTCCTGCAGGACTCTAGGGCTGAAGCCATGGCATACAGCACAAGAGTCCTGCAGGTGTAAAGGTCCCAGGCAGTACACACAAGAAGTGTGACCGTCTGTCAGAGACATTTTCTGACAGCACGAGTCACACCTCTTGAAGCCTGAGACCTTTGAGTCCTTAGACATTGTCGAGGAAAGTGTAACCACACACAGTCAAACACACTGATTACACTTTATACAAGTTTAACTCAAAAAATTAAAACTTACTATCACAAGTTTTAGATCCCTAACAAAACACACACTCCACTAAGGGGATGGAAAGGCCCGAAGGCCCGAGGGAAGAACTTATAAGTTCTTTGTGGAAAACAGGGTGGAAAACAGAAGAAAAAAGGGTCTAAATCCACTAAGCTAAGGGAAATATCAATAATAAATTAAATTAAAGGGGTTTAAGTAGACTAAAATTTACTCTACAATAACTCACCTGAAGCCGGTAGAAACCAAACACCTCGATCGCTGTAGCGGCAAACGAGATCTGAGGTAATACACGCCTAGCATTGTGGGATATAAGGGGAGCCTCGAGCCGGTGGAACCAACTCTCGAGCTTTTAGAGTGGCCGAGTCGGAGCCGAGGTCGGCTCCGAACCCATCCAGCAAGAATGAAGGCGAGATGGACAACTTAACATTGGGAGTTAGCTTTTGTTTCAAAACAGACAGAAGAAATTGCTGGTATTTCAGCATATGAAATTGACAGTTTAAAGCCCTAATAAAGTAGCAGAAGTGTACACTTTTTTGCCCCATCTTTCTAAAGATCTGGAATCCTTCTCAGTGGGAATGGGGTTTTTAGCAGTAGCGACCTTAACCCCCTTAGCACGCTGAGAAATGGTTTCAGGATCAGCAGTAGGATTCTTGTATAAAAACTGGTAGGAATCAGGAACCCTATATCATCTGTCTGGCTTAACAGGAGTTGGAGGAAGAGAGTCAGGAGTTAAGTTAGCATCCGAAAAAGCATCATCCACAATATCCAAAATAGGGGGATAGCCAGGGGTCTATGTTGGGGAAGAAGAAGAAAATCCCTAAATCTTTTCTTAGATTCCGAGTACTCCTGTACTTCCCAGTGAAAATGTTCCCTCATTTCATGTAAAGTTTCCCCAAAAGAGAAATCCTCAGGGGGAGAAGCTGAAGGAATGGATTCCTCAGCATCAGAATCCTCATAAGGAGGGAAAGAATATTCCTGGTCAGAAGAAGAAACTGAAGAAACAGAAGCCTGATCAGAGGAGTCATAATACACTTCCTGCCTTGGCCTTTTATCTGGAGGGGGATGTGAACCCCTAATCATAGTAAGTCAGTCCTCCGCCATCTTAAGTAATTGTTTCTGAGACTTGGGTGCCGGATCAGAAGGGGCCTTGGCTGTAGTCTTTGATTTGGAAGGAGTCTTTGCCTTTGTCTTTGCCTTTATTAGAAAATGAGTAGGCCTGAAAACCCCTTCGGAAGCCAGTACCTGCACAGCGGCTCCGGACCCATCCGAAGGAGCGTTGTCCGAAGGTCCTGCAACAGAAATATTCAAAGGCCTACTTGGCTCCTCGTGGGAGTCCGTTTCGGCCATCGGTTCCGAAATGGCCGACAGGGGCTGCAAAAGCGCCTCACTGACAACGGCCGAACCTGAAGCCGGCTCTGCTTGTACAATATCGTCCGATTCGGACCTCGGAGGCCTGTCTTTATCCTTGCGTCGTTTGTGAACTCCGGTAGCCGGAACCGAATCAGACGACATTTTATAATTAAAATGCCTACCGAAGTAATGAAATGCAAAATCGTAACTTCGTTTAATTGTATGTTGATTGAATCTAGCACAAAAACCGACAACTAGCTACGTCGTGGTCAGGGCTTAAGAAAGGAATACAGTAAGAATGAAAATTCTTATGAGGTATTTGCTTCCCACAAGAAATACAATTATTAACTTTTTCTGACATCGGACTGGAGCAAGAAAAAAAGTTTCCCCAACGGGGTACTTGGCTTTGAGAAGGAGAAGAAAGTCTTCGGATTGAAGTCGTTTAGAAAAAATTGTCAGGAGTCAGCCGACCGGTAAACGCGAACTGCTATCACCGCACGACAAGAAAGACTGGAGAACATGGCGTCGGCCGTCAGCTTTGTACTCCTGGCGCTCTGACGTCAGGGAGCATGTCTGAGCAGCCGACGCCAACCCAGACTTTGGCATTCTGGCCGACCGAGGACTGCCTGCCGGCAAGGGAAAAATCCACAGTCATGACTGCAACAGTGAAACAAGATGAGCATGTACAGTTTTGTACCTACCATAAATGTAAATGTTAGAGTGTTCACCCTGCTGCAGTCATCACACTTGGGTTATCCTGCCGTCAGGCAGTCCCGCAGTCGGCCCGAATTCCAAAGTCTTGGTCCGGCGTCGGTTGCTGTCGCTTCTTCCCTGACGTCAGTGCGCCGGGGGTATATGAGAGACATCCAACGCCATTTTCTTCAGTTTTTCTTGCTCCAGATGTCAGGTGCCCCCAATACATATGGCTACATAAAAATAAAACAAAAACCCTTAGGTACAAGAAAATACACCACATAGGTAGTAAAGGATAAAGTGGTAGAGATAAGTTCAGCTAGTGCAGAGGGGATGGAGGGAGGGTAACCTGGACTGCAGCAGGGTAAACACTCTAACATCTACATTTATGGTAGGTACAAAACTGTACTATGTTCATCGTGTTAACCTGCTGCAGTCATCACACTTGGGTTGAATCCCAAAGCTAAGGAGGGGAGGTGGAGTCAAACAGGGTTAGAAGAAGCTAGTAGACCCTGCAAAACCAGCCCTAGTCTTAAAGTAAAGAGGTAAGTGATAGTGTTTGGTGAAGGTGTGCACTGAACTCCAAGTAGCAGCTTCCAGAATATCCTTGGTTGGCACTCCCCTGAGAAAGGCTGCTGATGTAGCTGTAGCCCTGGTGAAGTGGGACCTAATGTTAGCAGGCACTGGTTTCCCATGATGTGTGTAGCAGAAACATATGCAATGTCCTATCCATTTAGAAATGGTCTGTTTTGAGATAGCTTTTCCTTGTGATCCTGTAGCATAGGCCACAAAGAGCTGGTCAGTTTTTCTGAAAGCCCTGGTTTTATCCAAGTAGTAACGTAATTGCCTGTGTCTGTCCAAAGAGTGCAGGAGTCTTTCTCCTTTGTTCTGGGGATTTGGGAAGAAGGTGGGCAAGTGAATGGTTTGGTTTAGGGCCACACTGGATACCACCTTTGGCATAAAGGAAGGATTAGTTCGTAGAGAAACTCTGTCTTGATGAAAAATGAGAAACTGTTCCATTGCCATTAGTGCCTGTAGCTCTGAGACTCTTCTAGCTGAGGTAATTGCTAGTAGTAGGGCAGTTTTCCATGAAAGAAATTTTAAATCTGCTGAAAAAGCTGGTTCAAAGGGCGGCAGTGTAAGCTTTTCCAGGACAAAGTTGAGATCCCAAGTAGGTGTTGGAGCTTTCCTTGGCGGTCTTAAGTTCTTAGCCCCTCTGAGGTACTGTCTTAGGAGTGGATGTGAAAATAAAGGAAGATTCGTGCTGTAATGAGCTGAAATTGCTGAGGCGTGGATCTTAATAGATGAAAAGGAAAGTTATTTGTGTAACATACATCTCAGTTAAATATTGTAGAATCTGAGGAATGTTCAGCTCCAAGGGATTTAGGCCTTTAGCCTGGTTCCAGGCGCAAAATCTTTTCCATTTGTCTGAAAAGGTTTTCCTGGTGCTGGGCCTACCGGCCTCCAGAATGACATCCATAACAGCTTTGGATAAAGGTGTTGGCTGGTTGTTTAGGTAATTTGTCATGCAGCCAGGTTTAAAGTCTTGAGCTGGCTGTGTAGAATCAGATTGTCTCGCTGGGTTAGCAGGTGAGGAATTTGTGGCAAAATCCATGGTGGGCCCTGGGCCATGTTCCTTAAAATTGGATAAAAATATTGGCGTGGCCAGTCTGGTGCAACGAGAATCATTTGTGGCCTCTCTAATCTGACTTTCAGTAGTGCCTTTGCTAGAAGAGGCAGTGGAGGGAAGGCATACACTGTTAATGTTTTCCAACTGAATGAGAGGGCGTCCACTTTCCAAGCTAGTGGATGGAAGGTCCTTGTGCAAAATTTTTGAAGTTGGTGGTTGTGGGGGCTTGCAAACAGATGTCTGGGCGTCTCCATTTTTGAGCTATCATTGCAAATACTTGTGGATCTAGTTTCCATTCGTGTGGATCCATAATGTTTCTACTTAGGTCGTCTGCCAATGTGATTTTCTTTCCTGGCAGGAATTGTGCTTGTAATTGAACCTGGTAAGACAGTGCAGTGTTCCACAAGGTCATTGCTTGCCTGCATAGAGGGTAGGAATGTGTGCCCCCTTGCTTGTTTATGTACCACATAACTGTGGTGTTGTCTGTCATTATTAGTTGTCCTGGGCGCAGAAGGTCCTTGAAAGCTGTTAGGGCATTCTGCACTGCTAGCATTTCTTTTTGATTGATATGCAGGTGTCTCTGATCTGTAGTCCATTTGCCCTGAATGCACTGTCCTGCCATGTGTGCTCCCCAGGCATAGTCCGATGCATCTGTTGTCATAGTTTGCCTGGCTGTGGGTAAGGTGAAAGGCTGACCTTGTTGAGATGGCATGCCTGTGCCCAGCATAGAAACTCCTGTTGAAGGCAGGGAATGAGTGGAATCATTGTTTTCCAAGCTGTGGCTGTGCTGAGTCCATACACCTTTCAGGTACCATTGTAATTTCTTCATATGCAGTTTTGCAAATGGTAGTAGTAGTATGCAAGATGCCATGAACCCCAAGGCCTGCAGAATTTTTCTTGCAGGGAGTTGGGTCTCTGTTGCCATTATTTTGAAATATTGAAACAGCTGTAGTTTGTCTGGCGTGAGATAAACCATCTAGGCCGTTGTATTCAAGCTGGCACCCAGGAATATTATGTTTTGTGGGGGCACTAGTTTTGATTTCTTTTCGTTTACTGTGTACCCTAGGCAACTTAGGTGTTTGACAAATGCCAGATGCTGTAAAAGAATGTCCTTGCTTTCTGCTTGAATAAGACAGTCGTCCAGGTATGGGTACATTTGAATTCCTCTGTCTGCAGTATGCAATTACTGGTGCCAGGCATTTTGTGAAGACCCTGGGCGCAGTAGATAAGCCAAAGGGCAGTGCAGAGAATTGATAATGCGTTGAACCTGCAATGAAGCGGAGGTATCTTCTGCAATTTTGTCTGATAGGGACATGCAGGTATGCCTCCTTGAGGTCCAAAGTGACTAGCCAAGCATTCTTGCCCAGCATGGGAAGAAGCTGCTGTAGTGTTAGGCATCTTGAATTTTGGTACTTGCAGATAGGTGTTCAGAATTGAAAGATCCAGAATAGGTCTCCATGCTTTGTCCTTTCTTGGAACTAGGAAGAGTCTTGAGTAAAATCCTTGTCCTTGCTCCTGTGTAGGCACCTGTTGAACGGCTCTCATGTTCATGAGTGCTGTAATTTGTTTTTGTACCTCTGCCCATTGATTTGGTGGCAGGTCTGGCATTCTTTTGATCCTTGGTAAGGTACGAAAGTGGAATCTGTATCCTTGAGAGACAATGTTTAGAACCCATTTGTCTTTTGTGATGATGTGCCAGTTGTCTGCAAAAAATGCTAGTTTTCCTCCCAAGGGTGTTGCCAGGAGAGATTTGCTTGGTAGTTTGAGGATAGAGTCATTGTGTCTGCCTTCTGCTAGCTTGGGGCCGGTCTTCTCCTCCTTTCTGGGTAACAGAACCCCATTGGCAAGGTTTGTAAGGGCCCTGTGACTGACCTCTGCCCCTTGGGCGTCTGTATTTGCCCCTCTGTGATCTGTCTGAAGCTGGAAAGGAACAATTTTTTGTTGGCCAATTTCTGCTGAAGCAAGGGGGTTGTACCTGCAAGAAATCCTTGACAGTTTGCATAGATTTAGCCTTATCCTCCATTTTCTTTAAAACCTCTTCTGCTTTGACACCAAATACATCCTGTTGTAAAGGTGCATCTTGCTTCAGGCACCGCGTGGCAATAAAGACTGAAGAAAATGGTGTCGGATGCCTCTTATATACCCCTGGCGCACTGACGTCAGGGAAGAAGCAACAGCAACCGACGCCGGACCAAGATTTTGGAATTCGGGCCGACTGCGGGACCGCCTGACGGCAGAATAACCCAAGTGTGATGACTGCAGCAGGGTAACACGATGAACATCAGTCTCGAGTAAAATCCTTTTCCCTGCTCTTGCTGTGGCACTTGTTGAATAGCCCTCATGTCCATGAGAGCTGCGACTTGTCTTTGAGCCTCTGCCCATTGATTTTTTGGCAGCTCTGGCTAACCGTTTGCCCTTGGCAGGGTATGGAAATGAAACTTGTAGCCTTGTGACACTGTCTAGAACCAATGTGTCCTGGGTTATAATGTGCCAATTTGGAGAAAAAAGTGCTAGTTTTCCCCCTAAGGGTGCTGCCAGAAGTTAAGTGCTTGGTGCAGGCAGGGGGAAGTCACTGGGACCGTTTTCCTGTATGGTTGTGATTTGTCTTCTCCACCTTTGGAGGTAGAAGCACTCCACTGCTTAGACCTGTAGGAACCTTGCGGCTGTGATCTGCCTCTAGGGCGTCTGGATCTGCCCCTTCGAGGTCTGTCTGAGACGGGAAAGGACCAATTCTTTGTAGGCCAGTGTCTGCTAAATCTAGGTGGCTGTACCTGTAAGAAATCCTTGACCGTTTGCATAGATTTAGCTTTGTCCTCCATTTTCTTTAACATCTCTTCTGCCTCGACACCAAACAAGGTATTGTGTTGTAAAGGAGCATCTAATAATTTTGTTTTAACATGGTCAGGCAGATTTTGATCCTTTAACCAAGCATGCCTCCTAATGACAGAACCCGTAACAGCGGCCCTGCAGGAGGCCTCCAGAGAACCAAACCCACATTACAAAGTATGCCTTCCAACTTGTTCAGCTGCACGCAATAAATCCTGCATTTCTTTGTTTTCTGCACATTCAGAGTTTGCCATCATTTTCTGTTTAAGCTGTCATGATATGTTGCTGATATTTGAGTATATGAAACTGGCAATTTAAGGCCCTTATAACCAAAGTAGCAGATGTGTAAATCCTTTTTCCCCATCTATCCAGTGCCCTAGAATCCCTGTCAGAGGGGGCAGGGTTTTTTTTTCAGTAGAAGCCTTGACCACTTTGGGACCCTGAGAAATAGTTTCTGGGTCTGCAGTAGGGTTTTTGAAAAGGAATTTATGAGAGTCAGGGACCCTGTAGTATCTGTCCGGCTTAACAGGAGCTGGAGGTAGAGAGTCAGGGGATAGATTAAACTCCGAAAACACAGTCTACAATATCTAACACAAGTGGAATAGCTAGAAGCCTGTGTTGAGGTAGTAAAAGGAAGTCTCTGAGCCTTTTCTTAGATTCTGAAAAATCTTGGCTATCCCAGTGGAAATGCTCCCTCATGGTATGCAAGGTTTCCCCAAAAGAGTAGTCCTCAGGAGGAGAAGCTGAAGGAATGGATTCTTCAGCATCAGAATCCTCATATAGGGGGGAAGAGAATATTCCTGATCAGAAGAGGAATCAGAAGAAATGGAAACCTGATCTGAAGATTCATAGTCTGTCTCTCGCCTAGGCCTCTTATCGGGAGGGGGATGGGAACCCCTGATCAAGGTAATTAAGTCTTCGGCCATTTTGAGCATCAGTTTTTGGGCATGGAGGCCTGTCCTTGTGGTAGGTGAACCTGTTTCTTTGCCTTTAAAGGTGTTTTAGCCTTTGTCTTTGAAGTCGGTTTAATATACAATTGTTTAGGTCTGAATACACCCTCAGAAGCAGATGTCTGCTCAGCAGCTCCGGACCCATCTGAGGGAATAATCTCAGAGGCTCCAATACCTTGAGTTTCCAGCGGCCTGGCCGACTCCACGTGGGAGTCGGTAGCGGCCTGCGACTCTAAAGTAGCGGGCGTCAGGGGGCTGCGAAATCGCCTCACTGAGGACCGGTGAACCGGCAACTTGCTTAGGAGAAGCTTTGTTGGTTTTGGACCTCGGTTGCCTGTCTTTTTCTTTTCGTTTTTTGTGAACTCCAGTAGTCGGATGGCTGTCCCGACATTGTATAATTAAATCTTCGCCCAAAATAACAATGCAAAATCGTACCACCGCTTAATAGTACAATGGTTCAATCTAGCACAAAACCGACAACTAGCAACGTCGTGGTCAGGGCCTAGGCAAGGAATACAGTTATTAACTTTGTCTGACATCGGTCTGGAGCCAGAAAAAAGTTTCCCCAACGGGGTACTTGGCTTTTAATGAAGACTTCGAATCTGAAACTCTTAACACGAAAATCTCAGGAGTCGGCCGACTGGCACTTGCGAACTGCTTCTGCTTCAGGCACCGTGCGGCAAGAAAGACTGAATAAAATGGCGTCGGCTGCATCTTTTATACCAGTGACTACCTGATGTCAGGGAAGAGGGGACAGCAACCGACGCAGGACCCAAGACTTTGGAATTCAGGCCGACTGAGGGCAACCTGCCAGCAGGATAACCCCAAATTTAATGACTGCAACAGTGAAACACGAAGAACATCTGCTTTTACCACTAGAGGGGAAAACAAGACCACTCTATGAATACACTAAAAGAATATTGCACACTAGTCGGGAGTTAGTGGATTGCCAGAGAAACAAGCCACTGCACTTCTAGAATTATCTGTTCAGCAGGGACCTGAACACCTCTTCGCTCAATTTTCACTCGTGCTTCTCTAAGACAGCACTGCTTACATTGTCTGCAATACTGCTGAGCACCAAAGAAATGTATACCATTAAATTACATGCCATCTTGAATGCTCAGACCCTAGGCTTGCTCTGTAATCTGCACAAGGGGAAAGAATAAGCAAGGTCTTGTTTATTAATCCCATTACTGTAGTACTCTCTGTAGTGAAAAGCATTAATCTATGGTTTGATATTTTGGAAAGGTGATATAGCTAGGATAACTGCCAGCATTTCTTACAGGTTGATGTGGAAAGTCTGTCATAAGTGACTACACTTAATCTTGACCCTTACAGTTCCCAAATCAGCAACTTCCAGTAGTATGAACTACTGCAAAAGCGGTCTGTATAAAACTTGTCCTGAATTTCCTGCCCCATTAGGGCCAGAAGAAAGCAACTGTCCAGGTAAAGATAAAATGTGCATTTCCCCCTCTTGTCCTCTTGCAGACCACAGCCAGCACATGGCAATTTAAGAACAGGTCCATCAGAGTAGAAATAGCAAGGACAAACTGGAAAAAAGCACTCCATAACTTGAATCCAAGGAATTTTTCAATGCTCCTTGTAAATAGGACAAGGAGATACAGGTCGTTCAAATCTAATGCCACTAGGAAGGTCTAGGCCAAGATAATGGAAAAAAGAGACAACTAAGGTAAGCATTCAGATTCTTGTCATCTTCAAAAATAAGTTGTGCCATTAAAGGTTTAACATCAGTCTTTAAGGTCCATCTTTTTCCTAGTGCTAAGAACAACCAGAAGTAGAAACAAGACTTTGAGAACCTGTTCTACAGCCCCTTGTATTAAAAGCTGTTTGAATGGGAAGCACAAGTTCTATTTCAACCTCTGGAACTGAAACATTTTCATACAAGAGTGGGGTGGCTTTGAATTCTATCTTGTATCCATGCAAAATGGAACTCGTGATTCTCAAGATCCAAATTTTAAACTTGCCCAGTTGTCATGGAATTGGCTAACTTTTCAGTCAGTCAAGAAGCTGCTAGAAGTTGGGAAATCGGGAGTATCGGAAGTGAGGGAGGGAGTTACAGCAGAGTCATGAATGGCTGGATGGACTGGTCAGGCTAGCCCCTGCATTTTTACCCAAATTCTCCTTAAAGACACTTTTGTTTTTCAAATTTATTTAGTTTTTTCCCAGTAGGCCCACACACTGAGGGATAGCTTCCACAACATATGGATATGGGAGGATGAAAAAAAACTTTCTAACTATAACTTTTTGCACCAATTTCCTGAAGTTAGTGTACTGTGTTCCAATACAAGACATCCTTGTTTAGGAGAGCAATTAGTCTTTACTCTTATGCCCTTCAGAAGTGAATAGATCCACAGTCCAACATGTTAACTGATGACAACCCCCCCCCCCCCGAAAAGGCAGCCCTGGATGCTGCATTAGCTGCATGCATCACAGCCACACTACAATGTGCTGCCACACTTCGAGCCATTCAGGCAAATGTCCAGATCTGTGGCATCTATAGACTGGTCTAAAGTTAAAGCCAAACCAAAAGGGCTCTGGCTAAGTTTGCAAATGAATGCAAGTTAGGAGCAGTCAGTGAATCGCCAAATAAAGCCATCCTGCTGGAATGTTTGTCCAAAATAAACTAGTGCCAAAATTATGGACAAACTAAATGCAAAAATGCATTACTGCATCCTTTGGGAAGTCATCTATCCCAGGAACTACCAAATTGTTAATATGCTCCTACAAGTCGACAGTGTCATTTGGGATTTGGGAACTTATGTGGAGAGTGACCAAAACTTTTGATCAACGTGTATCCATTGTAAGAAAAGCCTTCTATATTGCATACCTTATAAACAAATGAATTATGTCTAGCTCTAGTAATGTCACAGTCTCCCTTAACGCCGCCCTCATTAGGTCAATCATTGCATATAATGCTCCCTTTGGCATGCATCTGTCAAGACACATGCAACTGGAATGCCCACACAGAACTTACTAAAAGGGTGCAAGGCTAATCATCATCTCCTACATGGACAGACTTAAAGCCCCATCACTATACACTTTTTCTTACAGACTAACAGGTGACTTGTTTGGCATACATTGACCTATTACTGATGGTTTTAATACACAGTCAAATGGAATCAGAAATACTGCCCAAGGATAGAAACTTCAACAAAGCATCTTCTGCAACATGAACAGAATGCTTTGGAGTTAAAGATGCATCTCACAGAGGACACCGTTACTGTTTAACAGACTCTCCCATCCACATAAACAAAGTTCAACACTGTCCATATTAAAGTACAACTTACATCTATGGACAGGAAACAAAACTTACCCCAGGACTGAACTGAGAGGCAGCGCCTAGAAGTTTCATCCCATGCATGGGTCCACTCAAATTACCAATCATTAAGGGGTAACATTATCAACAGTGGGATGGAAAATATTAATCTATAACCAAATGGGATAGGTTATTCCAAGCACAAACAAGAGAAACTGGCAAGACTTAAGGTCCGGAACAGTAGCTAGCCTAGTACCTACCTATGCACCTACTTGCATACTCAGGCTTCTGCTATGAATTTCACCACTTATGTCTTCAATTTAAGGTCTTCACCTTATTTAGGCATGTGCCTAACAGTTCATAGCCCTTAAAAAAGGGATAAATGTATGCATGCACCTATTTCTTAAATTTTTCCAGGTTTATGCATTTTGCCATCAGGGAAGCATTCATACCAAAGACTAGCTTGGTAAAATTTGTGCCTGGGGAAATACCCACAATGTCTGCAATCACATTCTTGTAAATGTACTGACAGGTCTGATGGATCCTGTTGGGACTTCTCTGGAAAAGAATCAGAAATCTGGTTCCAACAAAGCCACCAGAAAAGAATGGATGGATTACTGTGGGTTTTAACTCCTCGAAGCCCAAAAGACTGACACCCCTAATGTTTTGTGCTTGGCATTTCCTGTCTCTCACATTTAAAATGCTTCCTCAATAAGGTGAGCATTTTAAAGAGCCATCCTCAAGTGGTTAACCCATTTAAATGGATTCACCATTGTACAACTCATGCCCAAACAGGAAGGTCAGCTTAGTACAGGCTAAAAGTTTTCTTCATACTAAAAAAAAAGGGTAGGGGTGGAAATGCTCGTGTCTTTCATTTGGTATGTACAAAAAGAGGAGAGCAGAAAACAGCCTTGCATGATCAAAGACCAATGTACAAGTACGAAAACATATCTTCTGCCAATTTCCTAAATTCCTAATTTGTATTGAACTAACATGTGTGAAGAGAGAACAATGGTGTGATGACGTATGGTACTAAAATGTTCATGGATTTGGGGACAGGACCTACAAGGAGAAGCTGGTTTCTCAAAACTTTTAATAGCTGACCTAACGTGCTTCTGCTAGCCAATCTGAATCTCCAGTGAACATGAGGATGAGGATGGAGAAAGTAACTTTCTCCTGACTGTACCACTGAAGTCAGATGAAGGTCTGAAGTTCAGGTGAAGGTAAACTCATGAGCAGTTATATGTGAGGGTACAGAGCCTGAAGAGACCTGCTAGTTGCTCCACAAGAACCGAAGTCTGGCAGGAATTTAAAAGTTCCACCAAAAAGGGACCAGATTTCTGTCTCATTGGTTGTGGCATCATCACACCTATGGGCTGCAGCATCACTTTTGACAGTCCTCTCTCCCTCAACTTCGAGTGTGTTCTGTTTTTGTACTTCTCCTTAGGAGGAAGTTCCCTGAAGACAGCAATAAATGCTGAAATATCTGCACCATGTTTTCCAATTTTTTTTTTCTGGATCAGCCATATTCAAAGTAAAGTTTTACTGTTCTGCATTTCCTGAAACTAGTTACATCCTTTTCCTCAAATTTCTTTAATATTTCCAGCACTGGATTCCTTCAGAAACAATGCAAGATCCACTAACTCTCCAAACATCTTCAAAAAGTACAGTTTTGTACCTACCATAAATGTAGATGTTCGAAGATCCACATTGCTGCAGTCATAACCTGTGGGTAGTCCGCTGTCCTCGGTCGGCCCGAATCCCACAGTATTAGGCTGGCGTCGGTCATGGTCGCTTAGATCTGACATCAGTACGCCTTGGTACTAAAGCGCATGACCGACGTCATATCCCCACAGTCTTTCTTGCCCCAGATGTCAGAAGGCCCTAAAAAGAAAGGCCATAACCAAAAAACAATATTTACAACCCAAAACACACAACCACCCCAAACTACAGTGGGGAAGGAGGGAGGGTAAATTGGACTGCAGCAATGTGGATCTTCGAACATCTACATTTATGGTAGGTACAAAACTGTACTATGTTCTTCATCTCACATTGCTGCAGTCATAACCTGTGGGTAGAATCCCAAAGCAAAGGTAAAGGGAGGATGGCAAAATTTATAAAGCATTGGGAGCTGCTAACATGCCCTGTAAAACTGCAGTGGCAAACCCAGCCATAGATTTGGAATAAAGAGGGAGATGGTAATGTTTAGAAAGTGTGCACTGAACTCCAAGTAGCTGCCTCCAAAATATCTTTAGTAGCTACACCCCTTAAAAAAGCAGTAGAAGTGGCAGTAGCCCTAGTGGAATGAGGTCTGATTCCAGCCGGAATCTCCTTACCATGATGAGAATAACAAAAAGTAATGCAATGGCCAATCCACTTAGAAATAGTTTGTTTAGAAACAGGTTTCCCCTGAGATCCCAAAGCAAAAGAAACAAACAACTGTTGAGACTGTCTGAACCCTTTAGTTCTGCTCAAATAATAACGCAACTGCCTGTGAATATCCCAAGAATGCAAAATTTTTTCCCCTTTATTTTGGGGATCAGCATAAAATGTAGGCAAATGAATAGATTGATTCAAGGCCACATTTGAAACAACTTTAGGCATAAAAGTAGGGTTAGTACATAGGGATACCCTATCCTTATGAAAAATCAGGAAGGGCTCAACTGCCATTAGAGCCTGTAATTCAGATACCCTTCTAGCAGATGTAATGGCCAACAAAAAAGCAGTCTTCCAAGACAAAAACTTCAACTCAGATGTAGCTGCAGGTTCAAAAGGAGGTAAAGTGAGTTTTTCCAACACAAAATTGAGATCCCAGGAAGGAGTAGGAGCTCTACGTGGGGGTCTTATGTTCTTTGCCCCTCTAAGAAATTGCTTAAACAAAGGATGAGAGAATAATGGTGGGTCACAATCATAGTGAGCAGAAATGGCTGCAGCATGAACTTTTACAGAGGAGAAAGACCAACCTTTGTCTAGTAATTCTGTAAGATACTGAAGAGAAACACTCAAATTAGGTACTGAAACATCAAAGCTCTTTGCTTGGCTCCAAAGAAAAAATCTCCTCCATTTATCAGCATAAACTTTCCTTGTACTAGGCCGTCTGGCCTCCAAAATAACATCCAAAACTTGTTGAGGAAGATGTGACCCTCCAGGGTCTAGAACAGAATATGCCAGGCTGTCAGATGCAGGGACTGTATCCTTACATTGAGGAAATGATTGCCTGCCTGGGACAAAAGGTGTGGAATTGATGGCAAAGGCCAAGGAGGCTCCCGTACTAAACTCCTCAGCAGAGGGTACCAGTGCTGACATGGCCAATCTGGAGCTATTATAATCATGGAGGGCTTGTCCTGTCTGACCTTCAAGAGCACCTTGGGAAGGAGAGGCAGAGGAGGAAAAGCATAGACGTGAAGATCGTTCCAACTGAATGATAGAGCATCCACTTTCCAAGCTTTCGGATGAAACCGCTTTGTGCAAAACTTTGGCAGCTGGAAATTTAGTGGGGAAGCGAACAGATCGATGTCTGGAGTCCCCCAAAGCACTGTCAACTGTCGAAATACATGAGGATCCAATTTCCACTCGTGGGGATCCACCATCTGTCTGCTCAAAACATCCGCTAAGGAGTTCTGTGCTCCTGGCAGAAACCTTGCCTGAAGAGTGAGGTGCAAACTGAGAGCAGTCTCCCACAAAATCATAGCTTGTCTGCAAAGAGGGGAATGAGTTCCCTTTGCTTGTTGATGTACCACATGACAGTTGTGTTGTCTGTTTGAATCAACACGTGTCCTGGTTGAAGTAGATCCTTGAAAGCCATCAATGCAAATTGGACTGCTAACATCTCCTTCATGTTGATATGCAAATGTTGAAGTCTGGCAGGCCACGTGTCTTGAACCCATTTTCCATTGAGGTGTGCTCCCCAAGCCTTGTCTGAGGCATCTGTCGTTAAGATCTGACTCGCCTCTGGTTGGGTCACAGAGAGTCCCTTGTTTAGGTGACATTCCTGAGCCCACCACAAAAATTCCTTTTGAATGCAAGGTATTATCTGAATGACAGTGTCCAAATCGTGGCAGTGTTGAGTCCATACACTTTTGAGATACCATTGTAACTTCCTCATATGCAGTTTGGCATTGGGAAGCACCAGAATACAAGATGCCATGAACCCCAAGGCTTGAAGGACTGTCCTTGCAGTCAGCCTGGACAGGAGAGACAATTGTTGGAAGTAAAGGGTAAGATTTCTTTGCTTGTCCGGGGTCAAAAACGCCATCTGAGAGGCTGTATTCAGTCTTACACCCAGAAAGCACATGTCCTGAGAGGGTACTAGACTGGACTTTATTTCGTTCACAGAATACCCTAGGCACCTTAACACTGCCATAACATACTGAAGATGGTGAAGTAGCTTGTCTTTGTCTTGAGCAAGAATGAGGCAATCGTCCAAATAAGGATAAATTTGTATTCCTCTTAACCTTAAGAAGGCTATCACTGGAGCCAGAACTTTTGTGAACACCCTGGGCGCAGTAGATAAGCCAAAGGGCAATGCAGAGAACTGATAATGTAAAGTCCCAGCCCGAAAACGCAGGAATCTCCTGCAGCTGGGCCTGATAGGAACATGAAGATAAGCCTCCTTGAGATCCAGAGTTACCATCCACTGATTTTTGCCTAGCAGGGGCAGAAGTTGTTGCAAAGTCAACATTTTGAATTTTGGAATGTCCAGGTAAGTGTTGAGAATAGACAAATCCAGAATTGGCCTCCAAGTGTTTCCTTTCTTTGGTACAAGAAACAGGCGAGAATAAAATCCTAGGCCCACTTCTGACGGAGGGACCTGCTGGATAGCCCCCATTTGTAGAAGTAAAGAAATCTGTTTGTGAGCCTCCACCTTTTGCTGAGGAGGAACGCCTGGCATGCCTTTGAAAGGGGGTAATGTGTGGAAATAAAACTTGTAACCTCGGTTTATGATGTCCAACACCCATTTGTCCTGGGTGACTAAAAGCCAATTTTGCCTGAAAAGTGCCAACTTTCCTCCCAGAGGAGCTGCCTGACAAGAAGGATCGGGCAGCTGAAGATGCAGGTCATTGGGTCTCTTTACGAAAGGACTGGCCCCTGCCCTCACCTGTAGACGGTGCAGGGGAACTCCACGTCCTAGGCCTAAAAGAACCCGGTGCATGAGCTCTGCCCCTACCACGTCTAGATCTACCCCTAGACTGTAAATCAGAAGAAGGGTAAGCCCATCCCTTAGTAGGCCAATTCCTGCTAAACTTAGGGGGCTGCACCTGCAAAAAATCCTTAACAGTCTGCATAGACTTAGCTTTGTCTTCCATTTTCTTCAAGACTGACTCCACAGGAGAACCAAACAAAACTTCAGACTGCAGGGGAGCATCCAAAATTCGAGATTTAACATGCTCTGACAAATTCTGATCCTTAAGCCAGGCGTGCCTACGAATAACTGATCCAGTGGCAGCCACCCTGGAAGAGGCCTGTAAAGCATCAAAACCACACTGCAAAGAATGCTTACCCACCTGATCAGAGGCATGAACCGAATCCTGTAATTCTTTACACTCTATGCCCTCTGCTAAAGCATCTACCTTAGATTTCAACTGACTAAGGAGAAAATTCTGGTACTTCAGCATATGAAACTGGCAATTCAAAGCCCTCATTGCAAGAGTGGAAGAGGTATACACTTTTTTACCCCACCTATCCAAAGCTCTAGAGTCTTTATCCATAGGAACTGGATTCTTCACAACAGAAGCCCTGACACCCTTAGGTCCCTGGCTAATAGTTTCTGGGTCAGCCCTAGGGCTCTTATACAAATATTTATGAGCCTCTGGCACTCTGTAATACCGATCTGGTTTAACCGGGGCAGGAGGCAAAGAGTCTGGATTAAGGGAAGCCTCAGAGAAAACATCCTGCACAACATCCAAAACAGGAGGTATAGCCAAGGGCCTATGTTGTGGTAAAAATAGGAATTCCCTAAGCCTCTTTCGGGAATCTGAGAAATCCTGACCTTCCCATTTAAAATGTTCCCTCATAGAATGCAGGGTTTCTGAAAAAGAAAAATCCTCTGGAGGGGAAGCAGAAGGACTAGAATCCTCTGCGTCTGAATCAGAATAAGGGGGAAAATCCTGAATGTCTTCAGCCGAAGACTCTGAGTAATCGGAAGAGTGTTCCAATCCTTCCACCTCTGGCTCCACCCTAGGCCTCTTATCTGGAGGGGGCATAGAACCTCTGATCAAGGAAATCAAATCTTCTGCCATTTTAAGCATGTGTTTTTTAGGTACAGAACTAGGACTGACGCCAGAGGAAGACAAACCAGGCCTGGCCTTGGAAGGTACCTTAGAGACAGAGGGAGAAGGCCTAACCACCTTATGTAAAGAAGGGATCACAGCAACCTGAGAGGCCCCCTCAGCCTGACCCGACTCCTGAGAGGCCACATCTTGCAAAATTAAAGGTTCCCCCTGAGACTCAAATGAAACCTCGGCTGGATCCACAGATTCCACCGTGGTTTCTAAAGAACCGGCGTCCGGAACGGACGACTCATCCTGTTTGGTTTTTACCGATTTCTCCTTACGCTTCTTAGCGGTAGTGGGCGTCGGAGGATCCGACGGCATTTTATAATTACACCGCTTACCGAAGACAAGCCTAGCACAATCTAACCTACGTTTAATGGTGCGCTTATTAAATTTAGCACAAAAGCGACACCCGACTACGTCGTGCTCAGGCCCCAAGCAAGGAATACAGAGAGAGTAGTAATCCCTATGAGGTATCTGTTTCCCACAAGAAATACAATTATTCACTTTTTCTGACATCCGGATTTAACTGATGCAAGAAAAGACAAAAATATTCTAGCGAGTACTTAGCCCAACTTGGTTTCGGTCTGAAACTCAGAATACGAAAATTTCAGGACACCGAACGGCACTTGCAAAAGTACAGTTTTGTACCTACCATAAATGTAGATGTTCGAGGATCCACATTGCTGCAGTCCTTACTATTGGGTAGTCCGCTGTCCAGTCGGCCCGAATACCAGAGTATATGGCTGGCGTCGGTCAGGCGCATTAGACTGGCGTCAATGCGTCAGGGTACTAATGCGCATGACCGACGTCATATCCTCAGTCTTTTCTTGCCCCAGATGTCAGAAGACCCTAAAAAGACAAGGCCCAAAATACCTGCACCAAAAATATGTACAATATATACAAAAATATCAACATATAACCTCACCTACACAACCACCCCTAAACACAGAGGGAAGGAGGGAGGTAAATTGGACTGCAGCAATGTGGATCCTCGAACATCTACATTTATGGTAGGTACAAAACTGTACTATGTTCTTCGTTCCACATTGCTGCAGTCCTTACTATTGGGTAGAATCCCAAAGCAGAGGTAAGGGAGGCTGGCAAATCATAAAGAAGTAGGAGCTGACAACATGCCTTGCAAAACAGCTGTGGCAAAACCAGCCCTAGACTTAGAGTAGATAGGAAGGTGATAATGCTTAGAGAAAGTATGCACTGAACTCCAAGTAGCTGCCTCCAAAATATCCTTAGTTGCCACCCCTTAGAAATGCTGTTGAAGTGGCAGTAGCCCTAGTGGAATGAGGCCTAATCCCAGCTGGAATCTCCTTGCCATGATGGGAATAACAAAATGCAATGCAAAACCCAATCCACCTAGAAATAGTTTGTTTTGACACAGGCTTGCCCTGAACTCAAAGCAAAAGAAACAAACAACTGCTGAGACTGCCGAAAATCCTTAGTCCTGCTTAAATAATAGCAATTGCCTGTGTACATCTAAAGTGTGCAAAATCTTTTCCCCTTTATTTTGGGGTCTGCATAAAAAGTAGGCAAATGAATAGTTTGGTTTAAAGCCACACTAGAAACCACCTTAGGCATAAAGGAAGGATTAGTGCGTAATGATACCCTATCCTTATGGAAAATCAAAAGGGCTCTACTGCCATAAGGGCCTGCAACTCAGACACCCTTCTTGCAGAAGTAATAGCCAACAGAAAAGCAGTCTTCCATGACAAGTATTTCAATTCAGCAGTAGCCGCAGGCTCAAAGGTTGTAGAGTAAGTTTTCCAACACAAAATTGAGATCCCAAGCAGGAGTAGGAGCTCTACGGGGGTCTTATATTCTTTGCCCTCTAAGAAACTGCTTGAACAAAGGATGCGAAAACAATGGTGGGTCACAATCATAGTGAGCTGAAATTGCTGCAGCATGAATCTTAATGGAAGAGAAGGACAAACCTTTGTCCAATAACTCAGTAAGGTATTGAAGAGCCACACTCAAATTAGGCTCAGAAATCTCCAAATTCTTTGCTGTACTCCAAAATAAAAATCTCTTCCATTTTTCTGCGTACACTTTCCTTGTACTAGGTCTTCTAGCTTCCATAATCACATTTAAAACTTGTTGAGGAAGTTGAGACCTGCTGTGTTTCAACACAGAATATGCCAGGCTGTTAGATGAAGAGAGTGAAGCTTGACATTGAGCAGATGACCGTCCTTCTGAGATAACAGATGAGGAATCAAAGGTAAAGGCCATGGAGGCTTCCTTACCAGACTTCTTAGTAGTGGGTACCAGTGTTGCCGAGGCCAATCTGGAGCTATCAAAATCATCCTTGGCTTGTCTTGTCTGACTTTTAATAGCACCTTTGGAAGAAGAGGCAGAGGTGGAAAGGCATACACATGAAGGTTTTCCAACTGAAAGACAGAGCATCCACTTTCCAAGCTGTGTGATGAAACCCCTTTGTGCAAAACTTTGGCAGCTGGTGGTTTAGTGGAGAAGCGAACAGATCTATGTCTGGAGTTCCCCATGACACTGTCAATTTCTGAAATACATGAAGATCCAGTTTCCACTCGTGGGGATCCATGATTTGTCTGCTTAACACATCTGCTAAGGAGTTCTGTGCTCCTGGCAGAAACCTTGCCTGAAGAGTTAGTTGCAAGCTTAGCAGTCTCCCATAAAATCATTGCTTGCCTGCATAGAGGATAAGAATGTGTTCCCCTTGCTTGTTGATGTACCACATGACAGTTGTGTTGTCTGTTAGAATCAACACCTGCCCTGGAAGAAGTAACTCCTTGAAAGCCATTAATGCAAACTGGACTGCTAACATCTCCTTCATGTTGATATGTAGATGCTGTAGTCTGGCAGGCCACTTGTCTTGTATCCACTTTCCATTTAGATGAGCTCCCCAAGCAATGTCCGAGGCATCTGTCGTTAAAATCTGACTCGCCTCTGGCGGGTCACAGAGAGTCCCTTGTTTAGGTGACATTCCTGAGCCCACCACAAAATTCTTTTGAAGGCAAGGTATTATTTGAATGACAGTGTCCAAATCCTGGCAGTGCTGTGTCCATACACTTTTGAGATACCATTGTAGCTTCCTCATATGCAGTTTGGCATTGGGAAGCACCAGAATACAAGATGCCATGAACCCTAATGCTTGAAGGACTGTCCTTGCAGTCAGCACGGACTGATGAGATAGTTGATGGAAGTGAAGTGATAGACTCTTTTGTTTGTCCGGGGTTAAAAAGGCCATCTGGGCTGCTGTATTCAGTCTCACACCCAGAAAGCACATGTCTTGAGAGGGTACTAGACTGGACTTTATTTCGTTCACAGAATACCCTAGGCATCTTAGCACTGCTATAACATATTCCAGATGCTGTAGAAGGTCTTCCTTTTCTTGAGCCAGAATCAGGCAGTCGTCCAAGTAAGGATAGATTTGAATTCCTTGTAGCCTGAAGTAAGCTATCACTGGAGCCAGAACCTTTGTGAATACTCTGGGCAGTAGATAAGCCAAAGGGCAATGCAGAGAACTGATAATGAGAATTTCCAGCTCGAAACGCAGATACTTCCTGCAACTTAGCCTTATAGGCACATGAAGGTAAGCTTCCTTGAGATCTAAAGTTACCATCCAGTGATCTTTGCCCAGCAGAGGTAAAAGCTGTTGTAACGTCAACATCTTGAACTTGGGAATGTCCAGATAAGTGTTGAGGAGAGATAAATCCAAAATTGGTCTCCACGTGTTCCCCTTCTTTGGTACTAGGAACAGGCGAGAATAAAATCCTAGGCCCCTTTCTGATACAGGGACTGGCTGAATGGCCCCCATCTGGAGTAACTGAGAAATTTGCTTGTGAGCCTCTTTTCTTTGTGGAGGAGGAGCGTCTGGCATGCCTTTGAAAGGGGCAATGTATGGAAATAAAACCTGTAACCGTGGTGAATGATATCCAACACCCATCTGTCTTGAGTAATTAAATCCCAATTTTCTTTGAAAAGAGACAGTCTTCCTCCCAAAGGAGCTGCCAGGCGAGAATCCACTGGCAGCTGAAAAGGCAGGTCATTGGGTCTGTTTGAAAGGACTGACCCCTGCCCTCACCAGAAGTCTGAGCAGGTGAACTCCCTGTTCTAGGCCTAAAGAACCTTGAGCTCTGCCCCTACCACGTCTAGACCTACCCCTAGACTGGGAATCATAAGCAGGATATGTCCACCCCTTAGCAGGCCAATTTCTACTAAACTTGGTGGCTGCACCTGTAAAAATCTTTAACAGTTTGCATAGACTTAGCTTTGTCCTCCATTTTCTTTAAAACTGCTTCCACAGGCGAACCAAACAACACATCAGACTGTAAAGGAGCATCCAAAATCCTTGTCTTAACATGCTCAGCCAAATTCTGATCCCTCAACCAGGCATGCCTGCGAAGAACAGAACTAGTGGCAGCCACCCTCGAGGAGGCCTGTACAGCATCAAAACCACATTGCAAAGAATGCTTACCCACTTGTTCAGACACATGAACCAAATCCAGCAACTCTTTACACTCAATACCTTCCGCCAAAGCATCCACCTTAGATTTCAATTGTGAAAGGAGATAATTTTGATATTTTAGCATGTGAAACTGACAATTCAACGCTCTCATGGCTAGAGTGGAAGAAGTATACACTTTCTTTCCCCACCTATCCAAAGCCCTTGCCTCTTTATCAGTGGGAACAGGATTTTTAACCACAGAGGCCTTAACACCTTTAGGCCCCTGAGAAACAGTTTCTGGGTCCGCCCTAGGACTCTTAAACAAATACTTATGAGCTCCGGGCACCCTATAGTACCTATCAGGTTTAACAGGAGCAGGAGGCAAAGAGTCAGGGTTCAGGGAAGCCTCTGCAAAAACATCTTCCACCACATTCAACACAGGAGGTATAGCTAAGGGCCTATGCTGAGGTAAAAACAAGAATTCCCTAAGCCTTTTCCTGGAATCAGAGTAATCCTGGCCTTCCCATTTAAAGTGCTCCCTCATAGAATGCAGAGTCTCTGAAAATGAGAAATCCTCAGGAGGAGAAGCTGTAGGAGTGGAATCATCCACATCAGAATCAGAATAAGGAGGATACTCCAGCAAATCTTCCCCAGAAGACTCAGAAGGCTCTGAACACTGTTCAAAACTATCAAACGCCGGTGCCACCCTAGGCCTCATCAGGAGGGGCATAGTACCTCTAATCATAGTAATCAAATCTTCTGCCATTTTAAGCATATGTTTCTTAGGTACAGAACCCGAAATGCTAGGAGAAGCCCCCACTGAAGCTGAACTTGGCCTACCTCTCAAAGAAGTTTTGGCAACAGAAGGAGAGGCTCTAGCTACCTTGGGAAGAGAGGGAAGAACAGTTACCTGAGAAGCCCCTCAGCCTGGCCTACCTCCTGAGAAGGCACATCCTGTAACAGTAAAGTTTCTGCCTGAGACTCCATAGAAACTCCTGGCAAAACCCCTGGCTCCACTGAGCCTTCTAAAGAACAGCGTCCGGGACTGCCGGTTCATCAACCCTAGGCTTCACTGTTTTGTCCTTCCGCTTCTTGCCCGAAGCGGGCGTCGGAGCATCCGCCGCCATTTTATAATTGGCCCGCTTCCCAAACACTAACCTGGCACCGGCTAACCTCCTCTTACTAGTGCGTTTGTTAAACCTAGCACAAGAGCGGCATCCAACAACGTGGTGCTCAGGCCCTAAACAAGGTATACACAAGGTATGGTAATCCCTATGAGGTATCTGTTTCCCACAAGAAATACAGTTATTCACTTTTCTGACATCCGGTTAAATACTGAGGCAAGAAAAACCAAAATGTTCCCCAACGGGTACTTAGCCAACTTCTGATTCGGTCTGAAACTCCGGTTTGAAATATTTCAGAACGCCAACCTGCACTCGCAAAACTGCTTCTGCATCGGACCATGCGGCAAAAGACTGAGGATATGGCGTCGGTCATGCGCGTTAGTACCCTGGCGTACTGGCGTCAGTCTAATGCGCCCTGACGGCCAGTCATATACTCTGGTATTCGGGCCGACTGGACAGCGGACTACCCAATAGTAAGGACTGCAGCAATGTGGAACGAAGAACATCGCTGCTTCTGCTTCGGACCATGCGGCAAGAAAGACTAGGGATATGACGTCGGTCATGCGCTTTAGTACCAAGGCGTACTGACGTCAGATCTAAGCGACCATGACCGACACCAGCCTAATACTTTGGGATTCAGGCCGACCGAGGACAGCGGACTACCCACAGGTTATGACTGCAGCAATGTGAGATGAAGAACATTACTAATTTCTCATCTACTTTTTAACTACAAATCCAGTCTATCTGCAAAATCAAGTAGGAATCAAATGAAAGTTATGTACTTAACAAAGATAGATTTGAGTGGTTTCCAATTAGATGAACGAACGCTTACAATGTAGAGTACAACATGCAGGACAGCTTTTAAGCAAATGTTCATCTAAGCAAAACCTAAAAATGTCGAAACAAGGAGTTTCGTAAAATTATAGTTGGCCAACAGTCTGGAAGCCAACGGCTGACATCAGAACGTTCATCTTGTCTAGCTGCTCTTAGAGTCCTCCACTGTGGTCCGCTCTCGTTCACGTGTAATGTTATGATAGTCCTCCACTATGGTGCGATCTCAGAGTTGGTACATTTAAGTAGGGGAGGTGTGTGTGTGTGGGGGCACAGCCCCCCACTTTGTTGTTGTTTTTGTGTGTGTGTGTGTGTGTGTGTGTGGGTTAATGGTGTACAGTATATTTTAGCAGTCAGCTGTTGGCATCCTGACAGCTGGCCAACTATAACTTTTCAAAACACTATTTTGACATTATGGAATTTTGCTAAGATGAACTTGTGTGTAAAAGCAGTCAAGCATGTCGTATTTGACATTTTAAGCATCAGTTCATCTAATATAGACCCGATTTGAGTTTTACTATTTTCATCCAGTTGAACAAATGGGTTATCGAATCTAACCTTGGTACCATCGCTGAAGTTTCACAGACCCAGGACTCTAACTCCTCTCATACCCATAATTCATTCGACTCCACTTTAGTACTTCAAATCCAGTTTGTCCCACCAAATTAAAAATTTATACAAAAAACATTCAATGCCAATTACTAACTTATAGGTTCATAGGTTAGTACTAAGCTAACTGCCCTTATGAGCAATTTTAAACCTATCCAGTTACCCCATCTCAGAAACAAACCCTGCACCTTGTGTTTCTAAGGTAAGCACCTTAACCATTACGCCAACCTCCCACCCCATTCAAACTGCTAGCAGAGACGTCACCTTCTACTTGAAAGAAAGGACCTTTACTCAGATCAGTCAGAGCTGCAACTGCTTGAATTCTGTTTTATTGCATTATTGTTGGCAGTGTAAAAGGATCATAGGAGATTACTAGGCTATTGACCTGGAGGTCATTTTAAGCCTAGCCATTTCATCCCAATTTAATACCATAGAAATGCTAGTCAATACCAAAGACTGAATTTAGTGATGACTGCTCATGTCTAAGAGGGTTATGGACTCTATCCCCTCTAAGAATTTACGGTGCCCCATCCACTCATCCAAGATCCTCTTGAAAAGTGTCACAGAAGTGCTGTGTTTCACATGAATTGTTAGCCTGTTCCAAAGATGCAGCAGTCACTGGGAAATAAATCTACCCCTCCAGCATGTCCTATTTAAGTTGCAGGCCATACTTGTGTCCCTGGAATGGGTAGCCCATGTCCTGTTTGATTTATGGATATGCAGCAAGTTCATTAGGTTTGGGTCTTGGACTGCTCTGTATGCCAGGCATAAGTCTCCCCTAGGAAGTCTACTTGACAAGAAATACCTAAGAGAAGACCACAGCCTGCTAGGAATGCTCAAGACAGTGTGCAAGTGAGATCCATTAAGTCACCAGAAGCCAACAGATGACAACTGGAATAAGGCAGGAGGGAGACGGACTGAAATGGAAGAAAATCAGACAAGGATATAGCACTATGATGAGTGCATACATTTTGTATCAGATGTGCACTTTTGTCCATTTCAACACATGGGACAGATTCCCAAGCAAGTTTTTACCTGGGTGGTGTCAAGGAAGGACATTCCTGAGAATGAGGGAGCCAAAGCAGGAATGCTATCTAGAATGTACATCCAGTTTATAAGGAGACACAAAGGTGTGACCGGTTTTACCAGGTTGCAACAGCACAAATATCTATGTGAAGTCTACTCACACAGGCTGTTTTAGTGACAGGACTTTGATCACAGGGATAGGCACTTTTTAGTGCAAACTAAGAAAATATAATTTGATAACCATCTTGAAAGATTAAACTTAGAAAGTGCTTTGCCCAGTTTAGGTCTAGTTTAGGTGCAGGCCTAGAAAAAGAAAAACTGATTAGATTTCCTGAAGTGTTTTATTTTATGAAGGAGAAACCTGAAGTTGCGAACACCATAATATGCAGAATATATTCAACTTTGTTTTGAGAGGCTGCTGTGATGCAGCGGTTAGTGTCGTCGCCTCACAGCAAGAGGTTCTCCGGTTCGATTCATGGCTGGAGTGCCTTCTGTGGGGAATCTGCAAGTCCTCCCCGTGGTTGATTGACTTTTAAAGCCATGCAGGTAGGTGCGTGAATGGGTGTGCGCCTTCACTGAAGGTTGGCGTCAGGCTGGCATCTCAGTACCGTAAAAATCTGCCAATCATAAGTGGACTGGCATTCCGCTGTGGTGACCCCTAACCAGGAAAAGCCGGAAGACATTACTATTCTTTTGTTTTGAGAATCTTGGAAAAACACTGATACGCTGACTGATTTAAATTTGTTTAGGATGCATTAGTGCTCAAGGAAACTCTGTCTTTGTGGAAACTAAGTAAGTGGGTGCCTGTACTCAGTACACTTTTTAAAGCCCTGACTGTCAGACACTGTAGAAATACAAAGGTACAGCCAACACTACTAAAACACAAAAAAATTCTATTAAAGTAAAGTTAAAGCGCACTAAAAATTTTAAACAATCTAAAGCTATATATAAAAAAATCACTAAGAATAACTACCCTTCACTATCCAACTATAAACTGTTTTTTTTTTTTTTTTTTTTTTTTTAAACTACAGCTGACAACTAAGATGGGGAAGATGGCTTTCGGTAGGAGAGGAGATTGTAGAATAACTAGAGCCATAAAGGATATACTTTTTTGATAGTGAGCCCTAAGAGAACTAGCCTGATGCTTCAAGCGGCAAATGAGATTAGAGGTACTAAGGTGGACTAGTGGGAACTATGGGTAGGGGGAGGTGTCAGAGCCCTGGATCCATGAAGCTTCAGAGAGGGTGCCAAAATCAGATTTATATGAAAACAGACATTGGATCTGTATATTTTATGCTAAAAATATTTAGCAATCATAGTTTCTTTTACTTGTGCAATGCATACACACAAACAATACATGTTGGATTTTTTTTCTTTGGGCACACACTCAACATGCTCAATTTTTTATCTTGGTACTTGTAAACTTTCTTTTTCTATGCAAATTTTTCTTCTCATGGTTTTTGCTGAAACTTCCCAGGCTATGGCAGAATGGGGACCAATGCATGCAATTCACTGCAGTTACCAAAAATAAATAACTTTACAGTTTTGCCAAATGTCAAAGATGAGAGCCAAGAGCCTTCAAAGCAAAAATGTACACTGAGAATGTATATTCAGCTTCCCTAAAAATCTGACAATCAAATACTATCAAGCTTGAAGAGGAGGGGGCATTTATCTTACTAAAACAGTCAAGGAATTAAAACCTGAAGATGTACCTGGAAAAGAGTAATCACAAACGTTACTGCAGAAATACTCATGTACAGCAAAACAGATCGGAATATGTGGACAAACTGCCTCTTTCATTCAAGTAAGCAAGCAAGCATACATGCTTTAAAAGAGGAGTTGGCCAAAACCAACATATCCAGAAACCTCCTTGGGACACTATATTTTGCAGTATTTACAGACACTTTTGGAAGATTAACTATCTTAATCAATGAAGGGTGTTTCAGTGCTAAAATGCAGCTCAATTAAATGTGGGTATGGGGTAGATGACCAAAGGGTCAGACCCAACCATAAAGACTTTCAAGCTCCTATTAATGAAATATTTTGCAATGCTCTGCAATTTAAATAAAGATACCACCCATAAACAGTCTCTTCATGCCATAATCAGACAACGCAGTCAATTCCCACTGTAGCACTTCCAAGTGCCATTTTTACCTACCCCTAGGACCATCATAGGACCAGGGTATGTAGAGTCATACCCTTCGGGGAAAAACAGGGTAACCCCAAGCTACCATATAGGTGGCAATCCACTAAGCACAGAAGAGGTTATCAGGGACCTGGGGACCCAGGTTGACAGTGGCCTTTCTTTTGACACTCGCGTTGCTAAAGTGGTTAGAAAGACCTTCTACATTGCCCACCTGATCATGAAGGGATTCACATCCAGATCTAGTGAGGTCATTGTTCCCCTGTACTCTTCACTTATCAGACCAATGATAGAGTACAATGCCCCATTCGGGATGTATCTCACCCATCTGCAGCAATTGGAGAGACCCCAAAAGTTTCTCACCAAAAGGATAAAGGGACTCCAAAATCTGTCATATGCTGCCAGATTGAAGAAACTCCAGCTCTATTCAGTCGCATACTGTCTGCTCAGAGGTGACATGTGCCTGCCATACAAGGCATTGTCCAACCCGGAATTAATGGACATGCTCCACCTCAAAAAATCCAAATCCACCAAAACCACTAGAGCAAGCGACTTAAACATTAGCACGGATATAAATAGGACGTGCTGGAGGGACAGATTTATCAGTCAGAGACTCCCTATGCTGTGGAATAAAATCCCGGTCCATGTGAGGCAGAGCACCTCGCTGGTTGAGTTCAAGAGAAATCTTGACCTGTGGATGGGAGATCGTAGGTTTACCCTGGGAATCATCTCGGTGTCACTGCTGGACAGAGGCACAACAAACTAATGGGCACAGTATTTTTTCATATAAGGGGTGGTGTAAGCCACAAAAATTTGGGCTAGGCTTATAAATGCCTTAGGGCAGATAGCCTAGTATAAACCTATGAACCTATCAGCAGCCACCAGCAAAAACGTGGAGTGCCAAATGCAAAATAAAGAAAAGTTATGTACCTAACATGATGACAGACTGTGTTGTCTACTTTCAACCTTCTACAAATGGGTCTTGGCACCAGACTACGGCCACACAAGCTTCAGATTAAGTACTCTGGTTCCTTTCCCTTACCTATAATCCCACTAAGGGAAAAAATACCACAGATTGAGTTCGGCCCCAATACTAGAAAAAGAAAGTCAGACAACCAATAGAAGACAAGATACAAAGAATCCAAATATCATGCATAGGCTTTGAAAAATGCATGGTTAAACAACCCAAGGTTA